>NC_063196.1:2871168-3231168 GCF_017589495.1 Alosa alosa | reverse complement strand
AAAGGAGTAAAGCTTCCTCAAGAAATACTGCCTCTGTTGACATTTTTTCATAATCACCTCTGTATTAGAGTCAAAACGCAGTTTGTCATCAATGATAGTGCCCAGGTATTTATATTCATGTACAACTTCCACTGGTTCACCATGGATTGTAGTTGCAGTCCTGCTTCCTTCACGCTTAGTGAAGTCAATGAACATCTCCTTGGTCTTTGTAACATTTAGCTCCAAAAATGAGCTATCACACCATTCCACAAACTCACTGAGGACAGGCCCGTGATCTTGGACAGAACCATGTAGCAGGGAAAGGAGAACAGTATCGTCAGCAAACTTCACTAGGTGACGATCAGCATGGCGGCTTCTACAGTCATCTGTGTACAAGATGAAAAGTAGTGGTGAGAGGACACAACCTTGGGGTGAGCCAGTGGACATGTATCTGATGTCAGCGAACCTCTTGTTGACCAGCACCGTCTGTGTTCTTTGGGTCAGAAAGTCTGCAATCCACAGAATTAGCTGATGATCCAGGTTGAAATAGTTTTTTAGCCAGCATGTGAGGTTGAATGGTGTTAAGGAGCCGGGCAAAAGAATTTGGGCTTTCTACATGTTCATGGATGGCATTCAATATGTAGATTTTGGCATCATCCACCCCTCTTTTGGCACGATATGCAAACTGAAAAGGATCCATCTTTGAAGCTGTGGCGCTGATAATGTGAGCTTTCACAATCCTCTCAAAGGCCTTCATAACAAGGGAGATGGTGAATGTATACGCATGAATGTGTTACATACAGGAAAAAGCAGTTAGGCGTTAGGCGTAGAGTTTGCTGAGATAACTGAGATAGGATCAGGCTTGTGTTATATAAAACACACACTGGCTCTTGGGCTGTTGTATTGCACATTTCCCTAATTCTCTTTAGGAAGTAGTTGAACTTCTCACAAGGGGTTGATTATTCTTTATCTGGTGACAAGGTAAACGGTAACTAGCTCCAGGCGTGAGATGGGGGCATTTTCACATGCTCTGAGCAGACGCTGTAGCAGCTTTGTTGTTTGTGATGTCTGATAAGGCCTTCTCATAATAATTGTGACTGTTTTTCAGGTTTTGGTCTTAGCAGGATTTTGCTGTGTCAGCTTCCTCAGAGAACAGTCACAATAACATCTAAAGCCGAATAACAGACCTGTAGAGTGCGTAACTACAATGTCTGCTTACTTGCTTATTCATTTGGTCAGGCAAAGCATGAAAACCTGATGGAGTATAAATGATGATGAATGAATTACATTTCCAAAAGGAGAATAGTTACTGTATACTGTATAATATAGTTTTGTTTTGTTATTCACATCCCTTCTATTGAACACATTATTTCCTTTATCAAACATATAGATTCTTTTGTAGACAACAAACCTCATCTAACATAAAAAACACACAGATTCAGACTGAAAAGTCAAGAGCAACCCTTTTGTCATTAAGATTACTGTGCATATGTTTGTGACAAAGCATTTCAGGCCTATAGCTCCAGGCCAGCAAGACATTCCCCATAGTGAGCCCTTTGCATAAGTCAGTTGGAAGTTGCCGGTAGCAGTTTGTATAATGTAATCCCACTGTATTTCTAGGCCTGCAATCTGCACCGGTCAGTACTTTATTCAGGGCTTAAACTCAGCTACTATCATGGAATTCCATCATAGGGAATAGGAAATTGAAGGTTCTTGCCATGCATCACATACTGAAAATGATGCCAAATATGAATCAAACTGTTCTCTACATCACAGTCTGTTTTTGTCCCAGTGTGTAATAGAAAACAACTGATACGATGTCTGTTTGTCTTGGACTGGACTTCCAACCAATGTTTTGTGATTCTTTCTGTGAGATATGTATCTCTAACTTCATACACTAAAACCAGCCTTTATCTAACAAAGCCATCAACACATCCTTACGTCCTGCTCGTGCATCTGTTCCCCTGATGTGCCATGAGCGGGGTAGCACAGTTGATTGCAGTATTTGCATTGCAAACTTTGTACTGGTCAAACAGCCCCTTCTCACTTCCCCCTGAGTGCGCAATCGCAGGCACTTGTCAACAGCACTGTGTGTCACAGAGAGAAATTGTGTCCTGTTTCCTCCTTCCTGGCCGCCCATGCTCTCGTGCCACCACTCTCCTCATCGATAAGGAGAGGGAAGTCATCGCTGCTGTCTGCTGGAGAGTGTTGCGGGGAGTGGACGGAGGCGGCCTGTTTAGTTGGAGCATTAGGAGAGCACAGTGCATGTGTGGCTGTGCTTACTTTGTTGCTGCGCCTATCTCAAGTTTGTGAGGAGAATGAGAGCATGCTATCTAAATACTCAGCCAATGCCAATTCATTGAGTCATAATGCCTGTCAAACAGAGTGCAACTGACCTGGTCATTTTCTGGTGTGTGTGTGTATGTGTGTTTGGGGGGGGGGTGTATTAAGCTACATCTACACTAGATTACACTACACTATTTAACATGAAACACTGTTAAACTGTGCAAACAGTGAACACTATGACGTAGAAACCCATGTTTCCTTCCTAATTGGACCTTGATAGTCTGATGTTTCTCACCTCTCCATGACTCTCTTTAACATTCACTACCAGCCTGACAGCAGTGAATGCAACATGGAAAACCAAATCCAAACTTTACTGGCCTTGCTGTCTTTGGTCTGTCTAGCATCTATACATTACATTAGTATCGGGGCAGCCGTGGCCTACTGGTTAGCGCTTCGGACTTGTAACCTGACCAGTAGGCCATGGCTGAAGTGCCCTTGAGCAAGGCACCTATCCCCTCACTGCTTCCCGAGCGCCGCTGTTGTTGCAGGCAGCTCACTGCGCCGGGATTAGTGTGTGCTTCACCTCACTGTGTGTTCATTGTGTGCAGTGTGTTTAACTAATTCACGGATTGGGATAAATGCAGAGACCAAATTTCCCTCATGGGATCAAAAGAGTATTTATATATATATACATTACATTTAGCAGACACTTCTTGACCAAAGTGACTTACATATGTCAGCTACAAGGGATCACATTGTCCCCGGAGCAACTTGGGGTTAAGCGCCTTGCTCAAGGGCACAATGGTGGAAGCTGGGAATTGAACCAACAACTTTCAGGCTACTGCATGCTAACCCAGCCCCTTTACCACTACACTACCACCGCCCCTCTATAGTGCAGTTAAATTCTTCATTTTACAATACTGACAATTGTGTGAATGGTCATGTGATTTGTGCGAATGGTGATGTGGTTCAGGGATCCAGACTAGACAAGGTTGCGGAATTGCACATTTGTGTATGGACAGAGACCATATTAGTTTTAAAAATGGTGATAATTTAACAAATGGAGTAGTGTGGATGTAGCCTTAGTGATAGCACTGACCTTAAGTTACCACCTGCCACCTTGCTGACCTTTACAGGGAAAGGCTACTCCCATTAAGTCCCAAAATGTTTGTCATTGTGGTCCCATCAACATCATAGTTAATTATTGCGACATGTACTCATATACTCAGTCTACTTGCCCCATAATGCATTTGTGGCACGACTTTACCACTTTGCAAAACTGAGCTAACATGTGTAAGGTGAGGTGAGTGAGAAAAGAGAATACAGTTCAATACTTATTTTCCCCGCTATATCACGTGTGTGAGAGAGAAGTTCTATGATTCTTATGAGAGAAAGTGGCCAAAAACATTTTTAAGATTCTGAGTGCTCATGTTGGAAGCTACAGTAACACAAATCTGTTTTTGTGTTTTCATTGCGGTGAGTTAGCTGAACTGTGATTGCAGTTAGTAGAACAGCCTGGACTGCTTCCCAGCTCCCTGGATTGTACTGTGATTTGGTTATGTCATACTGGCTCTTGGAAAGTTAAGTTTCCAAGTTAAAAAGTTAAGCCAACTTTTCAGCGATGACAGGATGTGGCATATCATCTTGGCTCTTTGAACCTATGAACCAAATGTATGCTAACATCTTCAACAATATACTGCACAGTGGCTGCAGTGTGAAAAAGATAGCATTTCATTTTGAAGCTGAAGTGGCCTTGATGCCATGTGGACAGAACAACCAAGGTCAAGGATAGATATTTATACATGAGCCAACCAACTTTAGTCAGAGAGAAAAAGGGAAGCTAAAAAGCCTTGGGATAGAAAGGACAGAACTACTTCCACCTTTTGTGAAAGTGTCTGCCCAGTTAACATGCCTATAAATATAATTAGACCAGAGTTAATAATATTCAACTCCTCATAAAGGATTTGTGATAACGGATGCTACATTAATCTGTTTTGGCATGTGTTATTCCATACCTCTGGAGTAGCTTAATCACGTCTACGAGAAATTTGAATTTGCTTTTAAAATGCTATACATTACTGATAAATCATGTCAATCATGACTATAATAAAATATGTCTGAGAACACCGAAAAAACTGAATGACATGAGGCAAACTTCCAAGGATTTAAACTGTCAGGCAACTTCTAAAACACAAGTCTAATACAGAAACCCACTTCGTATGGTAACAAAGTAAAACTAGACAGTCTAACATAAGCGCGTCTTATGTATGAAGTTATGCGGTCACTGATCCTGACTACTTGGATATTCAATATCTATCAACACTACCTAATGAGACTACTTTCCAAAACATGGTACCATCACCAATATCGCCAACATTTACAATAGACCGTCCTGACTGCCTTCTTGGATAGGCTACTTCCGAGATAGCGACTTTTGAAATCCCTCTATCCTTTGTAAGCACACCGTTCTTTGTAAAATCGTGCGCCCTAACTGGCACGAGCGAAGCTTCTATATGTGCGCCGGCCACTCCTTTCCCCTTACTTCAGGTCTGCCAGTGAGATCACCATGGAAACGACATTATTCCCAGCAACACGAGCCGAAATGCTTCTCGGAGAGTAAATTGCAGTAGAGCATCTCAGAAAACCAGTCCTTTAATGACAATTAATTAGTCAAACGATGACATGCTAATAAGAAGCATGTTTAACAAAAAGGCCAAAAGCACGTGCTTAACTCTACCCTGCACAACGCTGTTCAGAGCCGTGAAATGAACCTTTTTATTCAGCATTCCATTTTATATGGCTTTGATTTAAGCCGGTCGCCCCTCCCCTCCAGTCTCGTTTGGCAGACCTAACAGGCGACTTAAATATTATTCGTTTATCCTATTTATTACGTAGTCTATACATCCAATTTTCATTTAATTAAAGGCTACTGCCTCCTCCAGCTTTATGTAATTTCATTGCCCAACCACGACAACACTTATCGTTTTTGATTGCCAATATTTGTAGGCTAAGCTTATACAAATGTCATCAGACTATATTGGTTTGCCAGTTTTCCAAGCATTGCTTGCATCATAACAGTTCTTAGATATGTAATCTGCTGCACCAATATATCAGAGAAACGTAGGCAAGTGCTTTCACATTATGGAGGATGTAGCCTAGACTGTGCGTGCGCTCTTCTTACAAGATGGTATCCTGTTGGATATGGAGTATACATTTTCAATCAGTTCTTTCCGAAAAATGTTATGTGCACATATCAAGATCAAATGCATTTCCACCCTCTCAGAACACTAATGGCTTGCAGATATTAGTCTATGAAAAAAAAACGTAGGGTACTGAACAAAATATATGAAAATTGGCTGAAATCCGCACCAGGCGCGTGAAATTATGGAGGCTTCGAAAACCAATCAAATGTCAATTTAAAGACTAAGTGCCAGGCTAAAAGCCTATTCTTGAACCTTGGGCTGGTTTTAAACTTGCAGTGAATAGTCAGTGTCAACAGAAGTATTTAATCATATATTTCACTGGAGAACCAAGTTAAAATGCAATCCTGATAGGCATACACTGCGAAATTTAAGTCAAACGTGTGCCAAAAAGGTGCACCAATAACTCCTCTGCCAAGTTATACCCCTTTTCTTAATTATTTGTTGTTGGTACTCTAAATCTACGGAAAAAGACTAATCAACATTTCCCATAAATGTTCTTGTTAAATGTTGCCTCGACAAGTTGATTTTTTCAGATTTGCAACAATCTGCTCTACTCCATTGTTCACTCGCTTTCTAAACCTCGCCCCTTTTCCGTGCGAGCTTTCTGATTGGCTCTATCTAGGTGCGGATGCCGTCATCGCTCGGAATGCCCATTCATCTGTGCACTTGGGCGTTGGGCTCCGCATCTTATTAGCAACAAGGGAAATTTCTCCATTTTCCACCCTGTCTAGAGCGACACAGCCACAAATCTGGGATTTTTTTATTACTTCTCTTCACTTGGCAGTTTTTTCTGCGTTTTACCCAATTTGTTGACTGAGACTGGACATCGATTACTCTAAGAGTGAACTTTCCAAAGGGGAGCATCTGCGAAGAGCGTGCAAATAAGAAAGAGGCTTGTGGTCTTTGTTCGTTTTTGGATCGGTTGAGTTTCTTTGTTGGAGCGAAAGCATGGGAGCGCAATTCTCCAAGACCGCTGCAAAAGGCGAAACCGCGGCAGAAAAGCCAGGAGAGGCTGCTGCTTCACCTTCCAAGACTAATGGACAGGTACATTTTAAGTTTCATTGAAAATGTTTTGCTATTCATGTTATTCATACACAGAAAACAGCGTCAGTTTCTCTGTGCGTTATTGTTGGACACCGCATCCAAGCGCACGCCGGGTTCCAGCGTAATGGTGTTTTGACTAATATTAGCCTACAGCAAGAAAGTTTAAAAACAGTTTTGTTATCTGTCAATGGCATACTATTCTAGTATCTCATATATTTTAAGTCGTTGTCTGGTCCGATGGATATTTTCAGACCACTGTTTTTTGAGATCTGGAACTGTATTGTATTGAACGCCTACAAACGCGAGCCATGTGTTTTATTTATCAGGCTGTGTAAATCTAAATTTCAGTCATACTCTCGAGAACAGTGTGCAAGATAAACCGAATCAAGTCTTTTATTTATATGGGAAGATGGAGAAGTTTGGTGTGTGGTAGAGATAGTGGCGTGGTCGTAACAATGGCTCGCTTCGATGTGGCTCCCCTTACCACGCCTTTTGTTACAGATGCTCACAGAGGGAGACTCGTTACTAGCACAAGGAGTGGAGCAGATAGCTACTCCACTTAAGATCCAATACGGTGTAATTAAATGTAAGCTATATTGTGTGGTTTTGAGTGAATACATATGAAGTTTAAAACTGATTGAAGCTAAAGCTATTTTACAAATATTAGCTTTCGCTCGTTTTAAACGCTGCCCTGCGTGATCCGGTGTATTAATGAGCATCTGCTGTTTTAATGAGCATCTGCCTCAGTTTGGCGCTTATGCCCGGTATGGACCGTGTAAAGCGCATATCGCCGCCTAGCGTCAGTTGCCTGAAATGCCCACGGTATTTCGGAGATTCGTTATGCCCATGATTGAATGAGCCCAGTTTGAAATGTTAAAGATGACCTTTTCAGTCAAGGCTTACTTGACGCTAAAACTCACTCCGATAAGAATCCTCGAAATATCAAACATGTGTTTTAAGTGTTTTCAAACCCAAAGATGGCACCTATCATGTCTCCAATTAAAGTCATGGTGTCTGCTGCCCCTTGTGCCACTATGTGGCAGTGCACTGTATGGGTTTCCAACTACCTGTGCACCATGGTTCTGATGTCCTCCCTGTTTCCTATAGGAAAATGGGCACGTGAAAGTGAATGGGGATGCGTCCCCTGCTGCTGCTGAGGCAGGCAAGGAGGAGGTGCAGGCCAATGGCAGTGCCACCGCCGAGGAGGCCCCCAAGCAGGAAGAAGAGAAGTCTGAGGCTGCTGCACCTGCAGAGAAGGAAGCCGCTGAGGGCGAGAAGGAGAACGCAGAGGCTGTTGCTCCAGCCGCCGAGGGGGAGGCTGCAGCCAAGGCCGAGGACGGCGCCACGCCTTCCACCAGCAACGAGACGCCCAAGAAGAAGAAGAAGCGATTCTCTTTCAAGAAGTCCTTCAAGCTCAGCGGCTTCTCCTTCAAGAAGACCAAGAAGGAGACCGGTGAGGGCGAGGGTGAGGAGGCCGCCGCATCCACGGAGGAGGCTAAAGCAGAGGGAGCTGAGGCCACGGAGGCAGCCGCCACCGAGGAGGCCAAGCCCACCGGAGAGGAGGCCGCTCCCGCCGCCTCCGCAGAGGAGACCAAGGAGGCCGCTGCCGCCGCCAGCCCAGTGGAGGCCAAACCCGAGGAGACGGCAGAGAAGTCGGCCGAGGAGGCCAAGGCAGCCCCTCCCGCAGAGGAGCCGAAGGTGGAGGAGAAGCCAGCTGAGCCTGCGGCAGAGGCCAAGTCCCCAGAGCAGGAGGCCCCCAAAGCAGAGGAGCCTGCACCTGCGACACAGGAGCCCGCAGCCTCCAGTCCAGAGGCCCCCACCGCCGAGGCTCAAGAGTAGGGCCCCCAGCACCAAGCAGAATGGAAGAAATAACACCAGAAAAAGGAGAAAAAAAGATAATCAAAGAACATTTTTCCCTGTTTGTATGTTGGAGTGGTGCCAGTTCCTGGCTCTGGAGAACTTGTCTACAACCAGGGATATTTTAAAGCTTTTCTTTTTTTTTCTCTCCTCCCTCCCCCTTCTCCACAAAACCCATCTCAGCCCATTGTTACTACCATTCCAACGGGCAGAGAGGTGGGTGGCTTAGATGAGTCGTACAGAAGAAATCACATCCACACTCTGACATATATTTTTTTTGCATCAGTATTAAATGTTTTTGTTTGCCTTTTTTGTTTTTGCATTTTTATACAAAATGTATACTTGTCAAAAATGTATGGACATGCCCATGGTATGAAGGAGAACTGGGGTCAAAGTTGAGATGTACATGAAGGGAGCCTGGGGGAGGGCAGTGGGGGGGGGTGGAGGGAGGGGGGCAGGAGGTGGAGGTGGCACCTTTGTGCCTGGGAGCGGTGCCACAAACAGACTGACATTTTAAAGAGTAGTCTTAAAAAGGAAAAAAAAAAAAGACCAACTTTTACATACCACAAGAGTACCATGCGGTTTACAACACTAAAGTCATATTTACTGAGGGATAATGGTAACAATAAAACAACAAAGATTCAATTCCCAGATCTAGGTTTAGAAAGACATTTTTAAAAGAAAATCATAGGAACTTTTCACTTCTCTCATTAGCTGTACCAGTCATTGATTCAGTAGAACTACAAGTTGTATAGGCATTATTGTTTATTGCTGGTTTTATGACCTTAATAAAGTGTAAGTATGTATAGGCGGGGTGTTTTTAACTGTGATTATTGTACAAATGAAATCTTGATCTCAAGCACATGAAGTTTGCAGCTCTCTTTTCCACCCTGCTCATTTTTGTAAGATAACAAAAAACAACGAAGTCATCCTGGAAGACCTTTTAAGCAATTTTGAACTCAACCAAGCTGTGATAAGTGGAATGGTTACTGTTTATATACTGTGGTATGTTTTGATTACAGCAGACAATGCTTTTTCAGTGGTCTTTGACAAATTTAAGGAATCTCTATCAGATGCAATGTTGGTGTAGCATCTTGTCTCTTTTTCTTTTCTTTTGTAAATACTGGAGAAGCTTTGACCAATTTGACTTAGAGATGGAATGTAACTTTGCTTACAAAAATTGCTATTAAACTCCTCTGCTTAAGGTGTTCTAATTTTCTGTGAGCACACTAAAAGCAAAAATAAATGTGAATAAAATTTCAGCAGGCCCAGTCATGTCTTGTTCTACACAATACACATACTTCTAGTCAACCTTGTGGCATCTTCAAATGTTATGACTGAGCAACATAGGCAATGATCACACACTAGGCTTCCAGTTAACTGCTGCAAACTGTGCTGAACTCTACAGCACTACAACCTTCACTGACATTTACCCTGAGTTGGCTTTTGGGAGGGGGATAATGCAAACTTGACTTTTAAAAACTAAGGATGGCCTTAGGCTTAGACTACCATTACAGGAGTAACAGCTATGGGAATTCTTAGGGGGTATAGGATTGTTTAAATATTTACATTGCTTAGAGTTCCCACGCATAAAAGGCTATTGAGAGCTCATAATGTGGCTCCTAATAATGTGTTAATACTGTTGACAAACCAGCAATTGATTACACTTGAAACATCTTCATGCATTTACCAAGCTAGTAAAGATCTTGACACTTCTTAGCCTCATGTAAACCTGTTGAGTCATGTTCCCTCTGTGACCTTTAAAGTGCAAACTAGGGGCCAGTATTACAATAGAAGACCTTTAAAGTTAGAGGTGGCTGCCCTTCTTGGTTAAGTCCCACCCATGCCATGCAAACTCCACAAGTGGCATATGCAGACAGCTTGTGAGCTTGAGATATCACCAACTACAAAACCTGACAAAAAATATTACAATGGAGGGCGACTGAAAGTGCCCCTCTGCAGAGTTTTGAATTAGGCATGTTGTAGGATAGATATGCATGCCATCCTACATTTGGCCACTCAGAGCCAGAGGACGACCATCAGGCACATTGTAGTGACCACATTATTCCCACACATCACTATATCAAGCATACAACACATGGAATCATGTTGGTAGAGGGAACCATTTCATTTTCACGAGCAGGTCTGGGTTTTTGGCGTCATCGCATCTGCACTCATGAAACTGGGGTGAAAAAGGCTGATGTGTTGGGCCCCACCTTCTATAATGCCTTTCCAGTTAACATTTTAGTTGGGCTTAATGTATGCCTTCAACGTGCCAATTACAACTAGTTTATATGATTTGAGTGTAGGCCCTTTGCGTCAAATTGAAATGGTTGACGTTAGAGCATAGGATATTTTCGAAAACACAGCATACCGTCTTGTTGAAACGTCACATTTGTTAATGCGCAGTTTGTCTCATATCTGAGTAGTAAAGAGTCAAACTCACCAATAAGCAGCAGTCCAAATCGAGGTAAAAAAAAGTAACCTCACGTCAAGGAGGCTTCCATAATTTGAAGAACGCGGCTCCAGGCTTTGAAAGTAAAATGTGGACCTACAAAATAGCCCGACACCACCCTCTGCAGGATGAAGTTAATACCGCACTTTGGATGGCTATTCTCCCTTGTGTCCACATTGCGCGTCACGTCATGTTTCACGTCTGTCTAAAAATCAGAGTAAACCCACGTGACTGTAGCCCAATATTGCTCATATGATTTACTCTATATTATTTTCCATTTACTATATACTGTAGCCCAATATTGCTTGTTATTTTTCTATTTATCCACAACTACTGCACTTTATATTTACATTACATTTATTCAGCTAGGTGGCAAATATAATGAGAAATGATTTACTGACTGATTAATTTATTTGAATAATCATTATAAATGTATCCTCTTGAATCTTATGATAAAATCCTAGGACACCAACAGGTATAAAAAACATTTTAATACATAAATGCAAAATATCAAATTTGAGACAAACATGAAGTCGATGCAGGTTTCATTTCTAACAACCACATTATTCTCTCTAGGACACGTCAATACAAACAGACAGTTCATTTCCAAAAAATAAAAAGCCTATTTAAAAACATTTAGCTTCCAAAGGGATAGACAGCAAATTCACGCTGTAAGCGGCAAGATGGATTAAAAAGGACTGTCACAATTAACAAAGGACAATGGAATTACAACCAAAGAGAGAAAGAAAGGAAAAGAAAGAGAAACATGGAACAAAACCAAACATGTATCGATGACACATTTTAATAATAAATATAATGCTTGTGGGCATCGAGTCTGGTATGTGAAGCGAGAGGCACCACTGCCATCAAGCCTGCCAGTGTGGAGCAGTCTTCCCCCTTGTGGCCATTTCAGGCACTGCTGGTCTGTTCGCTCTTCACGCTAAACAGAGAAAAGACTTGTCACACAATAATCAACTTCACCGTATGCCTTAAGTGCCAACATGTCCATGAGCCCATCCATAACTGGGCCAGAAATACAATCAAGCAAATTTGGTGTCCATCTTGACCTATTTCCATGACGAGCAAATGCCGGACTTCATTTTGGCTTTTGCCCCAGTGATAACAACACTAATTAGACTAACTGGACGATATCCACTGAATACTCAACATCACAGTTTAGTTTATTAGCGAGTCCAATATCAGAGTTAATGCACACAATGTGTGTGAGGTCAGCAGAGCTGTGCCTGTCAGGCGAGATGCGTCAGTCAAATTGCAGACAGACACACACCTGGAGCAATCCCCTTAGATATGTATTAACAGGCAAATGGTTTTGCAAACGTCTTCAAATAAATGTTTGTGGTGGTGGTGGTACATTATCATTATAAATTGTTCCCACTAGCTGTCCAAGAAACACACCAAACACCTAAACCTCCTGCAGAAATGCAAGAAAAGCTTTCACAGCACAACATTGCCAACTCCATCTCCAGAACACCCAAATTAACACATTAACAAACTTTTATCTGGGCCAACTGGGTTGTTGAGGGTGTTTGCAAAGTTGGCAAAAGCCATTTAGATAGTTAGTTCACTACTTTAGACCTTATTAGACCACCTTATTGCAGTTTTATATCAAACTTGTTTGTAGCCACAGGAAATGAGCTCTTAGTTTCCCCCTTGCCTTTTAGCGGCTTCACTAAATCACCGTGTTCCTTTCTCCACGGCTGCATCTGTGGTGGTAATTCAGTCCAAAATGGCAGCGCTTAAGGTAGTCGGGCTCTTGGTGTCTTGGACGCACATGGCATGTGAGTGATGCTTACCTTTTTGTGTCCGGCTTCTCTGTGCTAGTCTCCTTGGCCTTCTCCTCCTCCTTCACTTCTGTAAGGACAAGGACAAGAGCAGGCTGATTTGCATCTTACAATAGCACATCCACTTGTAGCCTTTCTATACAGTTAGAAAAAGGAGTTTCTGACAGGAGCACAAGGGGGTGGGGAATGATCTCAGATCAGTGGTGGTCAGTTCTCACCAACTTTCTTCTCCTCTCCCTCTTTTTTGTCCTCCTCCACACGGGCTCGCTTGGCTCCTTTCTTGTGATTGGCCACGTTCCTCCGGCCGCCCTCTCCCTCGTCCTCAGAGTCGGAGAACTCCTCATCACACGCTATCCTCTTATCAGACGCACGGACTGGGAGACAAGCAGAAAAGAATCTAGTTAAAGTGGTTCACATCAAATGAAAATGCTGTTCTTTATTTAAACTATTTAAATCTTATGACATTACGATAATACATTTCTATATAATCATACTCCGTATGACACACTTGACCCCAACATTTCCATGGTATTGCAAGTGTCACAGTAAAAGGAAAAGTCCGTATTAACGGTTGTATTAGCGATTGCAAGCCCAAAAAAGGCCCAAACATAAATGATCACATTCATCTAATCTTTCCTAACGATCCGCTAGCTGCCCGCTTCATAAGCAGGCCGTCAAAAAAACGCGTCTCTGTAGGCAGCCTAGCCTAGAGCCTAGAGATCTGCACACAAAAACAATGGCTACCAACAAGTGTTGCCAACCACTCAAAGGCAAAATAAAGTGTTCCAACCAATAACCGACGAGATGCACGTTCAGGAGAGTTTCAAGTGGGAGGGAGTAGCGAGCTAGCTCTCTGTTTTGTTTGAACATCAACAGAAGTGACGTTACCCCATCATCGCTGCTACAACATTTAACGGTCATTGAGATGTTGTTGTCCGTCTGCATTCTTACTGGACAAATGCAGTTCTTTATCTAAACTATCCATCTTAAGACATTACGTTCTTAAGACAAAGTCCATATTAACGGTCATTGAGATGCCGGTCTGCATTCTTACTGGACAAGCGCTTGTCTGGGTCCTCGGTGTCCTCGTCCACGTTGTCGTCGGGGATGCTATCCTCTGGGATGGCCTGCATCTGCACGCCTGGAGCGTGGGGCAGCATGCGCAGGTTCTCAAACAGACGCTGCCTGGAGGCCACAAACAAATAGGCTCATGAGAAGAGAGGAGAAGAGAGGAGAGCAGAAGAGAGAGGAGAGGAGAGGAGAGGAAAAGAGAGGAGAGGAGAGGAGAGCCCACCCTCGCTGAGCTCCATCCACAGCATGGTCAGGGACACACACCTGCCTGCTTGCTTCTACATTTGTGTAAAAGGTCAGTACCGGTGCATCACGATTTCCATTAAATGCACATACAACTCACATCTCCCATACAGTTCATTGTTACAGTTCTACAACCAAAACTGGTCTCAAATGATCTTGTGGCCTGATAAAATGAAACCCTGAGGTACTGTAGATTGGTCCCAATCCCATGTCGTGGTGCATTAAATCACTGGAGAATATCAACTGCTGAAAGATTGTTACATTTTCAGGAAATACGTTCATCCCCTTACTTGATTTTGTCCATGTACTCATTAGTGTTCTGGTTGGTCATGTTGGATGGACTGATGTGCAGCTTGAAGTCTGGGCCAAAGTACTCAAAGTAGTCATTGTATGGAAGCTCTGGAGACAGAGAGGAGGAGACAGATTAGCAACGTAGACAATAACATTTTCCCATTCAGAATCTTTTTCTAAGATAGAACTGGTGGCCTAAATGCAGAATAACTTTTTAAAGAAATAATGTAATGGCATCACAAACTAAAGTGATGAGACCATCAGGGGGTGTGAATCTGAGTGTGTGTGCACACGGGCCCCTCAGAGGTCCACATTCCATTAAGCGAGCGGCCTGTCTGACAGGCAGTGGTAATGTGCCCTCGCGCACACATTAATACTCGGCTACCGTGACAGAGTGCTGATTCGGCACCCTGTCAGACAGCAGGCTCACCATCCCTCACCGAGGAGCTCACACCCCCCACCCCCACCCCTCCGACACCCTGTTACAGCTGACACAGAGGGGCTGGTGCCGCTGCCAACTGCCAACATGCTGTGCCAACAACACCCACCTCCGCCAGTGTTACCTTGAGAGTCGGAGCATATTTATGGCAGTTCCTTCTTTTAGTTATTTATCTCCTTGTGATATTATATGCAAAACCCTACCCCTAACACCCAACTTTAGACACGGATAAATCCTATTCAGGACTGCAACAGATAAAACTAAGAAAATTGGGAAAATTGGAACTTTAACTTATATAAAAGGTGAGGTATATCCAATAGTTGGATATAAACACCTTCTGCAATACTTTGATACTGTAGTTTGTGTGTGGGATATTCTATCCCAACATGTAATGTGATTATCAACACACAACTCAAACTTTACTGACTTTGCTATAAACACACACAGACACAACTCATAGAGCTACTTTGTGTAGCAAATTGATTACACTAGCATTTCAGTAGTTGTCTGTGTGAAACACATAGAAGTAACTAGTTGCCACATTTCTTGAGGAAGGTCAAATGTAGACCAACACATCACGATAGTCAAAGCTGGGCACAGGTCAAATGTGACATGTGCTAGTTCAGATGAATGTGCATGTCACCGGTGGGGACGCATACGTACCGTCAGGGATGTCCGTGTCCAGGGCGACAGCCGTCTCGTAGGTCCAGCAGCGGGCCACGTTGCGGATGGTGTAACCGCCTCCACCCAGCATGAGCAGTGGCAGGTTGAAGGACTTCATGTACTCCACACACTTGGCATGGCCTGCAGACAAACAGCCACAAAGACCTGTGCTTAGAGAACCACACAAGAGAACACTGCACAGCCCCATCTGCCACCCACTGTGGACAGTCTCGCAAGGAGACTAAATGTTTTATGATGCAGAACATTTCAGTGTTTCCTCTAGATTTTATTTTTTTTTTTTTTTAACAGTGGCGGCAGGCCATCCGACCCCCAAGAAAAAAAAAAAAAAGGTTGCAAGGCTACAGTATGAAAAAAACTGGGGGACAGGGGTGTCACTCCCTTTTTTAAAATTGTAATGGCTAATCTCACCATTTAACGTGACTTGAGAGGGACAGGATTCAGGAACTAAAGACAGGCCCATCTTCTGTCTGACTCACGTCACGTTAACCCATCTATTAAAGCACGTCACTGCTTGAACATACCGGTAGTTGACGTTGACAATGGAAAAACGCTTAGCTTACTTCGTTTATGACAGAAATTAAGTTTTGTGCCAACATGTTGTAGAAACACAACCCACAACACTGCCTTTATTAGGTGCAAATCTCCTTTACTTTCTTTGGTTAGGCTATAGTCCCCGATTCACATTACTAGGCTATCACCGAAAGTGCATACAAAATGTTTTTGGGCAAGTTTTGCTTTAATCCAATTTACCTTCGTTGCTACCAGTCATTGCTTTTTTCCTGCACTGAATCACGATTGAGTGTGCATCTAATTTAACAACGGTGTCTCCGCGGAGACATCCACTCTCCATGTTTCATTTTTGCTGATGTTGCGGGCGAGCTAATAGGCAACGATATGGGAAATACTTTCAATACGATCAGCTCACAAAAGTAATGGGTTTTCCTTAGCCTGTTCTACACCTTTCCACCAAGTTGTGCAAAAATTGTAGTTTTTGCGATGTTGACATGCATAGCACATGGAAGCTCTTGATAGCACATGCCACTAACGTCTATAAAAACAATATATTTATGGAATAAAACTAGACAGGTACCTCGGATTAGCATTACTGTTTATTGTTAAACTGCAATTTTCTGCAGCCAGCCGAGGGCATTTAGTCAACCATGCTTCCGGACAATAGTTTGCGTCTCCCCTAATTCTGAAGCAGTGGCACCACTAAATGAAGAGGAAACACTAAGAAGAAAGTTAATGTTTTAAATAGGCTACATCAATACAATATATAATATGTGAAGTGAAACTGGACGAGCCATAATAACCTCTGACTAGTTTTAGGCAGGGATTAAAGTGAAAAAAAATCGTTTGACAACTTTTTTTAGGCCATAAGTCATACGTTGTTTATATCTACCTATAGAGATAGCACCCCTTTTGCGGTCGCGACCTATTGGTTTATAATGCACAAAAAGATGCAAACAGCAAAGTAAAGGGAGTATTCACCTTATTCACACGGCGGCCATTGTTTAAACCAAAACGAGGCTACAGGGTACACTTACTATATAATTAATGCCACCTACAGGTGAATGCATAGAACATAACAATCCTATGGTTTGTGTACCCTGTAGCCTCGTTCTAGCCGCCAATGGCCGCCATGTGAATAAGGCGAATTGAGAGTGTTCTTGATTGAGATTGAGTTTTCCTGATGAACAAAATAATATTTCAGTACCATCCCTGACCATTGCTGATTAGCCATTGCTGTTCTTTTCTACTGCAGCAATATTGTAGAAAGGCTTTAACTTAAACTCTTATTTAATTGATTCAAAAGTGTTTAAAAGGGGAGATTTGTTTTCTTGTTAATATGCAATTCAACACCAAGTAAAATCTATAAAATCAAGTTTGCAAGACTTCCCATTTCCTCATCAAAGTAACAAATCAGAACATTCTAGATATTGTTCATATTTCCATTTGTTGCCTCATCCGCATTTAATGAAAACATGGTAATTTTGAGTTTTAGACAACTCAGTTTTCCAATGAGCAGCAATACTGTGTGTGCTCATGCAGGAGGTCTGCACATTTGATAACGACAATCTGGAGAGGGCGCTTGTCTTCAGCAACAGATTGTATAAGGTTGACAATTGGTTGCGATATGGTGAGGGGTCGGTTCGCGTAGCCTACTTTCTGAGCAAAAACGTCAGCCAAAGATAAACGTAGCCTACCTCTGTCGTGGTGGCTATAGTTGCACCAGGTAGGGAAGATGTCCTGAAGTGCACGAACGTTAACCTTATGGCGGTCTTCTGATTGTTGGCGTGCTAAAACGTTTTCCTATCGAGTCGCCTAGAAACGGGGACGCTGGCTGCTCAAGCCGCTCCGTCTGACTTCTGATTTTTTAATATTTACAATTTTATTCACGATTATTTTTCTTAATTTTTGTACATTCGTTTAGTTTAGCTGTACAGTTACAGATAGCCTTTTTATTTCAATTATTTATTTTGTTTTTCCATACTTTTACAGCATTTCCCCCTGTCTCTGAACGTGCCTGCACTGTTTTTTCGCCTGGTGATCAGCTGTTTTTTCTGCCGATTGCCATCAGCGAGGTGACTGGTCGTCTGCACTGCTGGGTGTCACTTCGAGGCACTCCCTTGCTGCCACTATCTGGACTGTGAATAGTTAGTTGTCTATTGCCCTGAAGAGTTGACGTTAGGCTACTTCACTGCTTTTGGATTTGCTGCCTGCTTGTGTGATGGAAGCTGCGCTCGCTTGCTAGTGTCTCTCTCCCTTTACATCCTATGCTGGGTTCCTAGTCGGTTGACTGTCCAGCTGCTGGGTATAGTCGGTTGACTGTCCAGCTGCTGGGTATAGTCGATTGACTGACCAGTGGGGAGATTGAGGCTTCGTGCTAGCTGGACGGACGTTAGGTGACTGCAAGTGCACCGATAACGTAGCCCAACTCAGACTCACTGGCTCAGTCTGGCTGATGCGTCAACCCGTGTCAGAGTTTGTGTTTCGGCTATGGGGGGGGTTTCAGTACACACCCCTTGAACTTCGACAGTTCACCTCCACCGACCCCATCAGCAATGAGGTGCTCCACCTTTGCCGGGCAGCGGGGATCCTCCGGCGGAAAGGCTACCTGCACAGAGGCGCACGTCGCTCTTTCATCACCCGAGCGACAGAGGAAAGCATCCCTCTGAGAACATCATCATCTCCACAGGATCTCTTGCCAAAACAACGCGGTTTTCTAGAGCAGTCCGCTCCCGCTATCGCCTCTACGCCCGGCAGTAAAGTGACACCTGATCAACAGCTGATCAACATCCAGACTGTGGCCGCTCATCCTGTTAAAAGTTCTGCTTCAGTGAGAGCACGTGATTTGAACATTGCTACATCCATCAGATCACGTGACGCCTCACACCTTGGTACATCAACTCAGAACAATTCACAGGCTCTTAAAATGGCACTGTTCAACGTGAGATCTTTATCTAGTAAGGCATTCACTATGAATGATTTTATTGTCTTCTAACCTTGATTTTTTCTTTTTAACTGAGACTTGGTTAAAGGTGGGTGAGCATACAGTAGCCAATTAGGGGAACTTTGCCCTCCCAGTTACAACGTCTTTAGCTCTCCTAGAGTTTGTGGCCGTGGAGGAGGTTTAGCAGTTGTATATAAGGATTGTTTTAAATGTTGCCCATCTGCCACTGACAGTTTCTCAACTTTTGAGGTTTTTATGTTCAAATGAATCTGTGATATCCCTGTGCTCTGCATTGTTGTTTATCGACCCCCTAAACATTGCATGGCAGCAATGGAATTCTCAGATTTTTTATCTTCTGTCATTCTCAACTATGATAAGATTATTATTGTTGGAGATTTTAATATTCATGTTGATGATTCCACAAATTGTTACTCAGCTGAATTCTCTAATATTACAGAATCTTTTAATTTACTACAGCATGTGTTAGAACCAACTCACAAACATGGGCATACTTTAGATTTATTTTTTTCTCTTGGCTTAGAGCTGAACAATGTTTTAGTGAAAGACTATTGGTGTCAGACCACCACTGTGTCATCTTTGACAGTGTTCTCCCAGTTGCTGTTGCACCTCGCACACATATTGTTAGTTTTCGCAGTTTCAATGATCACACTGCCTGTAATTTCTCTTCTTTGTTTAACAAACTTAGTGATACCATGCCTGATGCTGGTGGGTTACAAGATACAGATGACATGCTTAACACATTTAATGAGTTATGTACCACCATACTAGATACTGTAGCTCCTCTTAAAACTAAAAGGAAACCTATTGTTAACAAATCTCCCTGGATCACTAATGAAATACGTAGCCTCAAAAGACTGTGTAGGAGAACTGAACGCAAATGGAAAGCCACTAAGCTTCTGGTTCATTACCAACATTGAAAGAACTAACTTCACAAGTATCACAATCACAGTATTTTTCAAACCTTATTGCTAACAATCAAAAACAATTGTAGATTCCTGTTCAATACTATTGATCGCCTACTGAATCCTACTCCCGCCACTGTATTGGCATCCTCTGCTGATGAGTGTGAAAAGTTTATATCATTTTTTATTGATAAGATTGCTAATATTAGGTAAAATATTCCATCTCCGATGTCTCTTGCTAATGTTCCATGCCCCCCTTCTTGCCCTAATAACCTGAGCTATTTTAGACCTATCTCTATACAGACTCTCACTGACATTGTTGCAGCAATGAATCCTTCATCTAGTCCTTCAGACATTTTACCAGCCACTCTTCTCAAAAAAGTGTTTTGTGCTATAGGCCCTAGTGCTATAGGCCCTAAAAAAAACCTGGCCTTGATCCTTCCATTCTAAAAAAAACTTTCGTCCAATCTCTAAATTGCCCTTTATCTCCAAAATTCTGGAAAAGGTGATCTTGATGCAACTTTCTGAAGTGTTAAAGGGCAATAGCATTCTGGAGAAATTTCAGTCAGGTTTTCGTCCTATGCACAGCACTGAAACTGCTCTTATCAGGGTAACCAATGATCTACTAATGGCAGCTGATTCTGGTGAGCACTCTGTTTTGGTGTTGCTGGATCTCACCGCTGTTTTTGATACCATTGATCATGCTATTTTAATTAGAAGACTAAGAGAATGGGTTGGCATAACGGGTCCTGCTTTGGACTGGTTCATATCCTATTTATCCAACAGGACATTTTTTGTTTCAATAGGTAATTTTACTTCCTCTACCTCAGCTATTACTTGCGGTGTTCCCCAAGGTTAAATTTTAGGACCAATATTGTTTTCCCTGTATATGTTACCTCTAGGCCACATAATTCGCCGCCATAACATATCATTTCACTGCTATGCTGATGACACACAGCTGTACTGTACCTCTCAGTCAAACCAAACATGCTTAACAAGCTAACTGTACTGCAGGATTGCATAGCGGATGTCTCAGAATTTCCTACAGCTTAACTCTGACAAAACAGAAGTCCTTTTCATTGGCCCTGACAAAGTCTATAATCAAGCTAAGACTTTTCTTGGAAATTTAGCCTCAAATAACAAGACTACTTCTAGAAACTTAGGGGTTTTATTTGACACAGATTTAAAAATTGACCAACATGTAAAACTCCTTGTGTAGTCCTGTTATTATCAACTGAGAAACATTTCCAAAATCAGATCAATGCTTTCTTTAAAGGACACAGAGAGAATTATACATGCATTTGTCTCATCTAGACTTGATTACCGCAACGCCTTATTCACCTGTTTAAATCGTCATTCCAGCTCTCGTTCACAAACTGTTCAGAATTCAGCAGCCAGACTTTTGACAAAGTCTAAATTTAGGGATCACCCCAGTTCTGGCCAATCTTCACTGGTTGCCAGTGAGTTTTAGGATTGATTTTAAAATCCTCCTTATTACCTATAAAGCATTACATGGTTTGGCACCTGACTATTTAACAGATTTATTAACCCCCTACTGTCCAGCTCGACCCCTCAGATCCTCCAGCCTGGGACTGTTAGTTGTTCCAGAAAGTAAATTGTCAACTAGGGGTGACCGATCATTTGCTGTTAGAGCACCCAAGCTTTGGAACAGCCTCCCTTATAACATCAAATCTGTACCATCTGTGGCTGTTTTCAAATCTAGTCTTAAGACCCACTTATATAACTTATATTAAAAATTTCCTTAAATAGTGAATGATTCCACTCATGTCTCTGCTAATTTATTATCATTATTATAATTTCTGTTTGTTTATTTTGTCTTGGGTACTATACTGTATACCTTTTCTATTTTCTTTTTTATATATATTTAGTTAAGTTTGTGTTTGTAGTTTGGTAGTTTACTATTTTATCATCATTATTATTATTATTATTATTATTATTATTGTCATCATTACTATGGTTTTGTTTTTTGCTTTGTTTTGTTTGTTTGTTTGTCTGTAGAGCACTTTGTTAGCCTAGAAATCTAGACGCACCCTAGCGGCGGCAAATTAATTTGCTCAGCCTGTACGTCTAGTATCAAACCATAGGGATTTCTATTGGCTAACACCGTGGATGTTATTCAATCACAGCGCTCTATTTTGTTAGAGAGTCTTAAGGCGGGCTTAACAGGATAACGACAGTCCTGCGACTTTGAACAACAAGGAAGGTGGCTATGGCGAACGAAGAGCGGTTGTTTGAATCGGCGTTGGCGTCAACTTTGGAGGAGTTGGACTTGTGCTTTTCTTTGAAAGTTGAGCAACACAATGCACTTAAGTCATTACTTTTCGAAGAAGGATGTATTTGCCGTTTTTGCCGACCCGGATACGGATATGGATATGGTCATTGGCGGCGCTGGCCTATTGCATGCCTAGGCAGTTTGAAAGACAATTCTCTGCCCGCCCCTTGGATTAAGCGAGGTGAATGGTTTGATTCCAGACTACATTTCAATGATATAGGATGGCCCGCCAGGCTAGCACTTTGTGCTTTGTGCTTGAAAAGTGCTATATAAATACATTTTATTATTATTATTATTATATTATTATTATTATTATTATTATTATTATTGTATCCATAAACAATTGCAGCAAACCGTGCAAAAGCAAACCCCTGGCACTTTAATTTCCTTACACCATGGCTTAGTTCTCCCCCGTTTCCAACAGCCGCCCATCTCCATTATTTTTTTAACTTTTGACACCTGCCTTCCTTTAGCAACAACGCATCCATGACAGCTAGTGGCCTTGCCAAATAGACGCACACAAATCATGACGCTAATATGCGAGGTTCTGGTAGGCCTACTGGTTATGGTTTTGTGCTATAAATTAATAATAGCAAAGTTTTAAGTTGACTATTTTAATTGCATGGTTATTTTTGGTTCAACATACACTCACAACCTACTGTTGTTAAAAGTGAGGCCTAAGCAAGATAGGCTACAAGGCTGTATGTGCGTCACAAACACGACTGACCCCCTTACTCAACAGTTTGCGATAATGACAATATTATTATTTTTTTATGTGAACACGCTCAGTCAAAACCTTCCATCGCAAATTGTGAAAAACATTGTTGTACGTCATAACAGACGGGATAATAAATTGCATAGGCTACGTTTTATATTGCGTCGCTACATAATGTTAGTTGCATTGATTAAAAACTGTAACAATAATAGTACATCGGGTGGCATAGCAGGCTATCGGTTCAACTCATGGGTGACACCCAAAATGAATGACCTCCCCTGACAAGAGTTCGCGATAGTAAGAAATTGTCTACATTGATGCACAGAAAGAACACAGCCTACGCTTCTCCGAATTCGCACATAGAGCTCACAATATCATATCCAAAAAAGTTAAACGGATTGGGCAACCTGTCTCGATTGTGTCACTATAATCCAACTTTTAGACCGTTAGTCCTCCAGACGTGTTCTTTTTTTTTTAAGCAAACGCCCCAGGCCAATGAGACAAGCGTGTAGCTACAACATTAACAAAGCGAAACTCATGGCTGACGTATCTTCTTGAGCAGTCACTGATTGGGACACAGAAAGTTCTCAAGAACACTATTAGGTCTTTAAACATTTACCATTACACACATTCATTCATCGGACCTAATATTTGTAGTTGCCTTAAAAAAAGGAAAAGAAAAGGTGATAGCAGCACCGCCCCCTATTTTTTTCTCATCGGATCTGCATCGATCTCAAATATGACATTTCTAAAATCAAATTGACGGAAATCCGTCGTATGACGGAGAACTTTAATCCTTGGTTTTAGGCTACTTATTGTTAAATTGCAATGTGAGCGGCAGCCAGCAGGGGAGGATACGTCGGCAGGATTATTTAAAAAGCAAACGCAACTACATTGTGCGTCTGCCCTGATTCTGATACCGTGGCGGGCCGCCATGCTAAAATAAACGTAGAGGAAACACTGCATTTCAAAGCATCGCTGAGATGCACCCACTTCCTGGTTTGTTATAAACACGTCCATCACAAAATAAAAGGACTGTTGTTAAACTGGCCAAAATCGATCTGCCTTAGGATCAGTGCTCAGGACTACATCACATTTTGCTTCTCATGACTTCCAAAGTAATTAATCAAAAACTAATTCCGATAATTATTTATAAATGAATAAACTGACATTCATTCTCCTGAGGTTGGTAGGAGCCAGTTGTACACACTGTGCTTCAAATAGTCTCCATTTATTGATCACCATTCATTACAAGTTGTTGATGACTGACTAAAAGTAAAGGACCACTCAGGTCTAAGTTCCTAGGGTCTATTTTTGGACAAGAATAAGTGGAAACATTTGTCTAGGACCAAAACAACATTAAATCAGTAGTTTTGAGTAAGCCCGGCATATGCATGTACAACAAAATAGCATATATTGATAGCCTTGGGGGCAAGCTTGCTACATCAAGGTAAATCGATACTTTAAGCCACTGACAAGGCTGGAAAAATCATTACACTGCTGTGATACTGTGCAGACAACTTGCACTCATTCATGATTGAAATGAAAAGCTTTATGGTCTTCTAATTGCATCCCCACCAAAATCTTCTGATTATTAGAATACAGGATCATGTATAGCAGTGGTTCTCAAAGTGTAGTCCGGGACCACTGGTGGTCTGCAAGCTATCCCTAGTGGTCTGCGAGCAGATATGGTAAAATATCTGTTTTGTTAAGCTGCCTAGGTGTGACTGCAAAGCAAATATACAAGCCACATAGATGAGGTGTTTGCAATATTGATCTTGAACATAAATCCAAAAAGTATCATTCGAGTTGCCTGTTCATTAGTCATGACAGACTTGAACGACAGTGCCTATGTAGCTACGCCAATTTACACTTTAAAACTGGAAAACTAGAAACATAACTAGAATCAAACAGTCAAGTGAAACCTCTGACACAATAAGCAAGTTAGACTTGGTTTAGCGGCATATTGTGTAATATATTGTTGAAGTAAGCCTATTGTTTTTTTGTAGTTAGTTTTAGTGTAGGTGGACCGTAAGTTTTCTGTGTTTTTAATTGGTTAAGAGGTGCTTGGTCTGCAAAACTTTGAAAAACACTGATATATAGGATATAAAATATATAACATAGGTCTTCCAACCTGTGTTGAAGTCATTACCATGTTGGGTAATGACGGCATTCTAAACTAATCCACTGCCATGTTGGGTAATGGCGGCATTCTAAACTAATCCACTACCTTGTGAAGGTGGAACAGCAAGGAACAGAACACAACACAGGGGAAGGAAAGCTGACATTCACCACTGGAGTGATACTAGTGCAACATATCCCGTCAGAGAATTACGCTAAACGCCCTCATGCAAGAAGACCCTCTGAACTCAACATTCTGTGACAGAAATACATGCTCCAAACAATCAACATTACTAGCAGTGACAAGAAACTCTCCAAGAGTTCAAAAAGTATGCTACTCTAAGAGTTTTGAAAGTTAGGTTAATTTCATCAACCGTTCAGAAAAATTAAGAGATTTTTTTAATAGTTTTAAACAAAGGGATGTGCATTTTCAACGGATTGGCAATCAAGATAAGACCTGAAGAAGAAGAAGAAGAAGACCTGATAACCAGTCCATTTTTATAGTTCATACAGCTTGGGGCAAGCGAGATTTAAGGCTTTTTCAGTGGCACCAGAATTAAATTTAAGACTATGCAATCATGATCCTCTACCAGTTATAACCGTGAGACAAAATTGGGGTTGTACAGTCAGTTTCACTTTCATTAAATCTGCACTTCCCCACTCTCTGTTAGAATTGAGCATGTAGGTAGGCAGCTAGAGTTTGGATGACAGGGCGTTCCGGTCTCTAACAAAACTGTAGTTGCTTCCATTCATCCTGGTCTGGCTGATGCAAAAATTCGAGACAATCCGTAGACAATCAAAAATCTTCCATTACCTTTTACTTTTTGAGATCATACAATGAAACTTTCACTTAAGATGTTGTTTGCAATCCATGGGAACCCCGATTCTACTGTGTGATTTATGCAATTACCACCTTTTTACCATGTTATGTATCAGAGATTGATAGATGCACATGAATAAATTGTCTTTACAGTCTAACAAGTACTTTAAGAGAGGAAGTAGAGGAGATCATAGGCTGATATGTCGGTTGCAATAAGGAGGCTTCTTACCACGGATGGTGAGGTTGAAGCAGCCCAGCCTGTCTCCTGACAGAGAGTCTGCACCGCACTGCAGAACCACCGCACTGGGCTGGTACATCTCCATCACCTTGGCCATCACCTGCGCGCGCGCGCACACACACACACACACACACTGTAGTTGCTGTAGTGCTACAGTAATTTCCCTCATGGGATCAAAAGAGTATATATACACTATACAGAGTGCCCAGATTCCTTTGCAAAGGAGATGGTGAACTTACTGGTTTGAATATCTGCTCGTAAGATTCATCATCAATACCGTCTCTCAGGGGGAAGTTGACCGCATAGTATTTGCCCTTTCCAGCGCCAATATCCTAAAGACAAAAAAGAAATGCATACTGAAACAAAACTAGACAACACTATTTCAAACACCTACATCCTGCATAAACCTATATACACAGGCAGCATGTGTCACCCCAACAGTTAAGGTAATTTGCCAGGGCTGAACATCTTCTCAGACAGTCTACACAATGTTTTCTTCAAACTGCTGTGCGCAAGTCAGAAGCTTATCTAGGTCTGAACTAGGGCTGGGCGATATGGACCAAAACTGATATCCCGATATTTTGGGGCTGATTGGCGATATACGATATCGATACGATATTGATATTTCAAACAGAAAGAGCGAAGTGCTTCATATTTTCACTTAACACAACAATTATGACAACACAGCCAGTTTTAATTATATTAATTTCAGACTGCTCTAACAGAGCTGTGCAAAAAAGTGTAAACAATAACATAGGCCTACAATAGGCATAGGCTACAGTTGCTCTGATAAAGCTGTGCAAATAACAAAAGACCAAAAGTTGACCCTGACTGACAACGCAGGCCTACATTGTACTGCACAATGCAATAGGCTATTTTGGGCACAACAATATTGAAAAAACCTGCAGTTTTGTCACACAATGCAGTTTTTTTACCTGTAAGGGTTTGATAGGGCCTAGATTACAAGCAAATGTAGACTATGATGGCCTAGACATGTTGCTATCAACAACAAAAAAAGTTTGGAATTTTGATTTCACAACGAGAATTCTCGGTCTAGCCGTTGATGTGCCGACGGAATAGGCATCAGCACCAACCTCTGATCAAGGTAAACAAAACCCTGACTCAGTGTCCGTCATGTTTGAAAGTTTGTAGTGCTGCGAGGAGAACGTGCACACGCAAAGGGCGCCAGTTGAGCAGAGCTGCGGCTATCTGAATGGTCTGAACAGAGAAGAGCAAGTGGCTTTGATAAAATGGCCCATTATTTGACATAATACCGGTATTACGATATTGTCTCAACTACATATCGTTTTCAAAAATATATCGGTCGTTGTCGTAATACCGATATATCGCCCAGCCCTAGTCTGAACAACACTGCGTCCCCAAGTTAAGTCTTACCCTGAGGTCTCCTGTCCCGGGGAAATACTCTCCGTACTTATGGAAGGACACAGTCATGACTCGGTCAGTGGTGTAGAAGGCCTCCTCCACCCCATCACCATGATGGATGTCGATGTCAATGTAGAGCACTCTTTGATGATACCTGTGATTCAGAATAGAGCATCATTGAGTCAATTTCGCATTTAACTTATCGACTCATATCCCACATTTAACTAATCGAAAACTACGACAACTAGGCAAAAGAACGAAGGTCCAATAACATCTCAGACAAAGAGGAGACTAGCTTAGAGCCTTACTTCAGCAACTCAAGAATGGCGAGGACAATGTCATTAACGTAACAGAACCCCGAGGCCTCCGACTTCTTGGCATGGTGGAGACCACCTGCCCAGTTCACAGCGATGTCCGTCTGCTGTCTGTTCAACTTCACAGCTCCAGCTGTGCAGCAGGAAGAGAAAAGAGAACACATTGGCATCTGTTCACAGGTGTACAGGCCCCACCTGGAGACATGGAAACCTCCAAACTGCCATTCAGTATTGCCCAGTTACCTGGCAGCTTATCTAATCAACAGGAACAGAATATCTGATCCCTTCTTGTACAATGAGTTGGACAACAGTGGACTATGCAAATGACCCTCCCTATAAACAAAGTGAGAAAACGCAAACATATTTGAACAGATACATCCAGAATGTGTGTCCATTAAGTAACTGCTCCAAAAGAGGTGAGATGTTTATGGGACTTGGATGAATTATGTGTTTGGAAACCACCATGGGAAAACTTGGCATGGCTGGTTTTCTGAATCTGAAATATGTCAGACACCAATGCCTCGTAAAAGGAAGGTCAGGGTAGTGCTGTAGACTCAAAATGGAAAACAGCATAGGTGGAGGGTTCTTTTATCAAAATGCCGCTTTTCGATGCAATTCACCAGTAAAATTTAGAGGAGGTTGTCAACTTCGCTGTGCTCTTGTCATGTAAGATCATCATTCATGTGGTTCTTTTCAAGTGCAACCTAGCTTTTTTCAAACCGTAACAAATGTACTGGGAGTGATAAAGATGGTCCCTACATTCTTTATCAAAACAACAAACAATGAAATAAATTTCACAACACTAACTCACCGGCTGAGCCACCTGTGGAGAGCTGGCAGAACTCAAACAACCCATCGAACACTGGGCAGTCCTCCCCAACATTGACTGGAAACAGAGAGAGAGCAGATATGACAGATTGGCTAAAGCTGGGTATCAAGTGCTTTCATCAGGAAGATACGGAGTCCAGCACAGGTCTGTTCAATTCCACTAACATGTACAACTACAATGATTGTCTGAGTTAGGAGGCCCCTTACAGCGTTGCATCTGCTTGCTGAACTCTGACATGTTGTCTGGACGAATAGACCGCAGGAATTTTATGTAGTCATCACTGTGGTACTTTGTCATTTCTTCTGCAGTGGCCTTATGTGGCCTCTGTAAAGCAAAAAAACAAAAAACAATGAGAGGATAACCAATACAAGAACAAAACAAAAACAACTGTTAGGCCAGACTGTTATCTGCCATCTGTGAAATTCATGGAAACACTTTGCTGTACATTAATTTCTGTGCAACTATAGTCAAACTCAGTGCACATACAGTTTCATGTCACTAACACACCCACCTACACAACTACTGCTGTTAATAAATACTACAACAGTCACTGAACATGGCCCAACATCTGTGTGTGTCAAGTGTGCCTGTCTGTGTTTTGTTAATTTGTATTTTGCTTTTATAGTATGTATAACTACAAGTGTACAGTAGTGTCCTCTCTATCGTAAAAAGTACAAAGTCGTAAAAGTATTTGTGTCAATGTTATATTTTGCACTGTGGTCCTCAGGAGACAACATTTTAACTTGTTTTGAAGTGTGTTCATATTGGGGAGATAGCCTATATTGACAAGTTTCATGAAGAGTAGCTAGTGAGTAAGTAATGAACTCGTGCTAGTGAGTAAGTAATGAGTTATGGCGATATTTCAAATAAAATCACTTACATATATCTCCATTTTTCTGTACAGTCCATAGTTTAACAGCAGGTTGTGAGTCATGCGGATCCTATGGGGTTTCATAGGGTGACCTTGGCCATAATAGTAGTTTCCAATATCACCTGAAAAGACATGCAAATAAAGATTTCAATGTATAACTATACGCTTTGAGGATTAACATACATAACATGTCGGTATTATACTGCATAAGAATTGCATCCAACAGTGACTATACATAGCCAAACTTTATTATTTTTAAGAATTGGAACATGCGCATTGGATGCTACCTACGGGGTCCTATCCATCGGTACTTTGGGCCTTGGCGGTAATGATGATCAACTTCAAATACAAGGGAAATTATGACACGTGACAAAGTTAACTTCAATCTGATTTAATACCGAAGTTAAAATGATAAAATGCAAACTTAAAGCTTATACTGCGCTTATGTTTAACTTGCGAGCTAACGACCTCGCTAATGATGGAGTACAATGCCCACAGTAACGTTACATCCACGAGTGGTTGTTAGCGTGCTATCATAGCTAATATTACACCAGTGTTGGTTGGTCGGTGGTGTCTAGAATTCATTGATTGTTAGAAAAGGTTCTGAGCAAAATCCCAACATACGTAAATGATACATTATAATATATCTCAAGGAGTCGTCAAAATGCCTCACGCATCGGGTTTGTGACAGCGTACAACACTCTCATATAATTTAACACATTTGTTTGCTAGCTTGTTAGCCATGCTAGCTACTTAGCTAGTTTTCGGCACTGTCTCATTTGCTCTGCAAACCAGACTCCAACGTTGCTGTAACCATCACCGAAAGAAAGGACCTGATATGCTACCTACCGTCATAATAGTAGCAGACCTTCTTTTTGGTACCAGTTGAAAGCGTGTAAGCCATGTTTGACTACTTTTCGCCAAACCGACACCGTGCAAAATTAGAACAGAACAGGGTCTAGCAGTCGGTCAATGTTGCAAAGAAAAAAACAGGGCAAAGTGGGTGGAGCATCATCAAAGATTCTGTGATGTGTGCGTGTGTATGACGGGGGCGTCTAAATAGATACAATAATGTAACAATGCATAGGCAACAATGTTTACATATTTTGCATATCTTGCCTAAAGGCCGCCTATTTGAAAGACAATGTAGAACAACAAAAGATTTATGAGTCTGTCAGATGAGTGTTTGACGGCCTCGACGCAGTGCTATTCTAAGTAGGTTATACAAGTATTAATATTTGAAGTCATATAACCTATATGCTGGCAAAGAGTTTTTAAATGCACCATTCAGAAAAAAAATTACTAATGTAACAAAGGTTGTAAGAAATGTATCCTGGCTTTTCTTTTTTGTGCATCAGATTAACCGTGGATTGTGGAGAAGATAGGCACCATCACATCTCATCACATCACAGGGTTTTGCCCAGACATCAGGCACAGTTCTTCTACCTGAGGTGATTAATGACTAAATTCTGCAAGTGTGCCCTTAGAGTTGGCCATTTCTTTTACAATTAACCAAACTGCATTAACAATGATAGATTAGAGATCCGCACTAGACAGTTGTGTGAAACAGGTTAATTACTTTCCTGTCTGCAGTGATTAATTAAAATTGTTCGTGTTCATTCGCCTGCATGTGGGGCATTAGGCAACAAGACACAACAAACATTGCAGGTCATTGCTTCACTGGCCAAGAGATAAAGTAATTCCCATGTAAAATTGCAATGCCTTTTTCAAAAGGTTTCCTGAAATTATATGATAGGGATATGCATTGCATGTCACGGTTATTCTTTTTTTATTTTATTATTTATTTATTTATCTGTAGTTTACACATCAGCATTCTCAAAAGGTTTTTAATCACCCCCAATGCACTGTTCATGTCCACTACGATAAGAAAATCAGTATGTCCGTAATGTATCATTTATAAATCCCAGGGTTACGTTGATCTTTACATTTTTGTCAGTGAATAGGTCTGAAGTCAGTTCTTGGGTTCGCTCGGCTCCACAAAGCGAGTTCTTATTTAATGCTTTGCAGCCCCCGTTTATAGATGGTCTCATCTAACGGCACAGCGAGGAGTGCCATCATTCACTGAGATTAGGCTGTCTACCACCTCTGCCCCGCATTTCCAGGCCTACCAGCCCCAAGTGATGTAAGAGAACACTGCCCATGAACCTGCAGCCATTGCTCGCTGTTTAAACTATCAAAGAATAAAAAACACATCCCATGCTGTTAAACCAAAGTATATCTTCATAAGTATACAGCACTGTCAAATGGTCCATATTAAATATGTGGTTGTTTGTACATGTGAGTGTTGTGGTAAAAAAGAAAAAAAACATGCAAGGATGTTTTAAAGTTATTTTAATTAAATCATTCTGTCACAGAATGAAACATTTATTATACAGTGGTATGTACTTGTAAATGTGAATAATCAGTTACTTATAATGAACCACAGGTTTTGTTTAAATAAAATAAAACACTTTGATTTTCTGTAAGCATATAAAAACAAATGAAAACAAAAATAACTTAAGTCTGTTTGACCACTATATTGTACATATTAAATGCTTCACTGATAATTCACATATCTTCTCTTATCAGGAATACAACATTGGTGTAAAATATTTGCTTTTTTAAGCAAATCCTACACTTCCACTCACATTAGGTTACAGAATGGATACAATCACTGGATGGCTGTTGATTAAAAGTAAAGAGGTGCATAGTATAATTTGAGGACATGCTCAAAATATAAGACACTAACACTACACCATGAACTGTAACTGCATTGTTTTTAACAGAAGAAAATAGCACCTGCATAATTTCATACGGAAAAGAATGAATCTCCTATAACATTATCTGAGCCTTGGTTCCTTGACAATGTCCTCTTTATTACATACAAAAGTAATGAAGGGACACATACTTTTGTAATGCATCAGTTCCACATTTTACCCCAACAACAGCATGTATGGTGTGTAGAATGGTGCTTACATTTGACTATAGAAAGTGTGGGATCCTTCCATATGGTCATTTGGCCATTTCACAAATAATCTCAGTGTCTGCAGTTAATGCCGGGGTCCATACAGGCTAGCAGTGAACATTTGGATTACAGTGGGCAACTGTAGAGCTTGCATCAACAGGAATAACTGAACATTTTAACACACATTTTCAAAAATCTTTTTTTTTTCCATTGGCTTACTTTTACAGACAAAAAACATGTAGTCAATTACATATTTGGTCACATTTTTTGTTTGCCTTAAGTTTCAAATTCAAGAAAAGTGCTTCATTTAAATATCAGTATTTTTGAGGGGCAGTGCTTCCACCAAGGAGTCTCCTCAGGGCCAGCTGAAAGTCCTGCCTGTGATCTGGTAAAACTTCTGATTGAACGGGTGGAAGAACTTCCTTAGTTTGGCCACCACCGCAGGGTCCACCTCTGGGTGAGTGCGTCCCTTGCTGCCTGCCAGGCACTTACTGAAGACAATGTTAAACCGCAGGCAGTAGAATCCACGCGTGGCGTTAAAGTACAGGTTGTACTGGCTGATGCGGGAGGGCAGGTTGAGGAAGCGCTCCACCAGCTGCAGCTCTGGCAGTGGGTCGGTGATCAGCCGGTCCCCGTCCACGATGTGGAACTGCTCCACGGGGAAGTACTTCAGCCAGCGCTCCAGGTGCTTTGTGTAGATGCTGGTCCGCACCGCTTTGTACTTGGTGTTCACCTCGCAGGTGTTGGTGTCGATGGCCAGCTTCTCGAACTTGTGGTAAGTCTTGTTCTTGCGCTCTTTACCCTCCAGCACCTGTGTGTAGTCGGACACGGCGCGTGTGGTAGGCTCCCGCACGATGATTAGCAGCTTGATGGAGGAGTTCATCTTGAAGATGCGCTCGGGAACCTCCTCGGTGATGAAATAGGCTGGGCTCTTCTCAATGGTGATCTGGTGGGGGAAAGAAAAGGGCATCTTTTCCCGGTACCAGTCGATGCCACGGGCGTAGTTCTGGTCATTGTCGAAGAAGTGGATCTCCTGGGAGGCCTTGACCACGGCCGGGTGCAGGTTGAGCATCTCCAGCAGGGCCCTCGTGCCCCCTTTGCGCACCCCAATGATGATGGCTCTGGGCAGCTGCTGCACCAGGTTGTGCAGGCGGATCTGCTCCTTGGTGGCATTTCCTTTGCGGAGCTCGTGGAGCAGGCTGCGCTTGTACTGCAGGGTCCTTAAGGAGATCTGGTCTGCAAGGCCAGGAGGGGCCAGTCTATTCTCAATTGGGCAAATTGGCTGTAGCCTACATAGAAGACATTTGAAAGACAAACATTCATATGTGAATAAGAAATTCAATAAGCCACACACATTAGAATGAATTGTACACATTTCCTGCTATGTGCAATTAGTACAAAAGTGTTGAAATCTTAATTGTACAATTGAAAATGAATAATTCATTGAGCATTTATTGTTGCTGACGTTCATGCATGGCTTGCACATGCCATTTAAAATGTTAATTTAGCATTCTCAAGGCGTAACATGTGCAGCAGTACCACTGACCTATCCAAGGTCCCAACCCTGGCCACTAGATAGAGGAGACTCCCAATAGCAAGGCTGCCCAGCACGAAGAGTTTCTGTCTAAGCAACACCTGCTGTTTGAATAGCATGGCCCTCCATCAATCTTCAGGACTGCGTCTTCAGCCTGGGGAGAGCAGAGCACATAAACCACTAATCACTCGGAGGCAAAGAGACAGCGTAATGTTTATTAACGCACACTCAATCAAGTCTTACAAGTGATTAAGCCACGTGGTGCGGGAGTTGCAAAGTGCTGCAAAGGCATTAGAGCACGGACGCCCTGCACTTCCTCCCACCATTTATTTACCCTCCACTTTATTTATTTATTTATTCTCATCGGCGCGGGGAGTTGATTTGATGGAAAGAGTGGTGTGCCATTCCCCCCAGGGGGGGCTGTTGATGGCATCATTCTCATTTTGTCAACATTCAATCTGGAGGACACAGTCTATAGAACTGAGAGTCACATTTTTGAGTTGCTTTTTTTTTTAAATCTCCAAGACAGAACAGTCTGTCAGAGCTTATGTGCCAATTTTGACAGGGCGTAAGAACATTATTATTATTTCCCCCCTGTGACTACTGAACTATTCACAACATAAGGATAATTTAGCATTTAGCAATATCTCAGGAGAAGGAGCAGCATAACAAAGGATCCATTATTTTGTTGTTGAGGACATGTTGCATTTGTTTGCTTCGCTGAATTAGTAATGCCCAAAACAAACCATTTAGGAAATGAGAACTTAATGGCAGTAGTAATTGTATTATCCCATTAGTTCACATCAGCCCTCACATTAGTGCGATGAGAGAATGAGGAGTTGCTACTTTGTGACACCACAAAAAAAATGTTCCTTGACATACCATTTGCTGTCTTTGAAGAAAATGGCCTCTCTGTGAGTGTGTATGTCTGAACTGAAAGGATGTTGTCCTTGATATGTATATTTGGGCAGCTGTTTGACTTCAATGAAGTGTTTTAGAGTTTCTATTATAATTATACCATATCTACACAAGTCACACATACCAATTCTGGTGTGCCCTTGAGTTGCATCATGATTCTCTCCCTGTACTGTTCAGAGGCCAATCATTAGAGACAACTCTGTGTTGTTGCTAACACAGTCTGATCATCCTTAATGATTTGCTAAAGCACGTATCTCTCACGGCCATTTACATGCAGAAGCTGATTACTATATATGTCATGTCCCTGACTCCAATGACCTTCTGCATGAAACATGAGACACACACACACACACACACACACACACACACACACACACACACACATTGTGGATTGTAATTGTAATTGGATCAGCCAACAGGGGGCAGTGTTTTATCATTCAAAAAGCACTCTTAGCAAACCTTCCCCTGGACAATGTAGATCATGATTTCATATTGCTCTCCAGCTTTCTCTCTAGCTTATCCAAACATGCAAATACACATATAGAGAGCAGGGGGATTTAGCAGTTGCCTATAGCCAGGAGACATGACTTGCATGGGCTTTTCATATATAGGTAGTGATGTAAACACATTTCTTTTATAAAAGATTTAGTATGGAATGGAATGGTATGGAATATCATATCCCCATTCTTAGGCATTCACAGATGCACATAAACACACAAAGACACACTGGTAATAATTATCCCAATAGTTTTGACAAGTGTGTAGAATGGCAAGGCAGTCACCAGTGGGGTGTCTCACAGCTGTGAGCAGGCCATGAGAGATAGTCATGGCCACCAGCAGCACCATTTTCCATGAGGCAGGAAAAAATGTCCCTGTCCTAAACCTTCAGAAGCGTGTCAGTTTAAGACCACTGGAAGTGTTCCCTTCTTGATGCTCCAGCCAAAGAACATTCCATTACTCTCACACCATGATCTGTTCAAATTTGATTTTTTAAAAACCAGACCAAACTGAATAAAAGCTACAGCAGATGGCTAATGTCATTTCAAACACTGTACTGGCATGGCTAACACAATATCTTATAGTCCTGTGGAAACGGATCTTTGAATCGGCTTGTAACCCAGAAGAATAAAGAACCATTTCTACAGTGGCTATTGAGACAAGAGTATGAAAGCTATTTCAGTTTTTATCAGTCCCCCGTAACAATAGGGGAATATAAAACCATTTATCCTGTAGCCATTCCTTGTTTGCAATTTCCCATTTGGAAATGAAATGTTTTTTCATTACAAAAAGCATCTCTGTGAGACTGGGTAGTCATTTAGAGTCCTTTAGAGAGACTCTCTATTCATAGCACTGTGGTTGAAACAGGGACTCGTGAACAAGCAATAAAGTGCTTTCCAAGGAGCTCTGACATTGTTTCCCTGCACCCACAATGGCTTGGTGCACCATCATTGTGTAGACATAGACATCATCTGGATCAATAAATCTAACCTTTCAGAACCTAGTTCTCTGCTACGTCTTTGAGCTTCTTCTCCAGTGCTGCCCATCCACTCGTATTGCACAATATTCAAGGTAAAAACGATTGACAGAGCCTTCACTTTAAATAAATGCAGAGGAAGACAGCCAATTAAATATATTTCTAGACACTCTCTCTGTGCTCCCCATCAACAGCTGGGGATATTTTGAGCACTTTCAAATGTCTCTCATGACAGACTCCCTGTTCTGTAATAATAGCATTGTACACTACCTTATTTTTCAAATGCATTTTGTTAAAACGCAGTTGAAGTAGAATGTCTGTCACTCTTTTATCTAAAAATAGTGACACTAACCTAAAATTTTACCTCAGCTTCACAAACAGCATTGTCACTGTTGTATTATCTGAAGGATGTTCAGTTCAGTTCAGGAAACTGCTTTTCTCTAACGAGCAAGAATCTCACACAACATTGTGAAAATGCAGCATTTTCTCCCGGAGGCAATTCAGTTCCAGGGTTGGAGAGTGAGAGTTCGCCCAATACCTAATCATCCCCATGTTATTGTGGCGGTGTCTGCACAACCAAGACAAACTGGGTGGGTCTTCTCAAGACAATATTTATCATAATAGAATCAGGAAAATGTCTGACGTATATTGTAATGGAATTGTATATGTATTGTAGTGTATTGAGTGACAACACAGATCTGGGGGCTTTAGTGAGTCTTGCACTGACTGTGCTCACAACTGGGTTTCAAATACATGGTCAGAGTCTTTCTTCACTGTCTATAGGCACCAACTGCCCATAACATGATGGACAGAAGAGTGGATTAAAAAAAAATGCAGTTGTAACTGGTGGGTCACCTCTAAATTGAAACTGCTGAGCTTGTTTTGTATAACTTGCCATTCCACTGGCTCTTGCCAGTAGATCCGAGCCATCATTTCACCTGGAAATTTACACTGAAACTCAAATCTTTCCATCAAGGTGTTAGAAGCGCTGTTCCTGGTAGGTGATATCCTAGCACGTCAGTTTTGCAGACAAAGACAGAAACACCTCAGGGTGTGTCTATGTACAGTATTCAAAATTAGTATGCCTGGCAGAGAACAAAAAAATCAGATAAATCTTACAACTCTTGAAATAACTGAGAACAGAATTATGGGAATAGATTTGGAGTCAGGACTGAAAAATGCATCATTACAAAGTTTTCATCAAACCACTCCATGCATTTTATGTAAATATGCAGGTTTTATTGTTGAAAGACTAAAGGCGTTAACATGAAGGCAGACAAGCCTTTGTGAAAGTAATCTGACAGTTTCTCCTGGCCGTCTCACATCAAAGCTCTGGATATCCATAATAACTTATTTAAATATTTCAGTTCTCAGCAGTAGAGCTTTTGAGTACTGCTGAATTTGTCTCACTGTTTCAGCAGATGCCCTTACATGTCTGAATGAGTTGTCACTCATCAGAGGCTTTACTCTATGATAAGTTTCAGTGATCTACGATGATCAATGCATCGAACAGAGCCATCTTCATCTTCACTGGTTTAATTAATAAAATGCATTCTGTTTAAAAGCCAGAAAAACAAGGTGTTAGAATGGAGAAAGCAACTAGTCATTTGAAACAATAGGGGGCAAGGCAATTATTTCAGAAAGGAGTCACAAGATATCAGGAGAAGACAAAATGCAAACAGCAAAATGAACCACTGCATTTCAGAGTATCAACCAATCCACCAACACTACATATAGTGAATAATCTATTGCTTACAACTGCAGATGCGTATGATTACAGTTACAATTGGCTGTATGACCTTCACAAATAAAATGTGAAGAGCCGCAATATATATTTTTCCTGCCGCTTTTTTTTAAAAGGAATGTGTGTACATAACCACCATGGTGCATCTCTTCACAGGAATTATTAAAGAGTACACAAATAATCAACACTTCCTCTGTGTCTGCTTGCAACATTACTAAGCATGTGCTTTGTAACTGTTCCTCAATCAATCCTATAGTTATTTCTGCCCATTAAACGTGTTCTTCCTAAAGGCAACACGGCGTATTGTAGATTAAATCATGCTCAAAATCTTCCCTGAGTTTCACTGAGCGATGGGATATTTGTAATACAAAGCAACTTTTCTAACCCCCCAGGCCCTCGCAGGTCTGAAAATAGATGGTTGAAATAGGATTCCATGAGATTTGCATATGATAATTATCAATGATACTACACAACATCTTGTTTACTCATTATAGTACATGCGGCCCTCCACTAATTATGCCAGTTTTGTTGCTGTTGTAACTCTCAGCGCATCAGGCTGCAGTCACAGAGAGTAAAAATAGATCAGCAGCTCTGTGCTGTTGGCTCAGGCTGGAGCTGTGCAGTGCTGAACGTGTCCTGCGTGCGTGCGTGCGTGCGTGCGTGCGTGCGTGCGTGCGTGAGCTCCTGCAGCTCCGGGAGGCCACAGTGGCCACTCCAGCTCGTCCGCTCCCCAGGGGGGTCTGGGCAGGGGGAGGACACACAGGAGCTCAGGGACGATCCATTACGGAGGGAAAACGAGAATAAAGGAAGTGTATATAAAAAAAATCAACACCTTGGGTACTGTCTGGATTGGAAGAGGTGGGCATAAGCAGCAAGATAAATTAATCCACCGGATTTGTTCTAGAATGATCCAAACAATCCATCTGAGGGTATGGATGCCTCCTTATCTGTGCTGCTCTCCAAGCTCAGGATGAATAAGCCCATTTGTATGGCGGGAGAGGGACGTGGAGCATGTGGAACTGCACCACAGAGAGGAAGGAGAGCCATATTTCTCTCCTCTGCCTCGAGTTGTTCAAAGCCAGTGGGCTCTGGGCTGATTGCGATCTTAATACCTTTCCTATCGCCCCACATCTCATATGGCCGTGCTTTGTGACTGCTTGTACATTGCAGGGCATAACCACAAATCACAGCATCAGGGCGTCGTCCGCGGGATCATTAGCATGAAAGCATTCCTCTGTGGCTCCTTCAGAAAAGCTAGGTGTCGGAAATGACTGTTTTCCCTGAAGGAGTGGATTTATGTTTGGCCTTAAAGAGCATGTCTGACAGGGTAATTGGCTTTGCTGATAGAGACATGAGAGAGTGGTGTAAAAAGACGCAAACTGAACTGGCCAGTGTCTCTGTCAACACCGAGCAACCTATTCTGGAGGATTTCCATAATAGAATTGTTATGGCACATTTGCTTTATGGTATTTCCTCTTTAATATGACAACTAATAAATGCTGTAAAGTTTACAGGAGCTGACTGCCTAACTATGGCGGACCACCCCTGCAATCTTCCATCATGTCAGCACAGGACAGTAAACTGCATGCACAAAGCATCAGAGTAATTAAATCAACTACAATCAATACTACTACTGCTGCTGCTGCTACTACTACCACAACTACTACAACTACACTACAACTACACTACAACTATAACTATACTACAACTATACTACAACGAGGAAGAAGAAAAGAAGCAGAAGAAGAAGAGGAGGAGGAAGAGAATGAAGAAGAAAAGTAAAAAAAATGTTTGGTCGTAATATCCTTTCATTGAGTCCTTGTGAGCGCTGTACCCATGCCCTCCCCCACACGCACCCCCCCCTCGACCACATCCATTTGCTGATATTACACCTACATTATTTATTGCCGTCTGTGGCTGCTCCTTTGTCCAGCCTTCATCTGAGTATCGGTCCCCAGCTGCTGCCAGAAGCCCTTCCACTCTCCTCCACAACAAGCCTGTCTCTACTCTACCTGAGAGCTGCCTAATGCTTAATGCTATCATTTTAATGAACTCATGACATCCTGTGCTGTGACATATGAGTGGGTGATTTTCATTGTCCTTGCTGATTTTCAATCCTTTGTTTTTCTAGTATCTTCATTGTCTACGATACTACAGTAAAGGATGTTCAAATCAGAACATCAGACAAGCCAGCCAGACTTTCCAGACAGTAAGAAATCTTTTGTAGGTACACTCTGAGACACACAATGCCACATTTGGCACACAGAAGTTTTCTTATCAAAGTGAAATGCGTAGCATTGTTTTGGAGGCAATCTCTGGGGACGTTTTAGAAGAGACACAACTAATAACAGCACAGCCCCCCTTTGGGTGCTCATGCTCCAGGTGGAGCGGCTGAGATATAGCAGTCCGGTTTCTGTGGCTGGTTCTGCTCATCTCCCTGTCACTCTGAACTGTGCTGACCTCCCAGCTTTACAGTCAAGCTCAATTAGTCCAGCTGAGCACTCTATGAAGGCCAACTCTCCCTCTCCCCCTCCCCCTCAAATTAGCTGTCAACCGACCCATATTATAGCTAAGCAAATTGAACACAGAGAGAAAACCTACACTAATAGGCACACAAAACACACACACGCACACGCACACGCACACGCACACGCACACGCACACGCACACGCACACGCACACACACACACACACACACACACACACACGTCCAGTCACACATATACTGCACAAAGAGCTGACATGTGGAAGGAAACAAAGTACTGAGCACAATAATAAACAGCATGCCGGCACTGAACTCAAAAGACAATATCTGCTTTACTGCTGACTGCAGTGCGACCTTGAGGCTACAAATAAGATGAAGCTGCGATGCAATAAACTCACCGGCCAGAGGAGAGACAGAAAGAGAGAGAGAGAGAGAGGGAGAGAGAGAGAGAGGGAGAGAGAGATCCTCCAGGCAAATGAAAACTGCACAGGCTTTCTTAATACAAGGTATTTCTCCAGACCCTACCCCACCCCACCCTATCCTGTGATATGGCTACTCTATCTAAAGATAGCATGGCACTATTACACCAATACACTAACATATGTATAATGTGTAAAGTCAGTGGCTGAGTTGATCTTGGTCAGTCTGAACATATATAAAGGCACTACTGGAGACATATGACTGCTCCCTGTAGCACACTCTAATTGCTCCAACATAAATTTCAATACTGACTTTGATACCCCCCCCTTCTCTCTCTCTCTCTCTTTCTCTCTCTCTTTCTCCCTCAGGCTCCCCCATGCCCATGGGAAATAGCATGCTATTTACACAGTTTAGGCCACCAGAGAGCTACCTTTAATTAAGCTCCTCTTTCATAACCCTCCTATGAAAGAAAACAAAATAAACAAAACAACAACGCCTGCTTCTGGTTGATGCTGTCAACCTGGCATCTGCTTGGCGGCCATGTTGTTTTTCCTGGCTGCCCTGTCTCCTCTCAGCACAACCCAGGCTGCATCATCACGGCCACTGACAGCTAACTTGATTAAGCGGGCAGGCCTGTTTTACCTTTACAGTTAAGTGCACTAATAGGACTTGTGAGAGCGGTGGACACGTGATGCCACGGCGGCACTGCTGCGCTCCTCCGGCTGCCTATCACCGACATGTGTGTGTGTGTGTGTGTGTGTGTGTGTGTGTGTGGGTGGAGGGGGAGAGCTGAGCTACATCAGGCAGAAACACCTGCTGTGTGCTGGGTCTCTGGAGCAGCTGTGTTCCCTGCGTAACAGCTGCAGACTCCTCCCTCCTCCAGGGGGACAGTGTGCTGTCCTAACAACCAAACCCTCTGCACCAATGCACCCTCACACAACCCCCTCCACCCCACCCCAACACACACTAACACACACACAGACCGACACACCCCCCCGTCCCAACACACACTAACTAACACACACACACAGACTGACAACCCTCCCACCCCGCCCCAACACACACTAACACAAACACACATAACCGACAGCCCCCCCACCCCGCCCCAACCACCTTGTCTCTCCACACTAGAGTGATGGAGGCGGTTGTTGTTGCTGTGGTGGTGGTGGGGAGGGGTTCTGCTGGGCAGGAGCGGCGTGTGTGATGGCGCGTGGGCCGGGTGGCTGTGCTCGGTGAAGCGCTGCCCGGGCTGGCACTGGGCAGCCACCAGAGGAGACACGTGTGGAGCCCTCCTGCCTCCCGTGGGCGGCCGGCCGCCTGCTGTTTTTTATTCTGGTACCTTCCATCCCATTACCATCCGACGGCTCTGTCCCTGAAGCACCGGGCCTGGCGCGCTCACTGTGGCAGCTCAATCGCACCAGCGGTCTGTGCCCGTTTGAGGCGATGGGAAACTCACGGCACCAGCGGTCTGTGCCCGTTTGAGGCGATGGGAAAGACACGGCTGTGGGTAGAGGCACTGTCACTCAGGTTCCATTTATCCACAGTGCCAGCCAGACATGACAGTAGGGCAGATCTTACAGGATAACATCTCTAATACAGTAAGCCTGGACTGGCAAAAACTATAGAGTGTAAATGTCAGTAGTGTGAGGGTGTGTGTGGGGGTGTAGAGGAGCCACAGTGCCCCCATTGTCCTCCATGCCATTTATTTGTTGCTGTCAGCAGAGTAGCATATATTTTTTGCTAATCAGCAAGTAGAGGGGCATTACCTCATGGCACAGCACTAAAGGAACAAAGGGCAGAGAAATCAGCCCGCGTTCCACTCACTGATCAAACCGGAGTGGCAAATGCAGAATGAGATAACATTTTGATCTGGTGCTAATGGAAGCATCGAGAGAAAGAAAAGTCCCACATGTCGGGGAAAAGCCATTGGCGAAATGGCAGTTCCATTTGAAACAGCTGAGCGATCTCGACCTGCTCAGAGCTTGACTTCTAAAGCTCCTTGGGGACGAGTTGGGAAGGAAAGTGGCGCATGGGTTAATGCTGACTAATACTGAATCAGTATCACGTGCGATGCAGGGTGTTTTGTGTGTGTGTGTGTGTGTGTGTGTGTGTGTGTGTGTGTGTGTGTGTGTGTGTGTGTGTATGTGTGTGTTTGCGGTGTGTGTGTGTGTGGGGTGTGTGTGTGTGTGTGTGTGTGTGTGTGTGCATGTGTGTATGAAAAGTGTGTGTGTGTAGGAAAAGTGTGGGTGGGGGTAGGCTAACAGGGTGTCTGACAGATCTCAGTCTAGTGGAGGATCAGCACATCTCTTTCCTGCCCACAGCGTCGCAGCTGCCATTGAAGTGCAGAGCCGCCCGTACCCGAGGGCCTGACAGGCCTTGATCACTCTTAAGCTTACACTCTTAAGCTAACACACATGTAAAGGGGCCTCCGACAGGCCCAATTCTCTCTCAGATGGCTAAAGGAAGACATTTTCTCTCAGATGGCTTGCAAGTCTCACTCAATATTCTAGTTCTTTTTTTGTCAAGTCTGTTTACAGCTGCTAGTGACAAGTCACACAACAGCAAACAATTAGAGTTGTTACTTTTCTCTGGAGACATGTTATAACAAATCGTCAGATGCCATTTTAATCTCCACATACAGTTTACATAGATATATTTATGTATGTGTATAGTATATTACATATAATTAATAATTAATGAAGAACCAATTGCAACTCTCATTTTCTTCCCTCTCATGCTCAAGTGCCAGCTAACACTCTGACTAGTCTTACACAATAATGTTACACACACACACACACACACACATACACGCCATTCCCCAGCCTTGTCTGAAGCGTGTTGGTGTGTCCCTCCCATAGCAGGTCCCTGTGTGTTGATCCGGATGAGTCTCATTGTTATTCCCAGTGAGGGTTCTGACGTTCTCATATGAAGAACCCCTGGTATGTGTTTAATATTTGATCCTCTGCTCCCCTCCACGGAGCACGCCTGCTGCCTAGGATTTCCATTGTTGCTTTGCCTTGTCAGCAAACAGCGCACCTCAGCAGGAAGCCCTTATCAACATGCTTAACCATTTCCCCCAAAACCGCAAAACATAGTGGCGACCACCCCTGGTGACATCCACCCCCCACCACACACACACACACACACACACACGTGTCATTTACAGTACAGAGCCAGCGTCAAGCACGTCAAATCAATAAGGTGTTAGACACTTTTCCATTTGGATGTGGAGAGACGATCGCATTTAATCAAAGTGGGATCGATGGGCCTTGGGCTTCAGAGGAGTGCGGTGTTATAATAGGGTATCTAAATGGAAATGGACAAAGGAAGATGGCACACACAAAGCGCAGTTCCCTCCCGCCAAGGAAGGCCCATATATAGTGACAATGAGGCCATCATGGATCTGCTGAAATTTGCACTCAATTGGTTTCTTGTTAAAGAGTGCAGCATTGCTTTCCCTGAGTGGTGCAGCTCGAGAGTGGTTGTCTGGTCAAGGCAAAGCAGCGCATAATAGAGAATGCTATCATATAAACCCTGCCCGCTGCCGCTGCCGCTGCCGCTGCCCGCTGCCGCTGCCCGCTGCCGCTCCCTGTCTGTCTGCAAGGCACACCGCGCCTCTCCTCGTCTCCACACAGCCCAGCTGGACGCATAAACAGGGCCACAGCTCTGGCAGTGTGGAGTGGTGATGAAGCATTGTCCAGAGGAGTGGGGCCACTCCCAGGGCTCTCTGAAAGAACCTATAAAGCTTCGATTCAAAGGCCGTTAATGGACAAATAGCTCGTGTCTATGAAGTGTCCTCAACCCCCGCGACCTGCGTCTCATGTTTAGTCTGAAGAGATGCGCTTTTCAATGCTGTCGAGACAGACAAACAACTGGCAACACTCAATTTGGATAGGAACCGAAAAAAGACATGCCGCGGAGACAGAAGGGAAACGAATGGAGGGAGAAGAACAGAGGGATACAAAGAACAGAGTAGGAAAAGTATAAATCAAGAAAATGTATTCACCTGTGAAATGATCTAAAGCCCTCACTGGGCTGCTCTTCTCTGCTAATTGTCCAGCATGCAGCTAAGCGCTAATGCGGAGCCTCAGGACGGAGGCACTGGAGACTAATGGAGTGTTTATTGTACACAGTTGTAGGACACTTCATGGAACCCAGAGAAAGTCCCCGCTAATAGTGTCATTGGCCAGGGCGTCCCTCAGACAATAACACTCTCCACAGGAGAGTCTCAGGAGGCTACTCCCACTGGCCCCTACTCCAAATATGAATGCATTAAACACTGGTGCCGTTTTAATTATTCATGCCAAACACCGACTTTGTGTTTCTATAAACATGAGCACTAATGAAATATTCACTCTGTTCTTTTAGCACTTGAGACTATGCTTTGTTCAGGCGCACCATCCTGAGGTTTCGAATGTTCACTTAGTTGTAGAGAAGAAACAGAACAATTGGTGATGTATAGCTGGGAAGTTCAAGTCCGAGCTCCATTACCAGACCATTTCTCTACAGTAATTAAACATTTCTTTGAAAAAATGGCTAAAGGGTATATTTTTTTCCTAAAATGAAATATCACACAACCTAAGCATAATGCAGGTGGCAGTAACTCACTCATTAACCTCTATGTGCCTCCCATTCTTAATGGGTGACTCAACCTATGCAGCAATTCCTCTGTCCTCTGCCACTAGCACACTGGCGACCAGAGACCTGCTATGAACATCATTAATCTTGGGGAGTTTTATTCCTTAAACACAGAGAGGAGTACATTTTAAGACCATTATTTACAAAACAGAGAGGTGGATTCCTCTGCAATCAAATCTTACGGCAGTTTCTTTACCCAGAAGATGGACACCACAGAGTGGACTCGCAACAATAGCCTCAGAGAAGCCATTAAGGACCCGCGGGGAAGCAGATGATTTCTGATAGGCTTCTGCAAGAGGCTTCTGCAAGAGAGATGGGCTTGTCCATGTTTTCCATTATAGGCTAGCAGAATGGCTTGACCTCTCTTTTCACTTTTTCCCTTGGCCAAAGGCATGCATATAAACAGCGCTTTCTGCTATTCCTGATCTTTTGTACACATGTTGACCCTCCACAGTACATGCAGCATATGGTAACTGTGAGATAACCACCAGACCAGCTCCGGCTCCCACAACAGCAGGGCTCTAGCCTGCCCTGTTAGCCACCCACTCTGGCCATAGCAGTCAGATGTGTGCTTTTACATGGATGTCAGGGAGAAAGGGCCATAAAACATCTGACTGGGCCATGCCACTTATTACCATTAATAATTGATATGGCCACATTAGTGAGGGGAAAGCTAGTGATTTCACAGAGAGAGAGAGAGAGAGAGAGAGAGAGAGAGAGAGAGAGAGACTGCACTAGGGAGCCAGAAGCAGATGGAAGCGAAAAGCCTTGTTACACCAAATGAAGTCTGTGCAGAGTACATGGGCCATGAATAATGGATTCTGTAGGCTGGATGATCCAGCCCCCACTCCCCCCAACCAGCCAACTCACCAACCCATCCACCTTCTGTGCTGCGGGGTGGCTCATGCATTCGCCCCATACATGATCTCAACTACTTACTGGATGATGATCGTTGGATGGGTTCAAATCAAATCATTGACGTGAGGCATAAATACAACTCCCCTCCCATCCCCTAGTCAGCTGCCACAGCTGCCAGGAGCACATCCCAGCACTAATGGGACAAAGGGAGAAATTACATTTCCAAAAGTGGCCTTTGGGCCTTTAGTAGGCTGGTCATTAGATGTATTGAAATAATGGGGTTTGGTTCATTTTTAAGGTGAGGATAAAATGGCTCAATTTAGTTATTCTCATTAATCTCAGGCAAAATTAAAATCAGGGGGTGTAAGGAAGGTACTTTTTTCTTATTCGATGGTCAAAACAAATCAATTTTGGGTGGACTTCATTTAATAGCCTCTGTGACAGGATACATGGAGCCCTTGGTTGGATTCAGCTCATCTGATGGACTCTGAATTAATAATGTAAGCAATCCCTCACATGCTAATGTCCTACATATAAGAACCCAGGAAATGGACAATTACTCAGAAACATTTCATTTATTTTAACAAATGAATGTTTAATGCAATTTGACAAAGGAGTCCTTCTTCCGGGCACTTTAAGCCCAAATGTAACAGGTTCACTTCATCATATAGACAATTTCCGCTGAACATCTCTGCTGCCATTGCTGTTACTGCTTAACAGTTTTTGCCAGTCCCACAAGAAGATCCTATTTAGTGAATGGTGACATTTCATGAGCGCAGATGGTGGCCTTTAATTATGTCCATTCTTTATCCCTGTCTCCATGCACTATAACCTCGCTGAATTTAAAAATTATTTTGCTATACTGCCTGCCTTATGGATGTATGCAACTTGTATTTCCAGTTGAACTCAAATAACTTGTATAAGCTCTGGTACATGATGGATTCTGTCCACCTCACAGATGCACACCTCATTAGTGGATATGTGGAAGACTCTTGAAAAGCTACCGAGAAAATTCTCCGGAGGGCCTTGAATCCCTTTGATTATTGGAATCAGACCACGGGCAGTCTCAAGTCCACTCGGCACTCTTTACAAAGCATTCGTCGGAGATCTAAAAATCAAGCCATTTTTCTGTCAAAGGTCACTTAATAAAAATCTTAATAAAATAAAAACCGCCACTGAAAGTAGGCTGAATGCAACAATATGGCATTATGTGCAGTGTGCATTCAGTCAAAATGGCGGTTCCCTGCTATGCTTTGGTCCGTGACCTCCTCAGGCACACGCCCCTGAAGGAAAATGATGGCGATAACCTCTAAACTCAATGCAATTATGCCAATCTATTGAAGGCAGAGACTTGCTTGAAGGGCACAGCTTTATTTATCTCATTTGCCACTGTGTACCCTGGCGGCAGCACTTTATCATGTAGGCTACACAGGGAAGGTGAGCGTGGTTACAGCAGCGTGTCATTTGGGCCGTTGCGCCGTGGACACCACTACTGACCCGCCTCTCGTTCCCTGGTGACTTACACATTGCCCCTGTCTTCTAATATCAACTTCAATTACGGCCCAACGCCACTGGCTTGCCTTGCACCCAACACCATACCATAAAGCCACATTGCCTGAAGCAATGGCCCTGAATATTGCCTCAGCCTGGCTTTCATTGCCACTCTTTGGAAATTTATGATGCTAGCGAGCTTACTCTCGACTGAGGATGGTGATTACAGGCTGATCATTGACCACATGAGCTTGGGTGGGACTGGTCATTTTGAGTGGCTGGAGTGAGTGCTGGGAGGTGGTTAGTGTTTGTCAGAGGACTTAAGGACTTCAGTTTACTTTTCCAGTGCCAAGATTCCTTTGCACATTCCGGTAAAAACCTGCCTTAGTTGCTATAGCGACAGTTAGTTAGTAACCTGCAGCAGCAAACGCTAAGCAGAGACACGTTTCTTTTATTGAGATCCATTCTTTAGGGGCTGCAATATGACTGGTCAAATGGTGCCTTTTATATATTTCATAAGACTGTTTCTCCACGGCCACTGTGCAAAACAACTACTTGTCAGTGAGTGTGAAACTCACCACTGAATGAGAGTCATTTCCCCCTTAAAGGGTAAGACTAACCCCCGTAGTTCATGGGGGACTTAAGTGATTCTCTAATTACTGGAGATGAAGAGGTATTGTTCAGCTTATCTTGAATTAGTCAGCAGTAGGGAGGCAGTGAGAGCCCTTTCCTACGTCATGAAACTGAAACATGCAGCATGCTTATGAAACAGCCGTGCAGCACAGAGCAATGCAATGGGAATGAGGACAGGGCAGTGGTGTAGAGAAACAAACCTGTCCATATTTCTATAATGTCTCCAGAAATGCTACATACTAACTTTGCACAACATTCACCATTAAACTCTATTTGTTTTTTTTACTCTTTTAGCAATACACGGTCAATCAAACAGAACTGTGTAATACTGATTGCATTCTAAAAATATATGTGTAATAAAGTATTGAAGTCGATGCTTGTGTGGACACCAGTGAACAGGTAGAATGGCCTCTGACCGCTGCATTAGTATGAGAAGTAAGATTTGTTCACCGATGAGAGACATCTTCCCTCGTGGAGGGCACGTACAGAGTAATTCTCTGCTTCTCCAACCTTTAACCAGTCTGCCGTTCTACATGGTGAAATACACTTAATTATTGGGAGCAGAGCTGCTCGGGCTCCCATTGCTTTGCGCCGAGAGCAGCTATTGATTTCAGCTTGTCTTCTGCCTCATTAGAGCATGGCAAGAGCTCTGCCCTGCAAGCTAAAAGGGAACGGCGTCGATCCATAAATAAGCCGGCCTTACAATATCTTCTATTGTGCTAGGATGAAATATTGCAGAGCCTGAAGGTGAGAGCGTGTATGTATGTGTGTGTGTGTGTGTGTGTGTGTGTGTGTGTGTGTGTGTGTGTGCCAGCTTTGATAGTTTCTGTGGAAACATTTGGGCCACAACAGCACACCATTTGATAGGAGGAATCAGACCCTTTCGGCTTAATGTCTGCGGGAAGCATTTGCATAATATCAGTGGTAATGGTTCAATTACTGTCAGTAGCATTGGAGTGCCAGGGGGCGACATTGTGGGCGGTCATTTATTTGTAGACACTGCTAATGAGTAGGTAAGATAGTGAAGTTTATCGCATTTTTTATTATTATTATGGGTGAAATGGGTTTTGGGGTGTCAGCAAGTTGCTGTGAAAACTTGCGAGGCGGAACTTTTAATGAAAGGCCAAGATGGAGCATGGCAGAGAGGTGAACGCCGAGCGCCTGTGGCCCGGGTCTCGTCGCCGACTCCACAGCGCGGTCGTGGCGATTTCCCTCTCATTTCCGCCTCTCCAGTTCAGCAGAGGAGGATCATAAACACGTCAGAAACGGCCGGGCCATCATTATCCCACTGTCCTTCAGACGCCACCGACGCTACATCTAATGAATGTGCAAGCAGTATTAATGATGTCCATTTCACCGGCACTCCCATTAGGCTCAATGTGCTGCTTCGCCTCAGCCTCAACTCAGGTCAACAGCAGGAGGAAGAACTGATTTATTCTCAAAACTAACGTGGTGTCATTTAAATCCTTGTTTCATAGACCTCACTCTAGAGATTAGTTGAGTGGTGAAAAATCATGGTCAAATTTATGGTGCAATGTTTCTAAAGTGTTGGGGCAACTTGCTATCTATATTTAGTCAGCTAACATATTTCTTGGCATTGTGCATTACATTACAGGCGTGAGGTGAAATAAATCAAGGTAATTTCAGGAAAAACACTAATAAGAAGGCCAAAGCCTGACAGAAACATGTGCTATATTTTACCCAGGATGACAACCAGTGGAGGCTCAGAATGATTTGACTGGGAGATGTGAATATTTAAACTCTAACCCTCTTCCTAGACACCGACTAAATCTGGTCTGACGGGTGATAATTCAACATCACCCTCTGAAGGTTCTGCCTGCGAGAGGAACTTGGGAGAAAAAAAAGAGTGCGGCAGAGCTTATCCTGTGTCATTTCTACAGACTCCACCATACGCTTGTACGAGAAATTAACATCATGCATATGCAGGTAAGGCCAAGTGTAAGCACTTTCCCACAGCAGTGGCTGCCTTTCCTGAGCTGTCTCAGGCACAGCGGGGCTGCAGGGAACTAGCGCAGGATAAGACTCCACTGGGAGACTCTCCCCTTCCTGACTCCCCTCAGAAGTGCTTCAGTTCCCTGCGGTTGCCAGACTCTTCCTATCGTCAAACTTTCAAGTGCTCCGGAACATAAGGCGCTCTGTGACTTGATAAAGCCTCAAAGTAAATAGAGTCAACACACTGACGAGCGCTGCACAACACCAGTAATGGGAATCGCGGCAGAACAGAGGTGGGATAGAAGTGGAGCAATCCTCCACGCCCGATACTTCTGACACGACAGAATCTTTGCCTAATGTGATAGATGTCAGCGTTTTGTTTGGGAGCAAACAACAACAAATGCTGCATTCTGTTTGGTGGGTAGGCTTGTCAGTCAGTAACCAGCTAGTGGACACCCACGGAAAACACTGCTTACATCTAATTTATGATATTGATTATTTCCCCCCTTGTTATTTACACAGGCCCCTGTCTTAATTTGGTGATATTTTAGCACAAAAGTGTCACTTGGTTTTAAAAGTGGCCTATAAAGCAGCCGGTGTGCTGACACCCCGGCAGAGATATGAGAGGTGGGATTAATCACGCCAGAGAGGAGCTGTGTAAACACGGACATTTCTCAGCCCCAGCCAAGCTCTGGGGGAAGGGTGTGTGTGTGTGTGTGTGTGTGTGTGTGTGTGTGTGTGTGTGTGTGTGTGTGTGTGTGTGTGAGTGAGGGGGCAGCCTGATGGATGAGCGCATGGGAGAATTTAGAGTGCTAACCAATGCAGAAAACTGGCACCCAGTTCACAAACTGTGCCAGAGTGGCAGAGGTTAGCGAGAGATTTCCTTTCTCAGCTGAACCGGTGACAGGTGAGAGGGACAAAGTCACAGCCAAGGACAGGTAGCGAAATGCACTGTCCGCTGTATGAGAAATGACTGCAGGCCCGTCGGAAAGGTCAGCTTATCCTGCTCAAACATGTCACACCTGTTCAGCTCATGGAGCTGCATAAATACCTTTGCAGTGACCACCGTGCTCATCTGAGGCTGGATTGAACTCTATAAATTAGAGCAAACAAAGTAGCTCCTCTTCTTGTCATCAGCATGCTTATTTTGGTTCAGTAAACAGTGTGCTCAATGGCCTATATTTATGCACACATTACACACACACACACACACACACACACACACACACACACACACACACACACACTGTAGGTATAGCTCCTATGTAGCAGTCCTTATCTAAGTGTACCTGCATACCCCTGTCACAATGTCCCCAATATTCCATTGGCCTCTGGTCAACTGTTCTGGCTTGTTTCACTCTGAGAGGTTTTCCCAGAAGCCAAGATAGCATAGAGTGAGGTTGCTCTCCTGTTTTGTTAAATGGATAAGTTCGTACCAATCAAACACGATTTATTGGATTACCCAGCAGTTCATTAGAATAAACAGGAACAGACAGGATTTATACATGAAACTTTGGGCACGAGGCCAAATCATTCCCCACATTATGACAGAGCCGTTGTCCTCATAACTTCATTATTAGTTTTTTATAGCTGCCATTCTGCTCACTGAAACAATCTCAGCCCACAAAGTGGCTGGACTCGCCAGAAAGGAGGAGGTTTTGATTATGATTAAAACCTGACATTCAGAAGCATTCAAGTAAACAAATAGGACCTGTTGGCCAGCATCGGGAGGATTGGGTCTGTGCGATTACTGTGGCTCTCACCTTGGACCCACACAAGTGCGACTGGGGCCGCAGACTGACCCAGACAGAGGGAAGAGAGGCTTTTCTACAAGAGACTGAAAGGCTTAGATATGAAATCCTGCGCAAATGCCCCTGAAAGAAAAAATAACTCACAGACCTTTCTCTCCATATTATATATTGATTGGTTGCTTTAAGCCTCTCCATAATTTATTCCATGCAGACTGATGCAATAGGACTGTTCCCTACCAGGAGAATATTATAAGGGCTATTGTGCGTGAGTTTTGGTGAGATCAATAGAAGTCATATGGCCGCTCTGTCCATTTCCCTCACACATAAGGCAGCAGGCACTAACACGGATCAAGCTGGAATGATGAAGAATACCAATCGACAGACACGTCAAATAAGACAGCCAAATTAAACAGACTCATGCAGGCAGACAAACAAAGAGAGAGAGAGAGAGAGAGAGAGAGAGAGAGAGACTGACAGACAGGGAATGACATTGTAAGGGGAGACCATCTAAAAATGAAATATACAGCTAGATAATAAAATGTATGATGTCCATAAATGATGATAGTGAAAGTAGCGAGGCAAAGTGGAATGGAAGTGGAAATCACTCTCATAATCAAACCAGATCCTGAAGGTTGGTGACCAAAGAGTCATCGGCCGGTGAATAGTACACACAGCTGGATCAGATGTACTGCCTGTAAAAGTGTTAAGGGGTCTGATTACCTGTTCCCTATGATACTTGTTTTGCCATAGGCAATTCTGCAAGGCTATATCCCATAGTCCATGGAGCAAACAAAGCAGCGTTCTCTGTGATGTTGCAGGCTAGCCATGCAGAATAAATGCTCTTTTAACTTATGCAAATATGCCCAAGTTCTGAGTCATTTCAATAATTAACGGATGACTTCAACCAACACAACGCTTGTGCTCATCAACTTGAGTCTTTCATCTTCACTAATGACATACCGCTGAGTTTGGCTTTGAAAAGAACAGACAGGTCACTTAGGCACATGTGCCCGAATTTGATAAATGATATTAATCTCTTTGCAGTGGTCTAATGTGGATTTCAACAGATTAGCACGCTCGATATACAAATGCTACCCTGCCATGTCCCCGCCCGTGGCTCTGCTGCATCTGCGCTCTGTGTGGAGCGTGCGAGGAACCATGAAAGTGGATGTGGAGGACAGCCATACACAGTTACACTTCAGGCAGGTGATCGTGTGTCATGGAGCCCATGTCCTCCGAGTGCACTGGGCTGCTGTGCAGCTGTCCCCTGCCGTGCCCAGTGCCCCAGTAGCACTCGGGGAGGGAGAGAGACACAGCTAACGGCTCGCCTAGTGAGAAGGGAGAACTGGAGCACCAGAGATAAGGGTCTTTGTCATGGCCATCAGGTGTGTGTGTGTGTGTGTGTGTGTGTGTGTATGCATGTGTGTGTGTGTGTGTACGTGTGTGTGTGTGTGTTGTGTAAGGGTGGGACTAGTGGCTGAGGTTGTGACCCCCAGTGTGTCTGCTTACACTCCCCTCTCTCAGGGGCAGATTGACCTGGCGGGGCCTCTGCTCTGCTCTGCTGGCTGTTGCACTGCTGGGTCTGGATGAAGGCTGGCTGAAAGATGACTCTCACTCCACTCGCCAGCCTTTACTGCTAATGCTCGCAAAACAAAATGCTTACTTATGTAAAAGCCCCATTCCGAGTCGTTACTATCAGCAGCATTACCAAGATTAATTTGCAGCCGTTTCCTAAAGTTGTACAATGTTTCTCATTCCAACAACCGTACCACAGAAATGGTGTCTAATGGCTTACGATATCAGACTGTCCTGGCAGGGGTATCCATGAGGGAGTTAGATCTTCAGTGTACAAAGCCATAACACAGAACACAAACTCTTAGGCATCTGGGTGAATATTCTGCCTTTTTGCAACCGAATCTATTTATCACAATACTAACAAATGCTCACAGACAGTAATAATAAGCATGACCACAAATACTAAACAAGTAAGCAAGCAAGCAAAAACAAGTAAGAACTCCTACAAAAGGCAACATTTTACTCTAGTTCAGTATTAAAGGCCACACAGACAGTTTCATCGTCAACATCAATCTGTCATCCAAAATGTATTATTTGTAACTCCCCATAATCTACAGCATCTATCAACTACCTACTGTAGAGAAATATAGCAGGCTTGGCCCAGGTATCCAGCTCTTTTCAGACTTGAATAAATGCTGTACCTATAATCTACCAAGCCGCAACAGACTGATAGCTACTTCATAACATTTGCATAATATATTTGAATACATTTTTTTGCTTGGCTGACAAATAATTAGGGAAAATAAATAGTATCAGCCAGCAGTCCAACAGCATCCATCCAGAGGGGAAGCCCGTAGTGAACAGGGCTAATGTGCGTGTTTGATGTGATATCAAGCTGCGGGCCAGCAAAAACTAATCCACTAATTTATAGCATGATCTGGCAGTCGGCCGAGAGAGGATGAGGAGGAGGAGGAAGGGGGGGGGGGAAAACTGCAATGTCACCACGGAAGTCCACTTTTAGCCCTCTTGCATCAAGTTACTGTATTTATGTAGCGCGAGAGCCTCGGGAAACAGATGTCCTTGATTGGGGCACTCTAATTACTCATGGGCAAGAGCCTCCACGTTTCTGTAGGTTCAGCAGCCCACTCGGCCCCCTGACCACTTAACACCACATTGCCCGCCCGCACGCCGAGAGGAAAAGAAAGGTGAGGCGAACATTTCTCAGCTGAGCTTCAGAGACACAGTAGAACTGCCCATAAATCCTGTGCTTTGATCCCAACAGTGACTACAAAAACCAGGGATAAAGCCATTCGTTCCTCCAATTACAGGCGGCCCAGATGTGAGACTATACAGTTCTGAGAAAAAACGTTCTCTTAGATTAGCATGCAGACGCACGCAGAGTGAGGTGTGTGCTTCGAATGTTCAGAGGAAGTGTTACATCAATAGGCTGCTAACGTGGCTCAATGTTGCAGAGTGCTTGCATAGAAACTAAATGATGCCACCCGGCTATACATCATAATGCAGTCTGTGATACAGCTAGGATAAATTGCAATAACCTTTCAAAAACTAGCAGCTTTTAAAAGTATTAATTTCTACTCCACATAATTGGATAGGACACCTAGGTGGCTAGGCAATATTTTTTATTGGATTGCCCTGTCAGGAGTCTAGATTGTCTTGGGAAGCAGAGTAATCGTTTAGTGGGGAATGACAGTGAATCTTGGAAATGGGTCTCCTTAGAACATTATTTGCCATAAATTAACAGGCAGAGCCCTCCTGAAGGTCAGCTGTAACTGTGACTGACGGCCAAAATTAAGGCACTACTATTGGTCAAGCTGACATCAAGCAACCAATAAGATACTAGCGCCTAACTGGTTACAGGTGGTGACCAGAAGGAAGTGATCTTGAGGCTATAAAATTCAGTGTCAATTTGATTCACTATAGTGACCCGTCAGTACCATCAATTACTAGTCATATATCACAGAAAATTCTGCAGCAGGACCTCGATTATGCACTGTACTGCTGATGTGCGTTTCGTCCTATAGGTGAATTTACCTGACAACAAACTCCCTGTTTCCCTTAGACCAGCAGAACTAAACAACACATTTTAGTCACAATAAATACTACACTTGGCTGTGTAACCGTTCATCTTGTGTTCGTTGGAAGCAACAGGCAGTGCATCTGCAAACTCAAACTAGCAGCGGCATTTGCCTCATCTGACCCTGCCGCCGGCCCCACCCACAGCAGGACACGACCCAGCAGCTCTGAGAGACAGGACCTCTTCACAGTGAAGCATCCCTGAAGCTCAGCACTCCTGGGTTCCTCCTCCAGCGATAACTTCCATGTCGCACAACGTCAAACGATAGTGATCCTGTCGCCCGCATCCCCACTCCCATGACATCAGAACCCCCCTGCCTGCCTGTCTCGGTCATGCTGCCCCCCCTCCCATCGCTGGAAGTCCTGGTGCACTGAGTGTGAGCACGCTGGAAGTGCAAAGACCCGGTGCACTGAGTGTGAGCATGCGTCCCCCTCCTCCTGCTCTGTCGCTGGCTCACAGCAACTCATCTGTTGCTTGATCCACTCAGGCTGCTATCTGTTGACTGCAGATAGTCCGCCTCTGGAAACCCACCACCAGCCTCTTTTCCAGCTCCATTCTCTTCTCTCCTCCTTCAGCTTGCTACCTCAAGCGTTGCAGCCTGCACCTCATCATTTATGGTAATAAAATTGTCTAACATGTAGCCAATCATAACATAATTATGCAAATATACTTGTGTGTTTGTTGCTTGCTTGCTTGCTTGGATGGATGAGCAGGTTGTGTGCATTCTGTTGATTGCAAAAGTTTGTAACATGTAATTAAATGTAGAGCAGTTAGTATGCCTTTCTGCCATATAAATCCCTACATCCTATTCCTCTATCTCTGCCCCACCCACTGTTCTGATCGGTTTTGAACCTGGACTACAAAATCGTTATTTAAAAAAAGAATCTGAGAGGCTTAAGAAGACAAGCATTTTAATAGCCTTCTCTCAAGACCTGGCTTAAGCTGTTTGATTTCCCTATAGATTCCAGGGACAGATAAATGAAGACACAGATTGTGTCAGCAGACTCCGACTAAAGGAAGATGGGATCAATGCGCGCGTGTGTGAGATGTGACTGATAAAAGGTCCCAGCGAGCTCTCAGCGGCGCTGTAATAATTACTCACAAGCAGAGAGACGATCACTCAGATCCCCCTCATCAGGTCCAGCACGGCCTCACCTCAGCAGCAGAGATAGGATGACAGCGCTCACACCACCCACTAATACTGACTGCATATCCAGCACATTTCTATCCACACATGCTTTCTACCTGCCTTTAATCAGGATAACACATGCCCCCATGTACAGAGGTTTCTATTTTAAGCTATCCTAGTTTAGAATGCACCAATGTCTATCAACTACACACCTATGCTTATAAGCCCTCTACGTAAAGCACCTCAGAAATATGAGTCCTGAAATCCCAGCAGTGGTAAAGAAATACTGCATCACTAAGGGCACACCCACATCAAGCCTTTAAGGAGATGTGTGTGTGTGTGTGTGTGTGTGTGTGTGTGTGTGTGTGTGTGTGTGTGTGTGTGTGTGTGTGTGTGTGTGTGTGTGTGTGTGTGCATTCCTCTCAAACAAATGTGAAGGCTTCCACGGGCAAGTGTTCATTAGAGATAAGACAGATTTTTTTGTGTGCCAAGGTAATTACCCAGCCTCTGTGGCAGACTGTGGGTGCCACTCAACTATTACTATCCTATCCAAAGGCTATGCTTCTCTCTCTCTCTCTCCCTCTCTTTCTCTCCCTCTCCTTCTTCATTAGACATTCATAACCATCCAGCTTTATTATGACTCAGCAGGTCCTTTGTGATTCTTCTGATGCAGAGTCCAATAAATGCCATCTCACTACGGCTTCAAGGGGAAAGAAACATTCAACAAATCAACACCCCCACCATAGAGGCACAACACTGGAGTGAATCACCGCCACAGATCAATGGATTCGGTGTTTCTTCACTGAAAACAATATTTACTTGCCAGACTGGTGCCAATTTGTAGCCAGACCCAACGAGCCCAACCCCAGAGCACAGGTGCTAGGCAAACTGGCATATGGAAATCAGGTGCAACAGCTGCTGTTTTTGTGCACAAACTCATTTCAAAAATTGAAAAAAAAAAACACTGAAAGAAGAAGTTGTGCCATCAATCATTCATGCTCCATTGCATCAATTTCTTCATCCTGTAATGTACCTTGAGTTCAGTGTCTTGGCGGTATTTATGAATATGAACACAAAAGATCTCCTCATTTCATCAGGTATGAGCAAGAGGTCACACTGGAGTATATTCCGAAATCTAAAAATGTACTCCATACTGCCTTTGATGTCGTTTCATGACAGCGAATACATCATACAGCACAGGGGCCTCTCCACTCTGTCATTTGAAATCCAAATCACATGCTTTCTCAGGCGTATCTCCAAATAGCAGGTTGGGATTTCATGCTTGTGGTAACTGTGCAGTGACCATGTTGACAGAGCAGACCTTTAATGTGTGCTACTATTCTGGATCCATGTGGCCAATCTTTCCAATCAGGAGCAGATGGTGTTTACTTGATAACCAATAAACAGACATTTGCTTTGATATAATGGAACACACTAACTTCTCTTCTAGAACTTTGGGGAACGAAGGCCCTTTTTTCTCTGAGTTCTCTGGGATTCTGGCTTCAGCTCATTTGCCCTCTCATGAAACGCACAGCCACCTTCATATGCTGGAGTTCCTCTGGGACGCTGCTGGCTTGGCTGTTTTTACAGCTGAGCTGGTACAGGACATTGGTCAATTTAAAAGAAAAGCTAAAAAAGGCGTGTTCATTGATCTGAACAAGAACACTGACTGTTTTATCCAGTTAAAAACCACCTCTTAACTAAGTAACATTTTTAAAATGACTTTAAGTAAAACTCTGACAGACTGGTAATTACTTTTACTGACACACTAGAATCCCCTTTGATACTAAAGTAAATACGAGAAAACCAACACTGGATCTGAGGATAATGGACACTGCAGGCTTGCACATTAAATGAAAAACATTTCTAACATTGCAGCTGACGTTTTTTTTTATTTATTATTTTTGGATGTATTCCTTTGAACGTGTGCGTTTTCGGGCTGCCAACTCCGCTTTCTATTTTTGCAAAAAGCGCCAGACAGACTGTAGGAGCAGATGAAGCCATGGGCGGATTCTGCTGGAGGTGGGCGCCAGCGGAGCTGCTGCCAGGAGAGCAGCTTCAGACTCGGGCTCACGCTTGTTTAGCTTGGCGGCGGCGTAGGAGCCTGGCCCGAGATGACGTTTCCACTCGTGCAGCAGCGGCACGACGCGGCTAGACAGGGCTGTGCGCTCGGGGTAAGGGTGACGCTCCCCGACCTGACAGCCACACCGGAGAGGGAGTACCAGAGGGACTGGGCCAAAAATAGCCAGGTGGACCTGCTGGACGTGCGTCCTGATCCACACCTGAGTTCAAGTGTTGTCGCCTCTCATCCTCCGGCTGGCCTCTGGGTGCTCTGGGCTCCGGGAGTGCCACTGCTGCAGTTTGGATAACTACATGCTGCTCAACCTGTCTTAAGGGACTCTTTCTGAGCACACGTGTCTATAAAATTCACAATAACCGGAGGGAGAGGCCTGGCTGATTGACAAGGCTGCGATGGTTTGGTGGTGCCGCAAACAATCTCCTCCAAGAGTGCCCAAGGCATAAAAACACACCTTTACTCAGGTAGCTTGTCAAACAGAGCCATGCGTCTGGGAGAACATATCAAACTTCAAATATCCTTTTCTGTGTACATGGGTCAATAGTAACAAGGCAGTGGCATGCAAGAAGAGCCTTACATGTGTCTCCTGCTGGAGAATGTTGGGTAATAAGTTGCCATTGTGTTTTTGTGAAGGAAAACACAGGAACTTTCCCCAAGTCCCAGCTGAAGTGTTTTGACAGTAGAATAAATAAAGTATGAAGACGACATTAATAAGTGATGATCTGCAGTGTTGACAAATAATGAAGAGTGCATCAGCTGGAGCCAACAGTAAATCCACAGCTAGTACAGTTCCCATGAAACAGGACATCTAGAGACCAGGAGATCCAGTGAGTGTGTGTGTGTGTGTGTGTGAGAGACAGAGAAAGAGAGAGATAGAGAGAGAGCATGTGGTTGTGCATGTAAACTCTATCTTCGTTTGAAATGTTACAGTGATGGGAGCCCTGTTGGAGGAACAGCAGGAAACAGCATCCACAAACAATAGCAAGGCTCCTCTCAGATGTCAAACAGAGCTTTTGCCTGTCAGAGCGTACTCTCAAAATAAAGGTAGTCGCTTCCCATTCCAATAAGACTTTATGAATGACTACAAACAGCAAGTGTCAACAACTGGAGGCCAGAGACATTTATTGTTATTGTGCTATGCTTCTCTCTTTTAATAAGATTCTGTCTGTCTCTCCAGAGCGAGCGCTCAACCTTGGATATAATACAGAGTGGAGTTGGCTTCATAAACTGTGTGCCCTTTTATAGTAAAGTTATTACAGCTTTATGGACACTCATCTAATCATAGCAGCTCCTGCCACTGCTTTATTTATAACTGAGTGTTAAAATGCATGTCTGTGATCAGAGTGTTCAAATAAAGTCTGGTTTATAATAGGATTCACGATAAGCATCTATTCCCTCATGGCCACGAGACAAACAAGACAACTTTATACTTTCCGAGATGAACGAGATAAGAAAACATTTCTTTCATGCCACTTCACAAGGCCATATTTTGTCTCCCTGCTACATTGGGACCTATTGTCCATATGGCTAAGTATTAAATACTGGCAGAGTTTTACCTTGACCATGGCTTCCTTGGACCTGGCTGTGAAAATGTGCTTGCCCTGACAACATGGCCTTCATCAATCTTTTGCTACATGTGCCACCCTCTGGCTCACGGAGGGCGCACCTTGCCGGCTACTGCGTCTGCGGGCTCGTTATCAAGAATCTCCTGTTCTCCTGGACGCGCTAGCCCCATGGCCCCTTCCTCTCACACAGATCCAAGAGGCAGATCCATTCGGAACGCTGCCGCACGTCTCTTATGAATTGAATTCCATTGAACAAATAGTTTGATGTAGCGTTTCCCCCAATACAACGCTCCTGCAAAACAAACAGATCTATTTGCACAGACGACTGCTGCTACTAATGAGTTCCAAGCAGCTGGCTGGTAAAACAGCGGGCTGAGAAGCTCCTGATATAGGTAAGATGACACACGCCTCTGTGTGATTACTGCGAAATTGAGAAGTTAACAAAAATATTCCACTATTCCACAAGTTAACAAAAACAGAAAGAAAGAAAAAAAGAAAGAAAGAAAGCCTTTGAAATGTAGCCTATCCCAAGCTTCCACAAAGAGGCATATTGAACTAATGTTTAGGCTACATGTTTTTGCATGGGTAGGCTATGTGGTTTGGTGATTTAGCCTGCCCTACTCCTTTACTACACCCTCTTCTGAGCAAACAAGGCATATACAGTAGGTTTATCATGTAGCATAATTGCTCTTTCTTACATTAGCCTAAATAACTAAACATATCCTTAAGAGAAGATAGACTAACGTGACAAATTTCAATATTTTTTTCCTCGACCGGCCCAAAATTCTCCCGATTACCCACCCCGGGCCTGGCACTGTCAACTACATAACTCAGGTGAGAGGATTAAAGCATATTGTAAAAATGTGTAGTCAGAAAGTTCTCTCTCTCAGCTGAAGAGCTGGCTGGCAATAGCTTGGCAAAAAATGGCTGACAAACCCTATGAGTTAGTGTCAGAATCAGTACCATGGACAGCGCCACAAAATATGTCCTTCTGTGGATAATTACACAGTCCTGCTGCAACTTAACATCATACACAAAGTGGCTTGTATTTCACATCAGTGGCATGTGGAATTTGATTACTTTTATAAAGCAACTAATCATTTTTACCAATTAAAAATACATAGTATCTGGGAACAATCTGGGTAAATTTTCATGGATAGTTTCAGACCCAGCTCTGTCTGGTTGTGTTCTAAGGTATCATTTACTCTCCAATCACTACTGTACATTCAACCCTATAGAGAAAATAGTTTGGCCTAATCTAGTTCTAGACAGCAACAGGGCAAAGGCACATACATCACGTGAATACAATATCATGATGTACAATTTAAACATTCCCTATGCTACATAAAAAAAATACATTTACATTACATTTACGCACAAACTGCAATGCTTGTTTTGCAAAAGTGAAAAGTTGTATCTAGGATGGCTAGAAACCTGTGTTAATGAAGGAGCAGTGGTATCAGTGAAAGTGTAAGGAGCAACGTCTTGGCAGCGCTAATGATGTCACAGGTGGGTTCATTAAGTGGGGAAAGAAGGTATGTGCTGCTTTGACCGCAAGGACGATCGGTCAGCCAGAAAATAACCGGGCCTCAGGGACACTTGCTACAGCTGTACTCATCACGCAGAGGAGGGCGTCCGCTCACCGGAGTCTCAGTCGGTGGGGAGGGCTTCTGGGTTCATGGTCTAACCGCTCCCTCCACAACAAGCTAGTAAACAAATGAAATAAACAACCTTGGAGTGTTAACTTTCATCTACACTAATTGGGTGGTTGCACTTGGATGTCCTAGGAGGTTCATGTACTTGTTATTCAAAGTGGAACTCACTCATTTTCTGACAATTATTTTCACACTCTAAAGACATCAGTGATATCATAGTGTGTATCTACAATATTTCTGCGCTCCAATCATCCCTGCAGTATTCAGCGCTCACCACAGCCCTCTGTAGCGGAGTGAGCAGATGATCTGAATAGGGCATGTGACAGGTCTGTGTCCCTCTGTGCTGTGGAGAGCAGGATGAGCCTCCAGGGGCTTCTGCTAAAGTGCTCTCACTGCCCAGACCCTGCCAGAGGAGAGCAGCTACCGCAGTACACGGACTGCTGCTAGGCCCACCGGTGTTATGGATGTAATGTAGAAATCTATGGATCTAAGGCAGATGACCTTCTGACCTGCCCCCCTCCCCAAGCTCTCTGCCAGTGAACTTTGACCCCACATCCCCACAGCTCATCTCCACGGGATGTGCGGCGAAGGCGGAGAGTCTAATCAGGAGATGCGCGTCCGTCTGGAGCGCGGAGGAGGAAGCGCCTGGTAAGACGGAGGATGTAGGTGACCTGTAAATGTATTTGCTGACCCTCGGGGTCACTGCCAACTGGGTTCAACACAAACTGTTATTAAAAAGGCCTCTGCTGTGTCTGCTGTTATCTCGGCAAGTCAGGACAGGGAAGCATAAATAATATTCTTACAGTTGTGTGCGTGCATACACACTAGTCATACACACACACATAGACACATATGCATCTTAAGCACTGATACAGATATGCTCACATGCATGCTCACAATCATTACCTTTTATCATCTCTCATGGTTTTGAATATTTTGTCAAACATGGATCATCTGAAATGTATGCAAAACAATCAAAACGTTTTTTAATTATCTTAAAAAAAAAAAAAACACCTTGCAGCATAAATAGCCTTTGAACACAGTGCAGTATCTGACGCAACACTGCAGCTTTGAGGACAAAAAATCTCCCACACTGGTCCCACAGTGTCTCCTTCAGCACTAATTGAGACCTCTGAGATTTGACACATTCCAGATCCGGGCCGAGTGGGAGGCTGTTCCTGGCCCACTTACGGTCTCAAGCCCAGGAGAGGACACCCTCATCAGCATCCACAGTCCCATGTCAAGAAAGAATAGCTCCAAAGCATAACCTAAATTCAGTATTAACGTCTAAAGATATTTCCCATCCACATTTATTTCTCAGTGGTTGAGCCAAGCAGGCAAAGCCTTTTCACTACCTTGACAATGTCAGAGGTGGCAGAGAAAAGCATTCTCCTGTCCTGTGTGGCTGAGAATGAGAGAATGAGAACATTTAGGTTGCATCCCAAAGGATGAGGCTTAGCAGAACTGTTACCAACTCTCTCTCTCTATCTCTCTCTCTCTCTCTCTCTCTCTCTGTGCGTGTGTTTGTGTGTGCCTACATAGAATATGTGGATACTGTGTATAAATATATAAGCAGTGCATGTGGAAATGTCTCTACCTCCTGGATGTGTGCACCTGTGTGTCTGTAACACAAATAGACTTGAGCACAAGGCCATATGGCTACAACTCAGGGAATGAGAGCAGGAGAAGACTCGTAAGACTCTGGTAAAAGGGGATGATTTGCTTTTTATTTCCTAGGGTTAGTTTAGACTTTTTACTCATCTCACCAGGGGTGCCAAGAGATATGGAGGGCACAATAGCTGAAAGTGTTTTGGACCTGACAACCACTTGTTGGGTGTTGGCTTTGAGCCGATTGGGTGGATCATCTGATCAAAAGAACCTGGAATCTGATTCAGCACCAGAGCCAAGTGAACACTGGCCTACGGCAACATCTATCTCTACCGATGAGAAATAAATGAATGGAATCCATTTTTCACAGAAGAATTGGGAGCTGAGGCAAACTGTCAGTCTCTTCTTTCACGATGGCTTAAATGTTCAATGTGGTTTTCAATTAATATTCCTTGTGTTAAAGGACAAGGATGTGTAGTCCTAAAAAGTTTCAAAACACCAAACTCCTAGTCATTTAGAAGACACTTTTATCCAAAGGGACAGAGAGCATGGTGAAGCATGCCATTTTTATCAGCACTCCTGGGTTTGTCTCATTTAAGGAATTTTATATTGGGATTTTTATATATATATTAGGGCTGTCAATAGATTAAAAAAATTAATCTAATTAATTACATACTCTGTGATTAATTAATCTAAATTAATCGCATATATAATTTTTGCTGTGAAAGTATTTTAAATATTTAAATTCAAATGAATCATTAAATAATCAGCATTAGTGACATTAAAGTTCAAAAACTCTTTTATGATTATTTTCACTGTTCATTATTTGAACAGTGAAAATAATAATAGAGTTTTTGAACTTTAATGTTCTATAATATCATAATAATCTATGATATGACCTAATATGCTGAGGAAATAAATTCAAAAGTGCTTCGGGAAGAAGTTTTTTTTTTCACATACAAGGCATTTCAGGCCACAGATAGGGGACACAATGAAAATAAGTTAACACTCCCCTCAATGTCAACAATTATTTCTTTGCATTGATGTGCGACTATAGAGTTGATGAACTCCGGTGATATGAAATTCCTTGCTGCAGACATTGCAGAGGACTTTATTTTCAACACTTTATTTTTATCAACACCATCAGGCCGTTTTTTAAAAGAAAATGTTCCATTCAATGATCCAGGCAGCACGTTTTCTTCTCTCTCCTCATTTTACAGTCTATTTTTTACTGGATAGAACGGCTCGGGGTCAAAGGTCATACGGAATCGATTAATCTGCACTAATTTTTTTTAATCAGTTATTTTTTCTCAAATTAATTCATTGAAATGAATCAGTTATTTTGACAGCCCTAATATATATATATATATATATTTTTTTTTTTTTCAAAAAATGTAAGAGTCACAAGAGACTTCAGAGTGGTGAATAAAAAAAATATTTGCTCAATGAAATGGCAAACTTTCTCCCTACTTAATTTCCTGGTGCTGTTAAGCTGGGGATGGTATGGCATAACACAGTGCCTGCATGCTCATATGAACTGACAATCTGCTGACTAGCTGGGGACTCAGCCTGGGTTCTCAGAAGTCCTGTGTTGAGTCAGAAACTTCAAAGGCTGCTGCCTTGTGAGCACAAGCGGGGCACGTAATCTCCTTCCGCGCTCGCATTATGCACTGATTTGCAGCAGAGCGATGGGCTCAATGCAAATGCTCTCCTTAGCTGCATGTTCGTCCACCGCGTGTTGTCAACAGCTGTGATAGGTAGAGGATATCAGACAGGTCAGATTAATTGCTGTCTTATATGGACCAGGCTCTGATGCAAGCTGGCAGACGTGCCAGCCGCCATGACTGTGACACTGTTGGATAATTGATGACAAAAGGAAATACTGTTAAATCTGTGGCTCGCTGTAGCGGAATTTAATATTAATGGGATTTTCCTATTTTGACGACGGAAACTTTTCCAGTTTCTCACCTTGCCTGGCCGCTGACATCTCCCTCATTACAGATACTCAGACTATTAGAAAGCAGACCTGAATACGGAATCAGCACTGAGCCGGCCTTTCCACATGGGCAGATTGTGAGGAGTAGAGTATGTTTGTTTCATGCCATTGCAATTGCAAGGTGAAAGTAAACATGAGTTAAGTATTTATGTGGTGTAAAATGGCGCTCTTATCATGAACAATCTCTGTAATCAGAGACAGGTTGAAACCAGGAGTGCTGTAGCTACGTCCTGAAATATGAATGTGATTACACAATAAGTGCAGTAATGTATTCAGTCAATGTGCACACATGTTAAATCCACCACTAATAATCAGTGCGGAGTGACCAGCCTTAACAGGAGGCATGCAATTTGCAGTAAGGACCCATCTCAGACATGTGCACCACTCTGCTTTTGCTATGTTAATGATTAGCTCTTCCATTAGGGAGAAAAAAAAGGAGTCATCATCTCTCCATTTTGAGCTCTCCCACATCCCCAGCCACAACCACAGCTGAAACATCTAAAAAGGCTCCATGATAGCTCTCCTCCCCTTCCTGCTGGTCAACATTCACAGTGGCTACTGCAGCAAGGCGGAGATCAAAGAACGCATAATACAGGAGATGATGAAACAGTTACCCAGACACTCTCGTCCTGCCGTGACTGTAAAACACTCCGTGTCTGTTGACAGGATGACAGGCCCAGTCTTTGGGCAGCCCTCAGCCAGGTAATTACCAGCCACTGTCTCTCCTCAGCCTCATCAAGCTTCAATTATTAATGGGAATAAAATCTTTAGTATGACCGACAGGCTCGACGGCACCATGCATTTCTCCCCGCAAACTTTCCACAGAGAATGAAAAAAAAAGCAGGAGCATCCCCAAAAAAGTGCCAGTAAATGATTATCCTGCCAGTGTCACATCACCATTTTTACTCCAGCAGTTTCAGCAAACATTCATCTCTTTTACTGTGTGAAAGTGCTAAAAAATGAGAACGATAAACTTGAGCAGGACTGAGCAGGACTGAGCAGGACTCAGCAGGACTCAGCAGGACTGAGCAGGACTGAGCAGGACAGCAAAACTGAGCAGGACTTGAGCAGGACTGAGCAGGACAGCAGGACTGAGCAGGACTTGAGCAGGACTGAGCAGGACAGCAGGACTGAGCAGGACTCAGCAGGACTCAGCAGGACTGAGCAGGACTTGAGCAGGACTGAGCAGGACAGCAGGACTGAGCAGGACTCAGCAGGACAGCAGGACTGAGCAGGACTGAGCAGGACTCAGCAGGACTCAGCAGGACAGCAGGACTGAGCAGGACTCAGCAGGACTGAGCAGGACAGCAGGACTGAGCAGGACTCAGCAGGACTGAGCAGGACAGCAGGACTGAGCAGGACTCAGCAGGACAGCAGGACTGAGCAGGACTGAGCAGGACAGCAGGACTGAGCAGGACAGCAGGACTGAGCAGGACAGCAGGACAGCAGGACTGAGCAGGACAGCAGGACAGCAGGACTGAGCAGGACAGCAGGACTGAGCAGGACTCACTTCGGTATTTTTTTCTTCTTTGCACATAAAAGTGATTGTGTTCTGCACAGTGTTCTCCCTTGGTAAACGCATCAGCTTAAAGCTTAATTACAAGGGGCCATCTCCATCAGAAAAGGGGGTAATTGAATACAGTGTGGGTCATCACATTTAATAGTATGACTCATCATTAACACTCTGCAACTGCGATCAATATGGCCCAAGTGAAAAGAATACTTGAAAACAAAGCGCGACTGGCAACTAAGTGCTCTCTCAGATGAATGTAAACTATAACTCACACCAGGGAGGGCAGAGGCAGGGCGGGTCCGGGGAACGAGATGGTGTTATGGGGGGAGTGGAGGGGGGTGTTTATCCTTGTCTGAGGCCAACTCAGATTACTCCTCATCAGCGTCGCTTTACAGCCTCGGCTGAACGGAGGGACTCTCAAACCAGCCGCTCTGGCCGGCGCAAAAGCAAACAGCATCTGCTGAGGCAAGCAAGGCGAGGGGGAGAGGGGGAGAGGGGGAGATGGGCGAGCGAGGGAGCAGGAGAGAGCAGGCCGGATGGAGCACGGCAGATGAAGTCGGCCATGTCGGCCTGACCTCCTCCGGCCGACGGCCGCGGAGTCAGCCAGATGGACAACAGGCCGCCACTGGGGTGCCTGGCGGTTCGCAAGGCCACGCTGGGATTTCGGGCAGGAGTAAACTCAATTACCCTGAACCCTGCACGCCACTGCCAGCTCGCCAAAACAGCCCTTGCACCAGAAACCCCAATTATGACAAGGAATCATTCAAATGCCCCTTGCTAGAATGACACTTATTTTTTCCAGAATAGCATGGTAACAGAATATTTTCCAGAATAACATGGTAGAGGAAAACATACATTTTCCCTTCCGTTAAGATCTGCTCACCATTCAGATTTGGTTCTGAACCAGAATAGCCACAGCATTAAGCTTCCGAATCAGTCCAGCCAGAAATCTAGGTCTGCAAGCACATAAACACACATACACATACACACACACATACACATCTTTCACACTGACAGCTAGGCTAAGTATTTCATGCTTATTGTTTCTATCCCTGGGCACTACGGCTTGTGAATCTTTAAAATGGTAGCTACAGTGTAACAGTAAAACTTGCTGCACTCCACTTGCCTGCAGGGAGTGCAAACCACTGCCAAAGATTCCGGTTACCATGGTAACGTTCATGGCACCTCCTATAAACCCTGTTAATTGACAGTGTGGCAAATGCCCTCAAAATTGCAGGCACGTTCACCATCACATATGCCATGTCTGTGTAAGACCCAGGGCATATGCCTCCCTGAGATAGCACACTGAATGGGTCCAGTGAGAGGGTCCCCCAAAACCGGCTCGAGATCTCAGCTGACTGACTGGGCATGTCCAGACAAACTCCTTGAGGAGACTGGTGGGGATATTGGCATCATCTGAACACTGCATGAAGGGCCACCCAGCTAAACCATACAAACCATAATGACAAAAATATTTTACCTCAATAGCTCTGGAGCCACTTCAACTACGCTACCACTGTAGCTACAGCATGAGATTGTTTACAAAAAAATATTTTTACAAATACACAGTGAAGAGTAGATTGCATGTCTAAGCCTTTCCTCCACCAATCTCCAACTGTGGATGCTACAAGGGAAAAGTACACAAAACTATTCCTTCCCCCACACATCACTGCAGTCATTGTTGGGGTCAGGCTAACTTTAGTGAACTTAGAGATGGCGATTCTGGATGAAGACTGTTGATATTTGAACACACAAAAAAAACTCCCATCCCACCATAGGTTTGTGGGTGCAAATAGTGACACCTGTTTCTGATTGGCTGCAATAGTGTTATGTGAGTGGGTGCACACAGTGTATGGGGCCAGGGCTGTGTAGGGAAACCAGAGTTGTTGTTTTTTTCAGTGCCCACGCTGTAGAACACACTGCTAGGAGATATTTGCTGAAAGTGTATTAGCTTAGAATCGCTCACTATTCCTTTAACTAACTTAGTTAAATGAACTGTGTTAGAAATCTTGCTTTTGCCTTTGAGATGAATGGCATGAAGTCCAAGTTCATCAGCATTGCGTTGTGTAATTGCTGTGCTCTGGCAGCAGCTAACGCATATGTACGTACTGTAGCTAGCGCATTCTTATGACAGGGAAATGAAAGGAGAACAGCAGAGTGAAGAAAAGGGTTGGACGTAACTGAGACATATCTCTGAGCCCACCTCTCCTCGGGGAAGAGGCATGGCTGAACACCTGCAGTCAATCAGTGAGTGGACACACTGCAGCTCGTCCTGCTGATTCTGTCAACACAGAGATGGCCACAGGTAGCCTAGAGCTCAGCTGAGGGTAGCGAGCAGATTGGCTTTGATTTTTAGACACTGATTTCCAATCATGGGGTGGAAGTGCATGACAGAGCGAAGGTGGGGACACCATTAACTGCTGTAATGAAACAATCCAAAAAACAATCCAAACACTGAGCTCTACATTAAGGGATATAAATGTGCATTGCAAGCAAGTAATCCCGTAAATAGGATCTCAACATAGTACAAAGCTGAGAAATAATTTGTGGAAAATAGAAACACCAAATCTTGCCACTTACTTGTTCACAGAACACCAATATGTGTCCTGTGCGGTTAAACCAGTCATTAAGGCAAATAAGTTGCCTGTTTTTGCCACTTCATTTATTCCATTGAAATAAATGATGTATGATTCAACTACAACAGAGTTTATACTCCCAGTTGTACACTTACAGGACGCTGATATGAAATGGCAGCCCCACAGTATGCATAAATACAGGTCTCATTTTCAAGAGTAAAGCAGATAGACATAATTGACTAATAGACATAAAAGGTCATTTCTGGGCAAACAAATGTCATTTCTGGAGCACTACTGTCATTTCTCTCCTCTTCCTCTTTCTACGGTATTTCTTTGCAGATTCAAAGTCATTTGGATGGTACACTAACTTGTAATAGAGAGAATGACACACCTTCCCAGCTGTACCCTTCCCAGCCACAGAGAAACTGCCTTGCGACCTTCCTCTCCCTGACCTGGAGAATCACAAATTGCTTTACGGCAATTGTGGAATAGCCTACTATTTGTTTCTAATTCAGTGCAATGAGTGGTATTTATGACAGTATAGTGTACAATATAAGTACTCCACAACTGTAGGGGGAGCCCAGTAGCTAACAATCTGAAACTGCATTGGATAACTTTAGCTGAATAACCTCAGTTAGCTTAGCTATTTGGTTTATGTCGAACGTCAGAAGGCTACACCAGAAAACAGCTCAAAGCACATCCACTTATGGAGTGATAACATTGATTAAGTATAAGTATATGTACTCTTTTGATCTCGTGAGGGAAATTTGGTCGCTGCATTTATCCCAATCCTTGAATTAGTGAAACACACTCAGCACACACTGAGGTGAAGCACACACTAATCCCGGTGCAGTGAGCTGCCTGCTACAACAGCGGCGCTCGGGGAGCAGTGAGGGGTTAGATGCCTTGCTCAAGGGCACTTGAGCCGTTCCCACTGGTCGGGGCTCGAACCAGCAACCCTCCGGTTACAGGTCCAGAGTGCTAACCAGTGGGCCACAGCTGATTCTGACAGTGATTCAGTGATCATCAACTAAAATACTGTTAACCTGCAAAAGCATGCAAAGATAAAACATTTTCAAATATCAACACTGATTTGAGTATCCAACTTAATCAGTGGTCCAAACATATACCAATGTTTTAAATAGTCTATACATTTACATATGCTTATTTATTGTTATTTTTACCATTTACCATTTACATGTATTCTGAAAGTATTGAGTTTATGTGCTTGCAGACCTAGATTTCTGGCTGGACTGATTCGGAAGCTTAATGCTGTGGCTATTCTGGTTCAGAACCAAATCTGAATGGTGAGCAGATCTTAACGGAAGGGAAAATGTATGTTTTCCTCTACCATGTTATTCTGGAAAATATTCTGTTACCATGCTATTCTGGAAAAAAATAAGTGTCATTCTAGCAAGGGGCATTTGAATGATTCCTTGTCATAAGTGAGACAAACAAACCAATTATTGGACTAGTCACAAAGACAACATATTTTCACAGAACTATTTTATTGGTATCTTGAGCTGGGTACATGCGAGACCAGAAGATGATTTGTACTGTTGGCCTCTTAACTTTCCTTTTCCTTTCTGCTCCATTTTCAAGCAAATCAATGTATGCAACAGTGAATCAATCACATTTTCAAGAAACCAATTACAGTTTCAAGAAATGTCAACAAATTCATTGTTTCTTCTAAAAGATGAAAGGCACCTTGACTCACCCTCTTTAATGTCTACTAAACTAGGAGGTCTTTTTAGATTTATTTGTTCTAGTTAATATTTAATTTCATTTCATATTTGAACTTTAAACTGTAGAGTTAGTCATATTTAATGTGATCTACCTGCTATAAAGCTGCAATACTAATTCAGTACACTATTTGCCATTGAAGTCCTCCTCACTAGGTAGCTATAGCTTTACATCCTAAAGCTGACTGGTCATTTCTGAAATAAGACTTTATGTGGTGATATTATGATACAAATCTGCATCACTTTAGACAATCGTGTAGACCACTCTATAATTCCTCATATTCAATTCAGGTTTTCCTAAAACAAATTTCAACAGAACATACTGTATTGACTCTTCATTATTGCAATTTTGAATATGTCTTCAAACCAGCAGACAATCACCCATCTGTGGCTAAATCTATGCATGAATCACAGTCACAAGAGCCATAACACTAATTCACTGTTGTGTATATTACACACTGGTCTGAGAAGTCTTAAAACATGCTGTCCTTTCAGTGTTGTAAGGTTTAACCTTCTCAAATCATTACGCAGAAGGATAACAGAGCACATTTGATCAGAGTGCAACAGAATGGTAGGCAGAGGAAGAGCAGTCTGTGAATAATGATCACGGTCACCTTAGCTATATATCTCCAGCCAGAGGAAGATGACTTAGATTGGGTGTCAGCTGAGAGGATTGACAAATTTCTCTTCCACATATTGCAGCAGCCTCAACAAATTACCATGCCTTTTCAATACATGTTAGCCCCCTGAGCTAGCAATTAATCCCCTCCATTGTTACCCAAGTATGTCTGCTTAAATTTAGTACTGCTTGTTATGTCAAAAGTAGGGTGATATGATGACAGTAGAGGATCAGTGTCAAACAAGATTGATTACGGAGCTTAATTTAGCTATGTGCTATACACACAGTGCCTCAGAGCAAAGTTAAACAAGCAGTACATTCCTTCCTATGCATTTTAAACAGTTTAAACAGAGGTCAGATGACAAAATCCCCTTCGTAGATTAAACAATGCTCTAAAAAGTATACATTTCAACTGAAAATCAATTCAAGTGTATTCCGTCTCAACCTCTGGTTTGTCTGATGGACAATATCACCCTCATATTAATTTTGAAAAGGTCATATTTATGCTGTCATACACACAATGCAAAAAACTGCTCAGACTTTTCTAGCACCATGCATTTGTTATAGTCCAGACACTATTCATTTGAAAGTGATTCATTTGATGACATTTGGGTTTTTTGGAACAAACTGCACAAGGATTTCACCTGTTCCCATAGCTACTTCACCACATTGTAAAACTGATCAGTGTGTCTGTCTCCTCTATAGCCTCTCTCTCTCTCTCTCTCTCTCTCTCTGTGAGAGTTTTACAGTCCTTGGCAGTTCTTCAGCCATCCAATCATCACATCAGCCACTGCACAGACATTGTGTGTTTTATTTTGCCTCCCCAAAGGTCAAAGAAGTACCTGTGCTGATTCCACGGGTGTTTAGACCCCACCCAAAACTTTCCAGCCACATGCTGTACCCATTAGGATGACTAAAGCAAGTCTGGCGGACCTGAGTAATGCCCACTGTTGGCCACCACCGTGTGCTTAATATATAGCTTTCTACGGCACAGCAGTCTGCTCTTCTGCCTGCCAGCCTGTGTGGTGAGTGAGGGGGCGGGCGATGGCGAGACTGCCTTTATGAGATTGAGCGTTTACTTATTTAGTGTGTTCTGCCCAGCCTGTGGCAGCTGGAGATGGAACTCTCTGCTGAGATAGCACACAACAGAGGCTGTTTAGCATACCAAACTGGTTGGCAGAGTGAAAATGTCGGGGTCTCCCAGAAGTCCGTTCTGTGGTGTTAAGTGTCCAACAGTGTAGTGCAATGTGTAGATGCATGCTAATCTGACTAAATCCTGCTCTGATCATTAATTCAGCATTGATCTGCGTGCTTTATTTATTCAATTTCCAGTGACTGTTATAAATGGGGTTAGGGACTCACTAATTACAAAAGCCCTATTAGATACTAAATGCAGAGTAATGATGACAGCTGGATCTACACTCCAAATAGCATCTGCAGACAGTAATGAAAGCAAATGATCATGAGGAGAGCATAGAGAGAAAGAGGGAGCAAGCCAAATAACTCACTTACACACACACGCACACACACACACACACACACACACACACACACACACACACACACACACACATATAAACAAACAGAGACAATAAAGCAATACACTTGCTCTCTCACACAAAAAAGACAGAATTCTCCTGATGGTTGATTATTGATGATATGTTAATATTATCTGACATTATATTTTAAAATGAAGAGAAGTGTGCATATTTCTTCCCATGCTTTTCTCTTGTTATCAGCTTGGTGGCCTTGGTTTATGCAGAGCGCTTATGAATCTCTATTGTGGATGGATGGTACATCACAACAAAAACAATCCTTCACTTCACTGCAGAGGAATCACACCAAGACAGTATGACACTTCCAACACCACAACACTATTTAGTCCAGACAGATGGTTCAGCAAGCTTAAAGAACCCTCAATTCCATTACAGCTCAGTAATCACTCTTTTTTTGTAAATATACCAGCATAAATGAAAGTGTCCAGCCAACGGTGTATGCTTGGAAAGTCATAAGAGTGATTTGAGAGAAATATGATAGAGAGTTCCTCGGACAAGGACAATGTTATTTGCCATGGTAACGTTACCCGAGGTTCCCTGGGAAAGTATGTGCCTCGGTATGCCAAGTGTAGGTTCATGACATGCTTCGCAATCCCTACACTACACGACTTGTCATGATCAGGTTGCTGTGTTCGTTTATTCACAATGGACCAAAGGACATAAACAAACAGAACCCTCTCGCAGCGCACAAGCTAACCACGACAACGACATCATTAGTTTGTAAAGAGAGATAGTTTGCCTCTCGCTCTCAAAGCAAAAAGTACATGGTAGCACAATGCGCTAAGGTGTCAATTTACAAATAAACCTACAAGAGATACCTTTGTTAAAGTAAAGACGAAACTGTACCAGGCGGATATCTGACATTGTTTACTAAAGACCATGAAACTGGTTTGTGTGGCTTACCTGCTCAACATCCTCTACGGTTCACAGCTACCCTCTCACCGGTGAAAAGCTCGAGATACGGACAGTGCGCGCTTCCACATAACACTCTTTCCAGGAGGAGCTTTTGTTTTTACTGAGGAGTATTATACACACAGCAATTAGATTTATATCACAGTCTTCCGACCCGAATTTTCTCGAAATATTTAGAAATTCCCACAAAACTCTTTTTTAGTTATTCACGGCGCAAGAGGCATGCACATCAAATATGCCTCTATTCAAATGACATAAACGACATATGCAACGGACGTTTTAGAGTAGGCGAAGCTCTCGGCTGTCCCGTCCTGGATATCGTTTGTGGTGCATTTGTCACATTGCTTGCTTCCTATCACCCTGATAGCGAGTGGATGCTTTTGAGCTGCAGAGGCAGTGGTTCTGCCCACCGTTGCCTTTAGCCAGTAGCAGCCGACTTGTGACAAACGACTGATGTTGAGAATTGGGCGTGTTACTTGAGGGAGTTGGGTGGTTGCGCGCAAGACGAGCCGCTGGCCACTTCACACAGTTGATGGTAGACGTAACCAAGGGTAAGTGTGGGAGTAAGTGTAAGCTGTTGGCAATCTTGCACAGTTTCCTTGTTTTCAAATGCCATTAATTAAACCAGTCGTAGATAACTGCTCTGCTTCCAGGGGGATTTTTTGCCCATGAGGAGTTTGTATGAAGCTGATTATCTGGAGATCAATACACTCACTGTTTTTCAAAATCAGCATGATACACCTGCACCATCAGTCCTCAGTGTATGGACTTCAATAACATGGCATCTAAAAGCTAAAAAGAAGCGTGGCTCTGTCAAACCACAGGTCAGTCAACAATAGCACACTTATTATCTAAGCTACTCTAATATTAGAAATGTTTATGGTCGACTAGGAACTTTCCTTCCTGAAATTATTAGCAGAGAAGTGGATATTTCCAAGGGCTTTCTGACTGCCAGATGGTTCTGAGTTAGAACTTTCAATTATTCAGTTGTCCTAGAACAGATTGAGTCTATCAAGCGTAAGACAACTTGGCTCACTCATTCTTATGCAGAGGGCGATGCAACTGCTTTGTTGTTTATAATGTTGAAATATGAAATGCAGAAAAGTTAGAATAAACCTGAGGTTTGTTGACCAACTTTTAAGCAAACCTATCACGTCTAAGGAGGTGTAATTCATCTTCCCAACATGAAAATAAATGTGTCCCATCTGTTCAAAGTTTGTCTGTATAGTGCTTGATCATTTGTGCCATGCTGCAGCTGAAATGGTCTCTTCCCCATGCTTTTCATATTCTGTTAGGATTTCTGCTTCCCTGCTTTTGTGTATACACTGAAGTAACAACCCATTGGATTTGCTTCATTCTAATATGGGTACTGGTTGCAAATAAAGGAAATGTCTTAAATTAATGCAGAATTTTTCTTTCAGTTCTTTCTTTCAGTTAAAGCCATGATGACCCAATTTGAGCAACTAATTCAAATTAAACAGTTTAAATTAAGTTTACATGAATGTCACTTACAGTATGTCACTTCAAATTAATTGTGTTTCACAGATTGAGGCATGCCATGAGTAGGCATTCAGATGTTGCAAAGAATATTGCAGTGTTAATGCTATCAGATCATTATTAAAGTAATTGCTTCTTGAGATGAAACATGTTTCAGTTGTGCCATAATACTTAGAAGCAGCTATTGAGTGAAACATGCGCCAAGAAATCACTGATATCTTTTGCATGCTCAATACCTAACACAAAGCATGGAAACAAAACATGGCTCATCTCAAAGCATAACATACGATACAACCCAGCTCCAAAATTCTATATCTGATTCTGATCTTTAAGCATAATAAATAACATTAACAAACACAATGTTAAAACCTTTGGCAATACTGATAGCTGCATGATTAACTTAATGTTCCTGTAAAGGCTGATGGTGGCACCACGGTCTCCCATGTGATCATTTCCCTTTCTAATTCAGAAGTTACTCCACATTCTTGCTTATTCCGTGGGATAAATATGTAAGTTCAACAACAGCCCATTACATTGAGGAGTAACCAAGACTTCCCAAAACCCATCTCTATGATCTCAGTTCATGAGTCATTGTGAACTGGAAGATGTTGGCATGGCACGTGGACCTGTACCACATGCATGTGTTGGCAACACAGAAAATACCATGTCTGCTCTTGCTGTCTCCACACTCTAATCTTGTTTAACATTCACTTTGTCCTTCAAGAGTGCTCTGGACATATCTCCATGCAGAAACTAACAAAATTACTCTTTTTATTGGACCAGTGATTTTACCACTCTTATGGGATTAATCCACTTTCACAGGCTTTGGTCATGCGGCAGGGTGGACAGGGGGTTTGAGCACCAGGGCTGGCTGTAATCAGGACCAGAGGAGGGTCCTAATGCGATTGCTAACACTGAGTGGTGCTCCACTGGCTTCCTCTCCAACCAAACAGAGCATTGAAATGAAGGCAAAGAAATCTCATGCGAATAAAATTACATGTAGGAATCTTCAGATGGGAAGGATCAGTCCTCATGGCATGCATCAGGGAAAGCCATGTGGGTTAAGACAAAAAGCTCCCATTACACACATTACACACAATCGACCAAGGTTAAAAGAAGATGAAAAATCACTTCAAAGCCACTATCAGATAACCAAAATATCTTGTTTTATTTAGTAATGCTTTTGTCCTACAATAATGACACACTGATGAAAGCAGGTCTGCTCTCCTCACAGCCTTCCCCAACCCCACAGACAGGTTGTGCAGTAGCATACACCTTCCCCAACCCCACAGTCAGGTTGTGCAGTAGTATACACCTTCCCCAACCCCACAGTCAGGTTGTGCAGTAGCATACAGTACCAAGCCAAGTCCTCTAAGGACTCTGGAATACCGTACACACTGTTGTGTTATTTAATGGTGCTGGCTGTTAGCCAGTCTTGTGAATTTCAGCCTCTAAATCTTTTGAAACAAGGGAAGGTCATACCTATTCACTTCAGTTATATTGTATAAGACTCCACTGGGAAAATACTGTGCTGACCTTTAAACCAGGAAGAGTATTACAAACTCTGACAATAAGTTCCTGATTGGTGCATGGGCAACAGTTATCAAAAAGGGTGATCATTTCTTCTCAGTGCTGTTGATCTATCAGGTACTTTCCCCCTATGCTATAGGACACAGAAACACATTAAGGAATCCTTTGTGTTCCACTCCTAATAGAGAAACATACAGCAACTCTAAATCAAGTATTTTGAATTGACATTTGGGAATCATTGTAGGCTATCACACACCTTGGAAGTAGCAAATTGGCACTGTTAAATTGCTATAATTCTGTCTTTATCAGTATAACTATGGTTCCACTCTTATTTATTTTGACAGGCATTAAGTGCAAATGCTAAAATGATATAAAGTAATGTGCTCATTAAACAGCCCTCATACACATTGCAAAGTTATTTATCACAGCATTCAGAAATCTAGAATACATTATGTAGTGTCATTAAAAAATTTCCTCACACATTACCATGTCAGCTGGTTTAACACTGTTTTCATCATTAGGTAACACCTTGCTTGGGTGAATGTTCCATCCATAGGTTGCATGTGATCAATTAATGTTCTCAGATGCAGGCTTGTGACTTTTAGATGTCATCATGATTTATGACAGCATTAAATTCCCTAAAAAGTTGTTTATTAATTCAAATTCCTTGGACAGCCAAATTGCCATTTCCTTAGCATAATCTACACCTAGACTAGACTTTCCCATGTGGAGTTCAGTTCAATGATTTTAATAACATGCATGAGTGGAAAGACCTCTTTTTCCCCTCAAGAGATGAAATGGTTATACTGATTTTTTATACTTTTTTTTTTCCCTCATGACATAAGGGATCAATTAATGTCCAATTGCCTTTAAAATGCTTTTTTGGAATGGTGCGACAATCTGATGCCCATCAGGCCATGCAAACCCTGCTGTCCCTTCATTTCCTATCCTGTTTGGACTCAGCCGAGGTTTCCGTGATAAAGATAACGTTCACTGAGTAATGATTTCCCATTTTGCCCTCACTTGTACCCTGTTATTACGGTGATCGGTGTGGTAGTGAAAATTAATTTTCTTTTCAGTTACAAGGAACATTACCATGATTAATTTCACCACGGAGAGCAGGAAACGGGAGAATTTCGGCCATATGAAGAGTGAAATCAATTTGGTGATGTGAAAGGAGAGTGTGAGTATAGGGTATAAACAAGGATGGAATTACCTCCTCCGTCCTCAGCAAGAACAGGAAAAGAAGGCTCTTTGTTTGGGAGATATGACCCTTGTTTGGCCCTGTTTATTCCTGATGAAAAAAACTAGAGTGGAAAAGAATGGAATTCTTTCCATTTTCAAGCTATTAACTACATTTGGCCTCAGAGTTGTTGGGGGCCATGCTATGGGTCTGGGGGAGAGGAATTGAACATTTTACAGGCCATTTGTTGTGTCACAAAATAATGTTTCAAGTGTTCAATAACACTGTGATCAATTATATTCATCGTTGTGAGGTGTCACAACAAGTATTTATTACTGTAAACATTTGTCAGCAAGATGGAAAGAATACTTCTCACCGATTCATTGTGAAGGTTGGTGAATAGTTTTTGTTCATTCAGGGTTCTCCAAGGTTTAGTCAAGGTTAGAAAACACACTTCATATTCACACCCTGCAATCTTCAAACATCCTTTGACTGCATGTTATCAGAGGGATTCATTTTAAACTGCCAAAATAAAATGGCAGAAATCCAAAATTTCAAAAAGGAGGTATTCATGAAATTATTTAAATGGACGGGCAGAATTAAACTACTCAATCCATTCATGAAAGTTCTGAATGATTCAAGTTCAAGTTCCTCAGAATGTCAGAGGGGGGATTTAAAGCTCATCTTTAAAATAAAGAGTGTCTTGTGATTTGAGGCACATTACTGGTTTCTTCATAACAGTATTTTGCTCTCTTTCCCCTCCTACTGTTTCTCTGTGGTACTACAGCAATGAGCACCACCCCACAGCACCAGCAGGCAAGTTCATCACCATATACTATATATTTCCACTGGCTGGACCTTCTCTCTGCCTACCAGTTGGAAACCTTGAGTATATTGCCTCATGGAAATTTGCATAGCATGCACACATGATATTAGAAGGAATTATGGATCTCAAGGCTTAGCACGGACAAGTGAGGTGGAAGCTGCTCCCAACCCAAGGGATGACCGTTCCCTCCTAATTGCTTAATTAAAGCCATTATTTGGACATGAAGTCCAACCAGGCGATTAATCAGTTACAAATTAAAAGGTGACAGAGTGCACTGGACTTCAGGGCCTGGAACCTCTGCCTAAAGAGAAAATTCAGATCACAGACTGACTCAGGGAAGATGCAGCAGAATATTTTGCAGTTGTGACCAAAATAAATTCAGGATTTCGTCATTTTTTTTTTATCTTTTACAAAGCACCCTCATCTTCTTTTTGGCAGAGGTGTCCATTTATCCACCTGATGTCAGACCAGCCTCTAATGGGATCAAGAGGAATGGTAGAGGGGTCTCCTCGCAGACAAGTCAACACGAAACCGCAAGAGTAGCCGGTGATGATGACGGATGGACATCTACCTGTAGTGGCATCATCTCTCCGCCACGCCAACGCTGGGCCGGGGGAGGGCCGGGGAGGTGGCACCGTCCTTGGTCACAGCCGGACAGTCCACGTCGGTGGCTGCTGGGAAATGGAATCAAGACGGATGAGAACGCTGTGGTGGCGGCGCGTCACGGACAGACCTGTAGTGCCCGGGGGAAGGGGAGCGAAGGCCTCGCCCGCCGCCCGATGAAGACGGATGGAGACTGATTTGGGGGTCGCCTGCCGTCATCCTTCAAACACCCACCGAAGGGAGGACCACCGGGGGTCTGAGGAGCTGGTGTCCTTGGGCTTGAGGAGCTCAGTGGTCAGACGTGGGGGAAGACCTCCTCTGACTGATTAGGGACACAAAGAGCAGGCGCGCCGTCTGTATTTCTCATCTGCGGGATCATGCCAGCGCACTGATGGATGACCACACATGGACGCCCGGACGTGTGAGGGGGTTTGGCGGATCAATACCCCAGGAGTCCAGGCTGGTCAGCTACACCAGAGTCAGAGCCGCCGGGCGGCTGCACGCTCCTCACCGACGGGGAGCACTTCAACTCTCATCCATCCCATTCCAGAGATGGACCAAAGTGGGTGGCAGCATTACCACACATGGAACACATGTTCCAGGGCTGAAATGGATCACCCATCAGTCCGGCTGGTGGACGGACAAAATGTGAACGCCTCAGTAGTTGCCAACAAAACACACCCACACTTCACACTGCACGTTTCTCACTAATAGTTTAATCAGCAGGTAGTCCTTCTCAATGCTTTATATTCAAACTCCCCCATCATCTCATGATATAAGGCATTCAATTGAGATGGCAGTGACAGCTGTTTTTTTTATGCTAATGTAACTTACAAAACAGATGCTAATGTAACTTACAGTGGTGCCGAGACGTTTAGATATTCTCAAGCATTGTGTTATTCCGTACAGCCCAAGGGTAACAGCAGATTATATATAAAGGTCACCACAAATACAATGCTTCCAATACATATAGTACTGCTAATGATGCTGTATGGGAGAGAGGCTTCATCACTATATACAATATGACTGCAATACCAGAGGCGGACAGAGTACACAGCTTCATTACTTGAGTAAAAGTACAGATACCCTTTGCTAAATTTTACTCAAGTACAAGTAAAAGTACAACAGTCAGATGTCTACTTAAGTAAAAGTACTGAAGTACTTGTTTTTTAAAGAGAGTATCAAGTATCAAGAGTACAAGAGTAGCCTACATTTTCTAAATATTGCATTACTACTGCCACAGTGCTTACATTTATGTACAGAAACGTCCTACATGGAGTTATGAAAAATGTTAATGTTAATATCTTGGAGAATGTAAAAGGAATTGAAAGTAAAATCAAGTCATTTTCATCTTTTTACCATGTTGCCAGGGATGGGCAGTATTTCTAATACATGTATTTAAAATGCGTATTTCTAATACAAAATACTATTTTGTAATTGAAACAACTATCATTAACTTGTTCAGAAAATTGAAATAGTCTGGCGAGGTGGGGCCACGGGTTGGCACATTCCCGGGATGGACCTGCTGCGTCTTCATCCATTGTTTCGTCCATGGTTTCGTCTCTCATCTAAATCTGACCATGGAATTGACTTTGGCGGAAAGCTGAAGGTGATTGGATTGTGCAGGCACCACTAATTGGGACAGCCTATCAGCAATCACGTTTGAGAGGGAAAACAACAAATTGAGGGTTTCCGAGATTTTTCTTTTTTCCTTTTTTTTTGGAAGTAGTAACGGGTACTCATGGTTATGGATAGAAATGTAGTGGAGTAAAAAGTACAATATTTGCCTCTCAAATGTACTTGAGTAAAGTCATGAGTACTCCCCAAAAATGATACTCGAGTAAAGTACAGATCCCTCAAAATTGTACTCAAGTACTGTACTCAAGTAAATGTACTCTGTTACTGTCTGGCTCTGTGCAATACCACATCTTAGAGAACTATATATTGAGAGCTTCTTTTCACCACCAGACATTTGCCTTTTCTCCAGTGACGCAAGTGAATACTCCCAACGCTCTCTGGGTGCACAGCCAATTGAATCTGTGCAGATTTGCTTTATATAATGATCATGTGCACAACTGGCTGATGAATCAATATTTCAAATGAAATATAATGTGTCACATGTTCATTTGACAGCATACTTGATATTGTGAGCTTTGTATTTGAACAGCATAAGATAGATTGATGCCAATCATAAATGCTCTGAGGGAATTGATAGGGCTGGTCATGACACCAGGCCTGTTACAAACGTGTGTAGGCGTTGATATGAACATCTATGTATATTTAACTGTCTACTTTTGAATGTTCTTTGAAAGTAATCTCATCCTGTGACAAGAGCTGCCAAATGTGAAAAAAATAGTCATGTGCTATAATTATACAGAGACTATTCTTTCCAATAACAGTGCAGTAAAAAAACAATAGTTTGGATAAATTAGATATCATGTCAAAAAGTTTGATATATGCCATTTGTGAGCTGTCTCCATCAGAAGGGTTTCATTTTTTTGTTTCCCTCTCTTTGGAAATCAGTCCACATTGAATTATTTCCACACATTTTGCGGAGATGTTGCTATGGAATGCTGTGGGGGAAACTGTCTTTAAGATCACATATCAGGAATGCAATACAGAATAGCAGTTCCTCAGGAAAAGCCTCTAAATAATGTATAGCCTATACATACATTCTAGTGTAACAACATCTTTACCAACATTTTGTTTTTCTGCTGACCTGTTGCTCTTTCCTGCAAGACAAATTATCAGTTTATAGGGAATCCTCCTACTAATTGGGTTGAAATGATTGGTTCCCTGACAGTCAACACTGCAGCTTTCTGGTGTGATTGGGTGTTTTTTTTATGATTCACAACAGTAATTTATCATATCAATTGAGATTATTCATATCACTAGCAGTTCATTTAAACCCTCAGCATGCTGACTCCTCTGAAACACCACTAAGTCATTCCTGTTGGTGGTAAATATTGACCAGAAGTAACTATGCCAACCACTGGGTTAAAATGATGAATACTAATATGATTAAACAGGCTCATTATAGGCATAATTACAGCCATAACTTATTAGATGCCACCTTCAGGCATGAACGCTCTTGTGTTGTGTTATGTAACTCTTTCTGCCTGAGATGGCACTCACCATAGTCACAGTTTGGTCAGCATTGTCGCTTTAATCTGTCTAAATGTTATTGATGGGAATTTAAAGATAGAAATTAATTACAGGCTTCAGTTGGTTCTGCATTGCGTGCTGTCATGTCTGGTACATCATGTTCCACGCTAGTGGTCCTTGTCACTTGTCCCTCATGAGTTATTGACTCTTAACAATATTAGAGAGAAATACGACAGAGGAAATTGGTACAGGGCAGACAGAGCGTGACAATCAAGATCCATTCCTTTCCACTGTGGCCTTGTATACCAAGTAGCCTCTCAACAATGCGCTGGGTCTTGCGCCAGCCCAGTGAAAAATGGCAGAAGGAGCCTTGTGAGGTCCATCGCTCTCCCTGCCCACACGCCCCGCAGAACTGACTCCTACCCCCCAACCTTTTTTTTTCAGCTCGGGATGAGCACTGAAAATGAGTATAAAACAGAAGCATTGTTAAAGTGTCAAAAGCCAAGCCTTGGCCAGGACAGATTGTGTCTACATTCTCCAGACCTGTAGAATGTCAAAGCACATGAATAGGATTTAGGTTTAGCCAGATGGACTGAAATAAAATTACAGTTAAAAGGGTCAGTGGAGGACTTTTCAAACTGGAAAATACACAGTGTCCCACCAGTATAGCATTCCTCTAAGCAGTGGCGGATTTAGCAAATTGGGGGCCCAAGGCGAAGGTATGTATGCCCCCATCCGATCCGATCCGAAGAGAACGAAAAAAAATGTAGCCTACCGACTGAATGGTGGATAGGCAGGTAAAGCTAATCTACGGGAAAGTAAAGGTTGGAGAGGAGAAAAAACCCTTCCCCTTTAAACCCTGCACACACTTCTTTACTCCAAAATGAAGATGGAAAGCAGAGAACACACAAAGTGTAGCACTACACAAACTAATAGTCACAACAGCCCAACAGAGAACTCGACTCCCCCCCCCTACCACCACCTAAAAACCCTGGTGATGGCCCTTTAATTCCCCTTTACGCCTGTTTGCTTTTCTCCTACTCATATTATAGGCAACTTCTTGAAATAATTGTTTTAATAGTTTATATATTAATTGGTAGGCCTACACTTTAAATTTCTGTACTATCTTGTCATATACACCAGAACGAGCATCAGGTGGCTGAAATGCAGTCATTTCCAACCTATTCCAAACATCTGCTTTGCACTGCATGACATCTGATTATAATTTCACCATAGGGTAGCCTACACAATTGTAGGCAATGGCTAGGGTGATATCAGCTAAATTGGGCCACTTTTTGGTAAATCAGTTGGGAAAATAATATAATACTATATATGCCTTTTCCAAGTGTTTTTATGATTATTAATGACTGTTTCTGATCATTTTGTGTTGAAATTATGTCAGAAATTATAATTATTTAGGCCCTACAGTTCTTGAAACATCAACTGTGCCAACTTTTTTTGCATAAGCAGTTTCAGGTAAAATGGGCCAGCATCTAAGGTAAAATGGGCCAGCTGTTTCAGGTAAGCATTCGGCCAGTCAAAATGCAAAGGGAATGGTAATTTATCATCAATTTTAATTTCAAAACACAATATTCATATGTGCCATTAAAAAAAACAAACACACATTTTGAGTGCAAACTCACATATTCAAATGTGCAATTAAAAAATACCATTTTGGATATATTAAAAATGAAAACATTGATATCATTATTCTCCTCTGCTTGTCTCCTCTCTCATCCTTCCTCCTCATTTCCTCTCTCTTTCCTTCTCCCTCTCTCCTCTCCTCTCACTTCATTCGCATTTGCCATACTCACTGTAAATAAAATATCAACCACCATTATTACTGGGGGGCGGGGGGTCATGGTGAGTGTGTGTGTGTGTGTGTACGTGTGTTTGTGTCCGTGCATGTGTGCGCATTGGTTGGTGTGCGAGTGTGTGGGTGAATGCGTATGTGCATGGGTGTGTGTACACACACACACACACACACACACACCCTCACACACATGTGTATGTGTGTTTGTGAGTGACACACAGGATGGCCCATTTTAGCTGAAACCATGTGGCCCATTTTACCTCAGTGGGTTAAGATAAATTGGGCCGGTAAGAAAAACATCACTTTTACAAAAAATAAGTTCATATACCAAACTAACAACATTATTTCTGGTGGATGCCATCAAGACAGATATTATGCACAGTTTTTTTTATGTGCATGTTTGTTTTTTATAGATTTATCATCCTTATAATAGTTTAGTTAGATTTGATATGCCAGGCTACTTACCATGCAGCTATCTGGTGCAGTCTTGATTTGAACTATTGCCCCGCCCACCATAGCAACCATAAACCAATCAAATCACCTGTTACTTGTCAAGCACAGTTATGACAACAGTCTGAAATCCTTTGCAGTCATTGGCTCTAAATTCCAGAGGGGCTGGGACCCCCAAACCTTAAATGGCCCATTTTAGCTGATGGCCCATTTTACCTGATATCAGGTAATTGAAAACACATACAAAAAAAGATTCGGGGCTTTTAAAAAGAGATTCGGGGCTTGAGCCCCCAAAGCCACCCCCTCGCTCCGCCAATGCAACCACCCAGCAGTAACTTCTGCATTCAGTGAGATTTGCACCGCCCTAATTTTATTTTTGACTCTTCCGGTCACCGTTGCAACCTCTGAGCGCTCATTCTCCAAGTTAAAAACCATTAAAAACCACTTGAGGAGCACAGTGGGACAGGAGAGACTGAGTGGACTTGCCATGTTGTCCATAGAGAATGAGAGAGCAAAGAAAATGGACATAGGCCTACACAGAGCATCGTGGACAAGTTCGCGGAGCGCAAGGCTCGTCGTATGCCCTTCAAATAGTGCTGCGTATTAGCCTATTGTTGTTTTATTATTATTATCATGTAGCCTAATGTTTTTGTTGTTCTCCATGGCGCTGACGCTTGTAAGACCCGCTGTTGCGGGCATGTGTAGCCTATGTTGTAAAATGATGTTATGATGAGTTTAATAAATGGCCCGGTCGTGTGCCCCGCCCCCGGCCCGGCTCTAACTTGTTCCGCCACTGGTGCCGTCCCTGTACACCAATTAGACCTGTCAGTAGTGTGGACAGTGTGGATGTAACTAGGCTACAACTGTACCCATTCCCACAAATAATGTCATGGGAAAATGTTGAAACAGTGTTGAAAAGTAACCTAGCACCTGCACATGAGGCACTTCAATGTGGTTCTGTTAAATTTATTTTATTCAGTCAAATTTTGAATATTTTCCATATTGTTGAAATCATTTAGCCTCTCATTAACTGTGGATGGAATGTACACTTTAATGAGCTCTGAGGGAAAGGGCAGAGGAGACATGAGCTGAGCTGACCTCTCAGAGCCAGAGCCAGAGCTGGGCATGCTGCTGAAGCAGCACAGACACAGCTTTTTGATGGCTGCTAAAAGCCTGGTAGAGTCAGACATACTGTTTCTATGCCCACTTGGTATTCTCCATACAAATCAGTCAAAGATATCTTTGGTGGCTATTGCCCTCAAGGATCAGGAGAATGACAGTGTATGTCAAATATGAAATACAATTTTTGTTTTACAGAAGACAAATGTGTAATTCCTATAAAAAATAATACAAATGACACATCTATAGAGAGGAAAGCAGCAGATTAGTATTCTCTTTAACTCTTAGGTTAGCTGGTAGGCCAGACACCAAAGGCTAATGGATTTCATTTTGTCACTCACTGGAAGTGGATGTGGCACAGTTAATTTCCAAATGGTAATTCTTTATTAAAGACAGAAATGGGCAAGTTAATCTTTTGACACCAGGCATATTTAGCATTGCTGTGCATTATGCAGTTTGCATGGCAAACAGTTATTCTTCTCAAATTGAGTGAAAATACTGGATGAGTGAAAATGACTTCCAAAGCTCACATCCTTACACCCAAAGTTAATATTTTCTGTTCTGGTGGCTGATTAGTTTTTGATAATTACTTTGCTCCCTCTTGGCAGCCGAACTGTAAACCATTAACAATAACATAATCTATTAGCTTTAACAATTAAATAGTTGTAATTTTGCATCTATTTTTAATTCTATTCTAGCGAACACCATATTTATATACAGTCAATGGCTAACACTCAACAATTGCAAAATCCATTCATAAGAACAGCTCTTGTGTTCATGGAGATGTCTCAGACAAGGGATATTTCCTGTTCTAGGGAGAATGACAGCCTGCGCTGTCCCCGTCTCCCTCAAGAACTACCTCTACGTAGTGTTCCAAACTTAGACTCCTTGGTCCAGCAGTGTGGAGGGAGGGGGATTGTGCAAGTGTGCACTTAAGGCTGAGCTAATTCTCTGGCTTTGCATATCACCGAAACATCACTTAACATTTCACCTCAACACTTCAACTCCTCAATGGTATTAGAGGTGACACATATTACCTACTAAAGTAAATGGGAGCAGGAAAATGGCCTGTAAATCTTGACAAGCACCTCTTTACGGAAACATGCTGATGAGCCTTAAACTTAGGCCCAAATAGTATGACTCACTCAAGAATCTGGACGGTAATCAACCAAAGTGCTTATAAATGTTGCTGATATTATCAACCATAAAATATTATGATAGGAAATCCATTCTTTCATACTGATTGGCTTTGAAGTCTATCCAGAGTGTTCATGTTTGCTCTGACATTATGCGCTTATTATGAGCTGCGATACAATTTGCAGTCTAGATCAATCAAGCTAAAATGTTAATTATAAACAGATGGTTGTGTTAGTACTCTGTGTTGCACTGCCCTTCATTGGTCAGGGATTTTGAAAGGGATCTTGTAACGATATGAGATATTCAGCAGAAACTTAAAAAAAATAAATGCCATCACAAAATGAATCTGCACCTGTTTGGCAATCAATAGACTATTATACATAGAGATTCCTTTAAGCTATGACCAATATTTCCCAAACTGCTAAGCAAGGTATAGTATAATATGGTATATATATATATATATATACAGGGGCGGAGTGGCAATAGGGACGATAGGGAGTTTTCCCGGTGGGCCGGCCGATGAGTCTGCGTGATGCGGGCTGGCCCATAGAGTTATTACAGAGGCCATCGACTTGGCCAATGCACTAAGATCTTCCGCGAAAATTTCCGAGATTCACACTATCAATTGGGAAAAGTCCAACCAGACACTTGCTCACTGTTTATATGTCATTCATGGTTACCCTGCACACTCATCTCTCCCATGCTGATTTTTGTGTAGGCTAGCCTTAGTTTTTTATCTTAATTCATTTTTGTCTGATTTAGGCGTTACAGAACTTTCATCACAAATAAAAAATGACAATTTAATTTGTTTGTTTGTACTTAATTTAACGTAAGTCTAAACTAGAATAGAGCAAAGCCTCCTGGGAATGGGGAATGTGTTTCTGGTTTATCCAATGAACCGATTGCAGGTCAAGTCTATTTACAGAAATGTAGGGGGATAAATGAGCGGCCCCTCGTCTAATGGCATGACCCTACAAACGATCAAGTTCGAGGAAAGCTACAGGAGTTTTGACAGTCTACGGATTTGCGTGGTTGCTTGCTGTTTTACATATGGATGGAAGGCAGAGAGAAAGGTTAGGAGCTACAGCATTGACGTTATTGAAACTAGCACAAGCTATTCTTATGTTGATATGTAGCCTAGGCTTAGCCTAATGACTAATTAGTGGGCCACTCAGGCTGATAAATAGTTTGTGGAACTCGCCCATATAGGCTTACTTTAATCGTTCTCGTACAAAACTATTCAACGTGCCTGTTACCTGTGTTATTAGGTTGACATTGTCTAGGCTAGGCCTTTAAATGTATACAGGCAACTATTGGAGTGCTATGATACCCAGATATGTCCTTGCATGATGGGTTGGGAGGGGGGCGAGGCTATATGAAAATGAATATAGACTGGGTCCATATTGTAGACAGACAGTAAAAAGGCCTAGTTCAAACAGAAATGTGGGGGCCAAGCAGTGCGCTATAACAGGAATGGAGTTGCCATGGCATGAGCAAGCACTCACAACAAGTTTGATTGCAATTGGAAATAACTTTGTTATAGTACCCCTAGAGGCGCAAATTACACCAATGTCCTTGTGCGTTCTCAGAATCAGCTACCGTGTCCCTGGACTTCATACACCAAAGAGTTGCTGAGATGTGAGCTCAATTTGTCTATTACAGCACCCCTAGAGGCCAAATGAGACCACTTTCCTTGCATGTCCTCACAATCAGCTACTTTGTCTGTATTAAGTTTGGACTTCATACATCAAAGCGTTGCTGAGATACAAGCTCACTTCCTGTATTGCAGCGCCCCCTATAGAGGCCAAATGATGCCAATTTCCTATTGCGTCATCACAATCAGATACCAAGTCCCTGCACCAAGTTTGGACTTCATACATCAAAGCGTTGCTGAGATACAAGTTCACTTCCTGTATTGCAGGGCCCCCTATAGAGGCCAAATGATGCTAATTTCCTATGGCGTCATCATAATCAGGTAACATGTCCTTATACCAAGTTTGGACTTTGTACCTGAAAGAGTTGCTGAGATACAAGCTCACTTCCTGTATTGCAGCGGAAAGTGGAGGGATAGGGGTCGATGAACTCGGGATGGTCCATAGATTCAGACGCTACCTGAATTGTGAAAATCAGACAAAAGAGTCAAGAATCAAGCGCATGAACGCATGTCCAGCATTGAACTGGTGGTGGCGCTAGAGTGTTCAATGTATATGCATGAAAATTGCCGTGAGTGATTGGAACAGTGTCCTGACTAATGGTATCGAGTTTTGTTATGTTAACTCAAAGCGTCACGGAGATGTTAGTCCACTTCCTGTTTGGCGGCTTCGTCGCCGTATTTGATTGGCTGTCATGGGAAAACAAAAATGAAATTGAAAAATCTGACAAGTATCGTTTGTGCGGCTCGGGCAGAAGATCATCTCCGCCAAGTTCCGTGAAAATCGGATGAAATTTGTAAGGGCTGAAACTTTTCATAGAGTTTGGACTAAATCCAATATGGCGGAGGTCCAATATGGCGGAAAGTGATGGGATAGGAGTCGATGAACTCGGGATGGTCCAAGGATTCAGACGCTACCTGAATTGTGAAAATCAGACAAAAGAGTCAAGGATCACGCGCATGAACGCATGTCCAGCATTGAAGTTGTGGTGGCGCTAGAGTGTTCAATGTATAAAAATTGCTGTGAGTGATTGGGACAGTGTCGTGACTAATGGTATCGAGTTTTGTTATGTTAACTCAAAGTACCACAGAGATGTTAGTCCACTTCCTGTTTGACGGCTTCATCACCATATTTGATTGGCTGTCACGGGCAAACAAAAATGAAATCTCCACCAAGTTCCATGAAAATCGGATGAAATTTCTGACCACTGAAACTTTTCATAGAGTTTGGACTAAATCCAATATGGCGGAAAGTGACGTAAAAGGGGTCATTGAATTTAGGTCGGTCCAGGGATTCCAACGGTGCCTGATATGTGAAAGTCGGACGCACCGTTCAATGGCCACATGCGTGAATGCAATCCAGGTTCGACCCATTGGTGGCGCTAGAGTGTTGGGCATAGAGTTCTGGAATTTGGTGAGAGTGATCATGGGCCAGTGCTGAATCATGTGTGCCAAATTTCATAACTTTAGATTTTGACCTGTTGGTGGCGCTAGATGGCTGGGTTTAGAGGTCCATAAATGAGTGTGAATGGTCAGTGGAGTGTCCCGAAACTTTCTGCCAAAAAATCTGCACTTTTTAGCCAGGCGTTCTATGGGCTGCCATAGACTCCAATGGTGGAAGTGTAATAATAGGAAAAGCTAGTACCTCAATGGGTGCCTTCGCAGCTTCGCTGCTTGGCCCCCAATGAACAGCTGAGTGGCTCAGTAAAGTCTGTTCACAAACATTACCACAAGGTGAGGCAGGGAACTCAGAGTCTGAAGTGTTAGTATTCAGGTGATGTTGGGCAGGAGTGTGGGCGTGGCTGAGGCTGATGTGGTTTAGAGGGTTGGTCAGCTTGGGAGCACTGATCAGTTGCCAGAAAGTGTCCAGCAGACCCGGGAAATTGATCTGTAGACTCTCCTGATATGCAGGCCCATTATAGAGCAGTGTCTCAAGTTGAACCTTTATTATATTCTGGATTCTGCCCAGAGAGCACATTAATATAGAATGCTCAATATAAAACGTGTATTGCTTTAGCTAGAGGTGTGTTCTATGCTTGTGTGTTTTCTGCTCTGCTCCAGTGGAATGTTCTACTGTAGGCTACAGCATGCCGAGGCTCTATGTATGACCACTCATCTAAGGTCAAAGGTATACAGAGTGCTGTGCCTAATTAGAGATATTGATTGAACTTTGCCATACGAGCTTCATGGACAAGTAATTAAGAATATACTGTAACACTGATAACCCCCATGCTGTGCTTCTCACAGATAAAATTTCAGAAAAGGCCTTCAGACAGGAGATACAGATTCACAAATTAATTTGATCTCACAGATATTGGATTCCTAACCACACGTTTATGGTCAAAGTTTGAGTATAATATGCCCATGTGGTGGTAGCTATGTTTACCCCTGTTTACCTTGTGTCTAACTAAAATATGAAAATATGTATTAGTTTTCTGTTACATTTTATTTAGTTTATTGCTATTGGTATCTTTTTTATTAAGGCTATATGAGTTTACTTTAAATAGTTAATTGAATTAATGTAATGTGTATTGATGTCATTGTAAGTCCCTTTGGACAAAATCGTTTGCTAAGAACATTTCAAATTAAGTACAAAACATTGTACAGTTTAGTTGTTATTATTTTCCACATGACTGCCCCAATGATATTTAATGCACTGTCCTCCAAAGATGTAACAGGCTTGACAACCAACATTTCTAGAGCACCCCAAGATTTTGATGGAATTTTTCACTGCCTTAGTCTGAACTGTTTGGCTTCCTGACAGGGATGCTCCCCTGGACCATGCTGTCAGATTGATTCTCTGTACTCATCCGCAGAGACACTAGTCACTCTTCTTTCAAAGACACCATGTTATATGTACTTATTCTGAAAAAAAGAAAAACACACACAACACAAACAGCCATGACTCACTGCCTTACAAGAATAAGCTCCACAGATACTTCCATTTTTCATAAGATAAAAGCTAAATATTCCAGTAGAGTCACAAAATGCTTCAAGCTGTGCTCAGGAAGACTATTTGGTTGCCTCCTCTCATTCTGAAGTGTGAGATGCAGATGTGTGTTTTATTTCCTGCGTCCATGACCAGCTCTGGCAGGCAGTTGGCAGGACCTCGGGAGGGCTGGAGGAGGATTGCGTGAGGGCAGGATAGATATCTCCTCTGGCACCGCTGTGGCCCTGGTGTTAGTGCAGTTGATCTCCCCAGGTGATGCCGGAGTGTCAGAATTCAGACAGGAAGGCAAAATAAAGAGACTGAATAAATGTGACCATGGAAAGCTGTCAGCGGTCGTGATTACACCTGGGAAATGTACAAGGTTCACAAGTATTATCAGTAATGGAGGTTTGTCATCTTTCCTTCACAATTTGGCTAAACTGCTACAATCTATCAGCTTGATTACAGCAAACTGTGGACAGGTATAAATCTAGTGTTGTACTCTGCCTGCTGCACATCATACTTCAGTATATACAGATAAAAAGTCACTACAATTAGTCACAGACATCTGTGAAAATTAGTTATAGAGAAAAAAATAGCTACATGGCCCAGTTGAGCAGAGCTTTAGCGCAAATATAAGAGTTTCAATCATGTGTTGTATACAAAAACTAACCAGAATACTAAATCTAGAGGATCACTCACTGGCTGTTTGAGGACTCGGGTCTTTAATGATTTAAGACTCACACAGTACTGTTTGTCTTTGTCTCTGGATTGAGTCCTTTGAGGTTTGCAGGAGGAGAAATGAACAGCTGCAGAGAGCAGACAGCCTCATGCTGAGAGAAAGATGAGGGAATCCTACATCTCAGAAGTGATCCAAGGTAACCTGAGTGAGCAAGGAATCATCCATATCTGTAGACATTTACATTTCCGCCTCCAAAGCTGCCCAAGAGTTATAGTGTCTTTAAATATACAATAAAAGGTTGGAAGGTTGTATTTATAATGCCCTATGAATGCATTCATAATGTTTTATAAGGTGTCTATAAAGCATTGTAATGCTCATTATTACCATCTATATGTATTCACAAGTCGTCATAACCAACTACATGATGCATTATGACAGCTAATTATGAATGATCATAATTTTAATCTGAATAATGAATTATAAATATGTCAAGATCTGCCTACTCACTTGTCAGTTTTATGATGCATCATAACTACTTTGCTTTGCTAAATGCATATAGTGATGCATACAGAGTTTTGACTTCTACTGTAGTCCTATATATCTATAGCTATAAGTATATGTAATAAAGTTATAATAATTTATACATCTCCCTATAGCCCACAATTATAAACAGCTATGCAATATCATAAGTGTTATTTGTCAGCTCTAAGGAAAGTGACAAGAATATGACCCTATTATTAACAGATATAAGTTTACTGAGTAATTAAAGGGTGCAATGAACTAAGTACCGAGTCTAGCATCTTTACCCCATATGCACAATATTATAAATTACTATGTTAATGTCATAGGTGTTATTTGTCAGCTTTAGGTAAAGTAGAGCAAATGAGGTGTTGTTATAAATAGATATATGGTTATTATAAACAATTATGAGGCACAATGAAATGAGAGCCTGGACAGTAACGACAAAAGAAATGCATTTAGTTCACTTTATTATTTAAACCAACACACATCATGAGACTGATTATCAATGCTCTGAGCACATTACACAAACACAATGAGACAGGCCAAAAAAAGTGGCACGACATGGTCCTATATTTTGTGGTGGTGGTTATTATTGGAATAAAACTCACAATGGCACTGAAATCTATCTTGGGTCATTATGAAAGATCGTTCGAATCAAAATAGACCTTTGGTTTAAATGAAAATAAAGTGAACTAAATGCATTCCTTTTGTCTTTACTGTCCAGGCTCTCATTTCATTGTAGGATAATAGGGTCATATTCAGACAGACTCTGTCAAGATGTATAAATTTGCAGATGACACAACATTTGAGGGCTTATCTCTGAGGACGATGACGTGGCTTACAGGAACGAGGTCCTCACACTAGTGGAATGGTGCTCCCACCACAATTTAGAATTAAATGTTTTAAAAACCAAAGAAATGGTAGTGGATTTTCGCCGCAAGGGGCTAGTGTCCCAGCCCCTGACCATCAATGGGGTAGAGGTGGAACGGGTGGGCAGCTTTAGGTTCTTAGGGACCATAGTCTCATCCTCTATGAAATGGGGAGACAACCTGAGCTGTATCATTAGCAAAGCCCACCAGAGGCTCTTTTTTCTCCGGCAGCTGAGAAAAATTTGAGAAAATTTTGGGGTGGCCTGCAAGGATGCTGCAATTCTATCGCCAACTATTGAGAGTATTCTCTCCTTCTCTATTACTGTCTGGTATGGAAATGCCACTGTTCAGAACAGGCTACAGCTAGACAGAATAGTTCACACGGCCGAGAAGATCATAGGTTGCTTAACTCACCCCTTAGCAGAAATTTACAAGGCCAACATGCAACGCAAAGGGCATAAAAAATCCTGCTGGATGCAACTCATCCTGCCAACCACCTCCTTAAGATCCTCCCATCAGGTAGAAGGCTGAGGGCTATTAACACAAAGACCTCCCGCTTTTTAAATAGCACATACTGTAGTGTAATCAGATTTTTAAATAACTCTCCATCCTTGTACCAATACCTTATGGAAGCAGATCAAACCAGCATAGGTCTTGGATAGTGTGTTTTTGCTCTTTTTTTTTTAGCAATATGTTTTAAATTGTATTCATGCTATATGCCACAGTACTATACAGTATATTTATTTTATTTATTGTCATCATCACCCTGTGACATTTGCACTTTTGGAAGTGAACTTAAATCCTGAACTTTGGGTAAACTTCCACTAAAATGTCTGCCACTAAACTGCCACTTTTGACTCTTGCCTATGTAGGGACGAGCCATGGATGAATGTACTATATCTGATGTCTATGTCTATGTCTTTGGCTTCTTATCTCTGTTTGGTGTCGTCTTGTCTGTTGTACTGTAGAGCACACTGCAGCAAATTCCTAACAACTTCTGTTGTATGGCAATTAAAGTATCAAATCTTGAATCTTGAATCTTGAATCTTGTCACTTTACTTAGAGCTGACAAATAACACTTATGATATTGCATAGCTGTTTATAATTGTGTGCTATAGGGAGATGTATAAATTATTATAACTTTATTACGTAAGGGATAATGTATAGAACGCCGGTCATTACTGGGAAAATAAGTCCCGACAGGGCAAACCGGACCCCGACGCGCAGTGGAGGGGTCTTGTTCTGCCCTGAAGGGACTTATTTTCGTTCTATACATTATCCCGCTTATTATACGGCTTATTATCCCGCTTATTATACGTTGCCAAAACGAAATAATAAACTCCCCACGATATGACTTTAGCCTACATAACCTAGCCTATTTGTTACCGTTCATCGTGGCATTTGCTGAGAAACAAATAGTTCGCAACAACACACGCTGCTGAACTTGAATCAAACATTCTTTAGAACACAGCTGATCAACCGTCTGCTTTCACGTTTGAATGAAGTTCCAGTCCTTGCGTAGTGATATGAAAGACATTAATCAGAAGCACAAAACCCGTTGCCATTGACAGCGGTGATTTAATGCTTTGCTGGTGATTTATGTAGATTTAACATAGGCCCGAACGTTGGGAAGGCCCATTCATGTGAATGGAACTTTCTGCAGCACTCTGAAGAGCCGTGTAATAAATATACTTATAGCTATAGATATATAGGACTACAGTAGAAGTCAAAACTCTGTATGCATCACTATACGCATTTAGCAAAGCAAAGTAGTTATGATGCATCATAAAACTGACAAGTGAGTAGGCAGATCTTGACATATTTATAATTCATTATTCAGATCAAAATTATAATCATTCATAATTAGCTGTCATAATGCATCATGAAGTTGGTTATGACGACTTGTGAAAACAAATAGATGGTAATAATGAGCATTACAATGCTTTATAGACACCTTATAAAACATTATGAATGCATTCATAGGGCGTTATAAATACAACCTTCATAGAAAGTGATACCAAAGGTTGTGTCCTTATTTATGAAAAATGTATTTCACTTCATAATGCTGTTGTGGCAACAAGGGGAATTTAGAGATTTTATGTCATGGAGCAGGGGACACAATCCTGAGAGCTGTAATTCACACTTATATATGTATATATAGTATATATATATTTTTTTGATCCCGTGAGGGAAATTTGGTCTCTGCATTTATCCCAATCCGTGAATTAGTGAAACACAAACAGCACACAGTGAACACACAGTGAGGTGAAGCACACACTAATTCCGGCGCAGTGAGCTGCCTGCATCAACAGTGGCGCTCGGGGAGCAGTGAGGGGTTAGGTGCCTTGCTCAAGGGCACTTCAGCCGTGCCTACTGGTCGGGGTTCGAACCGGCAACTAACCAGTGGGCCACGGCTGCCCCAGACACTTCTTGTCTGTGGCAAAATGAGACCTGGGCGGTCACAGCTGGCTCTGATGCAGCCACTGCTAAGTGATCTGTGCTTCAGCTGGGGTCAACTGTTCCTTTCCATGTGACCCACCTACAATATGCTAACACATCATATGCATCGTTCATTTGGTGCACAATTGGCCTGTGCTCCTCACATCTTGAATTACACCTTGAACTCAAGATCTTGAAAGTTAGCTGCCTTATCAAGACAGCTAATAACTGCCGTGCTACTGAGTCTCTCTATGCAAAAGCGGGAATGAGATTTTAAAGCATTGTTAATCTTGTGTTTGTCTCCCAATTATGGTAAAAAGCCAACTCTCTCTCCACATTGCCATTTAATATTTAATCTTTCAAGATGAGGATGGCATGGAGGATGAGCATGTATGTATGCAACAGGTTAATGTGTTATGTGTGTGTGGTGATGTGAGTATAGTGGTGTTTTTCACAGCGCACACAAGGCTACACAGCTCCAAAGTGATTTCTGTGTAGTCTATACAGCTCCCTTACACAGAATAATTGGCCCTCTGTGTTGTGGTGATTATGCCTAAGCAGGTCAGACAGACAGTTCCCACCTTGTAACCTGAATGTAAAGGCATTTCTCTGCGAGCGTCTCTCTGCACTTCGGTCAGTGATCCCCAGCAGGCCTGTGGAGAGGAGAGAGATGTGGTAGAAGTGACAAGAAATAAACCCAGAAGGTCAGCGAGTCTCCCCGCAGGAGTGGCCCCTCTGCTGTCAGGCCGTCTGTGTGCTGTCTGATGGCCTCCGCTTGATATGCGCCCGGTGCAAAATTACAGCCACATCGGCTCTGGAAGAGCACAGGTTTATTCCCCCTCCTCAGACACCTGATCTGAATCCAATTATACCAGATGTCTGTGGCTGCGCCTATGTCCTATTTGTGTGACTGTGTGTATGTGCTGTGTGTGTGTGTGTATGTGCTGTGTGTGTGTGTGTGTGTGTGTGTGTGTGTGTGTGTGTGTTTGTGAGGTGGCGGGTGCTGGTTCAAACCCCTAACCTCTATTCTCACTCTTGTCTTGTTGTCTTGTGAAGAAGAAGGAAACTGTTACATTCAGATATTTCAGACTTTTTGTCTCATTCACCTGCTATTCTAACATCACCTCTTCCACATTGTCTAAGTCTAAAGAATACATTTGTAAATATACATGCCATAGATGTTACACCAAAAGGCTACACATCTAGTTAGTCAGATAGACAGATAGAGCACCTAGAATGTAACTATGGTAGCAGGTTCACGTGTCCAGAGCTGAGGTTAAAAGAACACAGGGCATCAACACATAGCAAGAGTAGGTGTCATTTCATTTTATGAATTGTAACAGCACAGAGGTCAATAAATCATGTCACAACAATGTTATATTATAGTGAAGCAGTTGTGACATTGGGTTGGGGCCTTGTTGTATGTTACATGAAAAAAAACTACTCAGAGAACATTTTGCTTGAAAAGATGAAAAATGAGGAGGAAAAAAGTCAAATGTTTATTTTAGCGATAAAGGAATTCCATTCATTTCACTGGAGATTGTGATGTATGTATCACCATCATAACTCTTTCTGATGGTGAAACTGTGTACTACAACACCTACCTCATATCTCTGCTCTTTATGTGGAAATTCATTTCCATTAGAGAAAAAATGTCCAGCACTATACTTTCAAAGAGAACCTTTGCATGCTGTGCTAGTGGACTTCATAAAGAAGGCAATGGAATGCATTACCCCCATTATGGATGGGATGAATATTGCTCAACAGAAAAAAACACCTCTGCTTTCTGCAGTGTGTGATCATAAACACATCTATGCAAAGATCCATTTTTCACCCAGCCTCATCACCAACATTTATTCGATGCTGGTAAAATGAAGAGGAAAACCTGATCATTTGTACATTACACAGCAGCCACGTCCCAGTGCACAGGACAAATGGAAGTGGCAGTGGGTGATTTATTCACAGCTGGCCTTCTTGCTGGCTCATATTGGAACCTACGCAAGGGAAGAGAAAAGACCCCAGCATTTCTATTTCTCCACTCCGAGGATGTGCACTAAGTGATGGATTGCTTCTCATTTCAATACAAGGTGGCATACATTAACATTTATCCTGTCTTTAAAAACATGGATTGTTATTTCCATAAATGTAATCAAACAGGGAACCAGGGAATGGGGGCCACTTCTCCGGGCTGCAGCAGTCAGCAGCCTCTTGTTCTGCCTCCGCCCCAACAACCAAGGGCCCTGGTTAGGTGTCATATTCCGCAGACTCTCTGCGACCTTCATGGAGACTCTGCAACCAAATGTTTGCCTGTGCACCATCTGGTGATAAACAGCACTGAACCATTATGGAGGATGGAGTGACGGTGGAAGAAAATGAAACAATGCTGTTCACAATTGGTCACTCACCCCTCTTCTGGTGACTAGCATCCCACATGTTTAACCTGCGATGCCATCAGGATCAGTCTAATGTCAGGCCCGGGAAACATCCCAACTGCTGAAGAGCATCTGCCATACTGCAGCTGAGAGGATAAACACGCTCACTGATGTTTAACAAATGTTGACATTTGTTTTCTATCAAAATGTGTCAATCAACAACAGAGCAGTTTAATCTGTTTGGGTTTGAAAAGAGAGAGAATTCATTTTCCATCATGGCACCCAGATTGTTTCCCTCATGGCATCCAGGTGACAGGTTCACAATGGCAGGTATAGTTTCTGATGAAATAAGTGGCACATGCTCATGTTGACAGATATGAAACTCCTGTAAACGGGGGAGTCACATTCGATTGCAGCAGCTGCCATCACACAGCCCTCCATCTGTTAACATATCCTTCCCTTCATTTGCAGGATACCGTGCCTCCTCTGGGGTCGTTACATTCTAAATGTCCAGAAGGAGAGTGAGGCCTAGAGGGAGCTGGGGAAGCCATTTCTGCTGTTCCTCTGTGAGTTGGTTCCCTTCTTGGTCTGTAAGCCTTGATGACATTATCAAATGGATTGACATTTCAAATATTTGCAGTGCTCAGCAAGCTCCTGCCCAGTGGAGGTGAACCATGGGGTTTCCTCTTGATGGAGCTGGGCAAGTCATGTATGTCCATTTAATCAGCAACAGAGAAATGAGATCAAACGCTCGCCGATCAGAGACCTTTGGACTACAGTAAGCGTCCATGAGAGCACACTGTATGCCTTCACATTTCACAGTAAATAGGACACTTGTTCAAGTGCTGTAAGAATGAGAAAAGTCAAAGAGTGGCGTGCAATAGCACACATATGGAAATGAGGGATTTCAGAGCATAGGAGGTACCTGGAGAGAATACTTTTATGTGATCTCCTGAAGAGTGCCACACAGACCTTCTCACTAGGATGCCTTTCCATATTAGTTAAATTGAGGTCATTCAGTGTCAAGGCAAGCTACTTAAAAGCTTGTATGATAAAAGGCAACCGTACTGTTTTCCACAATGTGGTTTCAATTTGTCACCTGTCCACCACTGAGAAAATAGGGGTTTAAATATAGCATTTTAAAGTCACATAGCTCTTGATGACACCCAGGTCAGGCTTAAAAACTAGGCAAACACACAATACACCTGCCACATTTTATCTTTCACTTTAATATGCCTTATCATTGTTATATCTTGCTTTTTTTCTTTTGCAATCCATACTCATGTTTTTCCAGCCTTGACACATTAGGGGATTTGTTTAGGAATGTTCCTTGCTGATGCAAAGAAAGCTAAAAAAAAAAAGCTTTTTTACTTTCATTGCAATGAATGACTGACTAAATGTCCATTAAAACCTGCCACTCATCTGCACACAGTTTTCAGCTGAAGGACAAGTCTGTATAAATTATGGTTGTTCCATACATGCTTTACATTTGTATAGTCGAGAGGTTGGATCTTTAACTAAAATATAGATTTATTAACCAAATAACAAACAAACAGTGTGAGGTGGGTCAAAGTCAGTCATCAGTAATGCATGGATGTTGTGTGTTTGCAATGTGTCTGAGTGCAGTGTTGCATGTCCAAAACCCAAAGTAAGAATGGCCCCGCTAAGGGGAGAGGAAGCAGTCCTCTTATCAGGACTCCAGTGTACAGGTGCAGCTCATCAGCTCGTTAAGTCCTAAGCACACCTGAAAACAAGTAGTCAATATGCAGAAGGCCTAACAGGCCGTCACAGTATAGTCAGTAGAAGTTTACAGTGAGATTACACATGGCAGGTAACAGATAAGGCTAAAGCCCCAAAGAGGACGCACCACTACAGCCTAACAGGGAAGACACACAGCATTATGAATTAAGGTTGCAAACAAACAACAAGTGAGACAAATCCACCACTGTGACCAACCAACACATAGCAAATGAAAGGACACTCACCCCATACAAAATGTAGCCAGTAACGTCCAATCATCCAATCAACCTCTCTGTTCCCTATCTTGGGGTTGGAGCTGTGTATCATGCCCCTGGCTGTGGTGTCGGCTGTTTGTTCCGGCGGATGCTGGGCTGGTATTTATTCCAGCTTTGGGTAGAACACGGGCATTGCTCCATCTTCATCAGTGAGCTCATGCCATCCCAGCTTAAGTCTCCCATTGGCTAGTGATGCCTGGTGTTGGTTTGTGAAGATGAATAAATGTTGATTGATATAAGCAACCTTCCGATAAATACACTGCTGATGTCTCCTTCAGCTTTTCGGGGATATTTAACCATCTAAAAATGTTCAACTTACCACAGTCCTCTACCTCCTGTACAGATAGACACACATACACACACATGCACATAGACACATGATGTACACAGACACACACACACACACACACACACACACACACACACACACACACACACACACACACAAACACACACACACACATACATTGGCACAGTATTGTAAACATCTAGACATATAGAGCAGCGTGGAATATGACCAACACCAGTGTTGTGTGTTACGCATTAGAGTAGAGTAACTGCTTTTTCAGAAAGTAGTGTAACGCGCTACTACTGAACATTTGGTAACAAAACGTAGTTCCTTTTTCAATTCAGATTGTATCGAGGCTTTGTTATTTGATATTGTTTTAAAGGGCTTTAGTGGTGGTGTTGAAGCCTATAATAGCCCAATGTTTTCTTGTCATGTGCCAAGAGCACAACAGAAATACCTGAAATGTCCTCGATAGTAGAATTTTATGTAGGCCTACACATTTAGGAACAGATATTGAGTTCTGCCCAAAGTCGAGCAACATAAAAGTAACGTAAAAGTAACGAGTAACATAAAACACTACTTTTTAAAAACAGTACTTAAAACACTACTTTTTTAAAAGTAACTTCCCCAATACTGACCACCACATAATGGCAGAAAAATACTTGTGCAATGCGGACAGATGTGCCTTTGGGTGTCACCAAAGAATACCTAGTGAGTCTTTGTGAGGTAGTGCACACAAGTTTATGACCTTGTAGAGAATATGAGGACGAGTGTGGCTTGAGATAGAACACTGATTCTCACATTTGTAAAGAACAATATGAAAAACAGTAGCCAGTAGCCCATCAAGTGAGAACAGATATAGAAACTGAACAAAGTAATGTACTGAACGTCCCTGAAGGAGGTCAGGTCAGTTGATGCAGAAGGCTCCCATCCAAATTAAATTGATGGTGGACATATCAGAGCTGGCATTTATTCTTTCTCTCTTTTTCAAAAGCATATAGGTGTCATGAAACATGCCACAAATTCATTCTGTGCACCGTTTCCCTGGAGACACTCCCCTCGGTGGAGAATTTATCAGTTCAGCCTGTGAGTGATCAGAGATCCAGTGTTTTCTCAAGAGTCTCTCTGACACCCTACTGTAAGTAGGACAGAGGGATAGGCCGGGGAAAGCACTGGGGATGTAATTAGCAGTTTCACTAGTCGTACTGCCATACCTGGCTGTCTGTGTGGATTGGAGATGTTTTAGATAAAGACCATCAGCTTATTGGAGAGTTTGGTAAAGACAGGTCTACAATATATCTAATGAAGTAACAACACTCACTCTTCAGTGATTACAGACAGTGGAGCCTCACATAGTTTAGTCAGCTTCCATATGAAGATGTTCCACAAGGTTCTTTCCCAGCCACAATTTAAATGGTCTGAGACTTTGCACTGGCACACTGAGGGTCAGATATTGGAAAGGGCTGGTGGATGTTGCAGATGTCACAAGTCAGCACATAAAGTGGAACCATCAACACCAAGATATGTTTAATACTGGATCAGAGGGGGTGAAGGCTTTAATTTCAATCACTGGACACTACACAGTGTAGCCTACAAAGTAGATATGCTGCTAAGCGTATGTCAGGAGAACAATGAGATGCAGCCATTGCAAGGAGGAAGGAAGTCAGGCATCTTAGCTTGCAGATAATTTAAAGACTATTCAATACTAAAGTGTAGAAAATGTACATGATCCACCTCCAGTCACACACACACACACACACACACACACACACACACACTACTGTACTCTTTATTTTATGCACTGTTGTTCTGTCAGTATACTAATAAACTATCTATTTATGTGATCCATATTCAAATCTAATGCCAGAATTGCTACCTTATGACAAGCACAGACATGCTGATATGATGGGTTTGGATGGATCAGATGATGGAAATGAGTGTTAACAGTAGAGAGCCACTGCAGGGCAAACCTGGTCAAGGGGAAGAGCGCTGTTTAAATGGCCTTAATGGGAAGGGATAAAGAGTGTGACAACATTACAGTATCTCCAGCTCCAGAGATCATTGTAGTTTGATGAAAATATATCAATAAATAAAACGAGAGAAAATCAAGTTCCTAAGTCCTCAGGCTCTACTTTGGCGTGACACACAGTTATTGTATTTCAAGGCTCCCTGCACTGTTTATTTAGTTAACAAATGAGGCGTAGGCGGCAACACCTGATTACAATGGAAGGGGACCCATGGCGTGCTCTGATGGAACGGTGTCTGCAAAACAGCCCTGCAGCATCTGATTCCTTCACATATTAATTAAATATTGGCCATTAAAGAATTTCATCATGCAAAATACCACTTTAAAGCCTAGGACACAAAAATGACATTTCCCCATGCAATGCTATGGGGGAAGCTTTAGTCTGTTGCCAATTAGCAGAAACATTATATGAAGGGGACATCTGTCCCTGGGTGATAGAAATGGGGTGACCAGAGAGCTGTAGAAGCGGTCTGCCAGAGGGTCCATGCAGACTGGCAGCATCCTCATGTTTTAAAAGAGATGCGATGAACATTAAACAACAGAATGATTTCCAAAGAATCTACAAAGAATTTGAAATGGTAGTCTATATTTAGAATGATCACACACATCTATTCCTGGCATCAACGTTTATTGATTCTTTTATAATTGATTCCTCTTGGGAAACAGAATGAGTAATACATCATCATGCACTTATACATGCTGATTCTGTGTCCAGTGGAATTAGTTTTCCATCTTCTTTTCTGTAATGTTCTCCTTGGCACCATCTCAGCTGGCACCTTATATGGCAACGCTGCCATCCAGCCTCACTGCTAGACTATACAACTGCTTGGCACCCTCTTCCCACCAAAATCTGTTAAATCCTCAGTTATCCAGGCTGGTGTTGACTTGGATATGGATAATATGATGGACTGCCCATTCATCTAAATGATTTCAAGCGCAACTAATCCAATCACCATTCCTGTACACGTAAAATGATTTATCTGAATAATAAGTCAATTGGAGATTCAATATTTAATTTTCTATGATATTTATTTCCTATTATTATTCATCAGATAAATATAGTAAAAGTAAGTAAAATTTATTTTTATAGGACATTCATCTACAGCCTACACTGACCAAAGTGCTGAAAACAGAAAGAAAAATAAAATAAAATAAAAATAAAATACATATATGCATATACACATACATCTACACATTAAACAAGGAACAGCAGGACACAGAAAGCAAGCATAGCATGCTAGAGGGCAGAGAAAGCCAGAGAGTACAGGTGGGTTTTGATCTTTAGCATATTTGAATATGATCAATAGTATCAACCATTTGAAATACTGTATGTTCCACTGCATTTATTCACAAAAATAATGAATGGTGAATGGTGAACTCTTCTCACTTTGATCTTATTTTTTTTAAAACTGGTTTTGAAGAAATTGGTAAATGTGTAGGCCTATATGTTACAGTGCCTAAGTGTAAATTTTCAATATTTGCAAATCATTGTTTGGTCCTTAATATAACTATTCTGTGCAGAGGCACTGTGGCGCCCCAGATTCTGTGCATGTCACTATGTATAGATGCCCAACAATCATTTCCTCCTCCAGCGTTAAGACTCATTTGGAACACCCTGATTTCATAGAAGAAACCAACACTGCAATAATTCAAATCCAGGTGACAGCAACACACTTCTTTTACATAGTAAAATACACACAAAACACATTTTTAGTCAGCACATGACAAAACTGAACTTAATTCACGTTCATATAGTCCCAATGAGAATTTTTATTGTCACTTAAGGTGCTTTTCAGAGCCCAGAACCTGAAGTCCCCTTGAGCAAGCAATAAGGTAACAGTGGCAAAGAAAAAACTCTTAACAGGAAGAAACCTTGAGCAGAACAATGCTCTTAAGGGAGGCTCCATCTGCTTGGGAAAGGATGAGGAGAAGAGAGAATAAAAATAAGCTGACATATTCATACATGCTTTGGGATAAAATAGCATCCATGCGGTATATGTACCTCAAGGATTTGCTGTGGATAAAAATGGAGACAGTCCAAATTCAAAGTATGGGTTGTAGAACAGTTAAATACAGCTACTGTATGATCACAAGGTGAGATATGAATACGAAATCAATATGTCAGTAATACCATGTGTTTATATTTTGAGTGAATAGGTTGACACTGTAATTGATTCTTCAAAATGATCAACATGTTCCCTATCTGTGCACAATGGGTACTAGAGCAAAACCAGTACATTTCTTTGCTTCTCAAGAGACCTGAAAAAGACCTGTTAATCAAGATTTTGTAAGACATGGTTGTGCTCCCCCATACCTACTCTGCCCACCCAGTGCCTATGCATAAATATGATATTTTGGAGGCCTAAACCTTAACTAATTGGTGAAAGGAAGACATTTCTGAAGGAAGTATCTCTATTCTGCATAAGGACAATTGTTCACATTCAGATATGGTTTCACATGAGTTGTCAGATCAGCACAGCACATTACAAGGACTGAGTTACCATCCATCAAGGACCTCTACAGCCAGCGCTGCAGAAGAAAGGTCAAGCGTATAGTTTCCGACCCCAGTCATCCCAGCCACTGTCTTTTCACCCTCCTGCCTTCTGGCAGACGATACAGGGATAGTTTCTACCCGCAAGTCATCAGGATGCTGTACCGTCCTTGGAAATCCCCACATAATGGCACTTAGTTTTTTGGATTTTGTTTTACCCTTTTCCTCCTTCTCTCTCCATCCTATTTTTATAGTATTTTTTACATGTATTCTTGAAGTTGATTGGACACTTGAGCACAAGGGATTTCAATGCTTATTTATGAGTACATGATAATAAACTTGAACTTGTTTAAAAAAAGCCAGATAAAAAAAAAAGAGGCAAACCCAAACACTGCCGTTTTAAATGAGTGGCAAAGCCCAGACCAGGTATAGACTAATCCTTATATTGTCCATTCTATTCATGTTGGATTTGAAGCTAACACATGATGATGATGAGAGGCAGATCTTGAGAAGTGAAGACTACGCAGAGAAATGAGAAATGGGAGACGCACACTCTGAGGCTCATGAAAGTCAGATGCGGAGCTCCAGCCTTGTCCATTTGTCTGCTGACTCAGCGACGCGACGGCGTGGCGTGGCGTTGTGGGGCGCGGAGAGCAGCGCGGGGAGCAGCGTGCGGGCGTGATTGGGCTGAGAGGTGCCTCTCGGCGTGATTGAGAGGCCACGGGCGCGGGGGAGCGGAGCAGAGGGCCAGTGTCACTGACATGGATCATCGCCCCCAGCTACCACACGCATCCCTGTCACACCCCAAATGATGCTTTGCATCACAGCACATTTCAAAGAGTCTGAGAACGATGATGAGAAGGTTCTTTAAGGCTTCTACAGACGTCGTCCGAATGCACAGATGGTTACTTAAATCAATGATTTGTTTACATTAGTTAATGGCTCAACATTAAATGTTGGGGGTTCTACTGTTCTTGTACATAATTGCACCAAAAGGTATGGATGTTCTTAAGGGTGTAATAAAAACAATTTCTTACAATCTTAATGAACACCATAACCACAGATTACTCACTGATATGTCAAATGTGCCAGGACTACATACACTGGAAATTCCAATATCATGCAGACACAGCTTCTCTACTTACTGTCAACAGAGCTTTAACTAAGGTTCTTGATTGAGTTGTTTAAAGATCACATCCAGCACTGGAAGAAGAAGGTGCTTCCATAGCAAAATGGTAGTGTGGACAGGTGTAAAACGTACTTGCCAAATCAGCAGTGCGGGGAGACACTGATGTATAATGCATGTCTAATGGGGGATCGCATTCATTCAGATCTGTTGGGACAAATTAGAATCTTTGTACATGCTGATAAAAACTGACAGATATTGTCTTAGGAAGGGAGCACTACAGTTTTCATAATGCATAGAATTTTAATTAAAACATGCATATCACTCATTACATAACAGTCCTTATGTCTACAGGTTGCATATAGGGGCATTGTCACCTCATTCTGGACTTTTGCTTCTGTGGCAGTTTTTGTAGATATATCAGACCATGTTTATAGTAGGCCATTGTTTCACATTTTCACATTCTGCCAGGGCGTTACTGATCATTACCTGTAATAACTGCCTGTCTGTTTCCTGTAATAGGAGGCATTTAACTTCCAATCTTCTCCCTCAGGAAGGTGTTTGTGCTGTTGTATGCTCAGTGGAGACTATTTGAGTTATTGTTAATGATCTGTTAGTATGGCAAATTTTCTGTTTCCACAGTTCATGCATCATTGAGTGTAAGAGTTATTTTTTAGTTGTTATTGCATTGCTAAACAGAGTGTATCTGTACATTGTTTCGAGTATCCTTAATTATTTGCACTGTCTGGCAATCTGTGGCAAGGGTTAGCATGATAGAAAAATGAATTGGGTTTGAGACAGACGAGGGAAGCAGAAACCTCAGCATTTGGTGTCAGCTCAGATATATGAATGCTCTCCTCTTTGGGTAATGTGAATGGACTCCAGACAGATTAAGGCTGCTTACTGTCACAGCCAGGCTTTCCATGAGGAGGAACAGACACAACATGTAATTACAGTTGGAGAAGGTCTCCTAAAACCCCAAAGTCCTCGCACCAGCTGATCACATCTGTTGAAAAACAAAATCTGAGATGCTTGCTCATTAGATATGGAATGGGCACGGTGACATTAACAACGAGACAATCCCAGGCCACTGTTTTCTTTTATGGTGGCGTTTATGCGACAGACATTTATTTGGAGGCAACGGTGTGGTGGAGAACAATCCATCACAGGCTGCAGTTAATAAAATTACAACTCACACAGGCTCACACTTCTGTCTGATTCATCACCTGCCGGCAGCACATTCCCCTCACATGCCATCAGTCTTACCCACACGGCAGCACAAAAAATGTCACAGTCTGGAGACACAGACTTTGGGGAAATCAAAGGGAAATGGGTAATGGGATTTTGATTAGCAAACACTTTGCGGTCAGCTGAGAAGCACCCAACCCCTCAGGTGCCAGTGGGGTGACAGTTGGAGATGTATGTCCAAGCGCCGGTGCCTGAGACCGCGGCGGTGGAGAGCGTGGGGGAGGAGGAGGAGGCTAGTGCTGCTGCTCATGCTCCGTCGTCATGGCGCCGTCCGGGGGCCAGCCTGTGGGCGTGGTGGGCTCCGACAGCTGCAGCAGCCTGGGGGGGACCTCCAGGAGGGAGCAGCACATCTGTAACGGCTGACAGGCCAATAAGGGGCTGAAGGACCATTATCATCATCCGCAGCGGGGGGTGGGGGAGCCAGGCAGGACGCAGCAGGACTCCCGCCAGTAGTCACTCCTCAGGTACATTGAGCTTCTTCCTGCCAAAACTGGCAGTGCCACTCTCCCCTTCTGCCCAACTTCAAACAGAGGAGCGAGCTGCCATTGATGTTAATGACTTTAATGCCATTTAATGATGCCTTCATCTAAATCCCAAGTGATACTTATGACAACAAGCTCTGCTCAGCTTTAAAAGGGATACATTAAAGATTATTAAAGACAGAATTGCTTCATGGATTTGTGGGAGGTATTACAGAGTGTAACAATTATGGATGTGTTTAATACTACCAGGGGTACAGGAATACAGAGTGGTTTTCAGAAAAAATCTGTAAGGAACAATTTCAGTCTGTTCCAGAGTTTAATAATATATCATACATAGCTGGAACTATACAGGAACTGTATTTTTCCTCAACGCTTTTAAGGGTTAGGCTAATATCATGAATTCCGATTGGCTCCTGGAATCCTGCATTCTGATTTGCTTCCAAAGTCCTGCATTCTGAAATCAGGCAATCTGATCTGGCTGCTGGAATACTGCAATCTGATTGGCTCCTGGAATCCTTCATTTTCATCTACTTCCGGAATCCTGCATTCTGATTGGCTCCTGGAATCATCCATTCTGATTGGCTCCCAAATTGTTCGCACCCCCTCGCTACTTCTTCTCACACTCTGTCAATCAAATCGCATAGCAGTAGGAAATGGGAATAAGTAGAGTGATCGGAAAAAGAGAAGCAGACGCAAAGAATAAATGATAAACTGAAATATTATCAGACACCATGATTTTTCAATTGTTTGAAAATAGTTAGGTCTTTAGAGAAGGTCTTGCAGGCCCTTATGTTCCACCACTGGTGCATGCATGTAATTGGTAGGCTACAATAGTATGGCTTTGGTCTGAATATAAGACGAATATTTTTCTTAAAATATATCCGTAGATGGCGACGTATGGATATTTTGTGACAAGTTTTTTTTTTTAATTAAAGGCACACTATGCAGGTTAAGGTATTTTTGGCGATTGTAGAGCTCCCTCTAGTCGCGGCATATATATATTTATTTATTTTACTCTGCTGTTGTAAATAGCAAACTTCTCGTGACTTCCCCCCTGTACACAATGAAAATGCTTTATCTCCAAAGAGCTACTGTACATCTACTGACAAGGTAGTGTTTCACGATTCTTGCGAGATTTGTCGGGCCGCCGTTCTTGAAGTTGCATGGCTGATTTTCTCAGTAGCGACTCGCTACATCTATGCTGTATAGCTATGCAAAGTGAACGATTCACCTATGATAGTTTACCATCAAATTGGCTTTGTTAAAGTGAAAATCTTGCATAGTGTACTTTAAGTGAGCCGTCCTTCACAACAGTAGCACGAGCCTGAATGATGGAGAGACCAAGAGATCTTCTGGAACAAAGTAGGTCAAGTCAATTCAGAAGGCCAGCAAGGAGCAAAAACAGAAGGAGCAAAAACATCCTAGAGGTCTATTTTCAGAAGCTAACAGGTTCAAAATGTTGTTTGAGAGCAATTACATAAATTGGTGGAGTTTTGAGCAAGAACGTTGTTTGCATTAACACCAAATTGTCTTACGGTGAAAGCCTTTTCACTGTCTTACAGCGAAAGCCTACTTTCTACTTAATGCTGCTAATAAAAATGTAGTGGAGTAAAGTATACATTTAAAAATGTAATGAAGTAAAAGTAAAAATAGGAAGAAACAAACAACAACTATTTTGAAATGAATTAATCTAGATTAATCACAATTAAAAAATACATTTTCTCCCTAAAAACTAACGCTTCTTAAATGTCATATTAAATACAACATAAATCACAAAATGAATGAGTAACCACAAAGGTAAAAGTCAAACGCTTTTATATTATTTAAATTATAATAATGACATAGTAATTTAAACTCAAGTGAAGTACAGATACTCCCCGTTCATACTTAAGTACTACTTAAGTATTTCTACTATGTAACAAAACTGTAAGTGTCTTTGAGTGTCTAGAAAAGTGTTAAATACATATGTGAAAAATACATATATTATTATTATTATTATTATTATTATTATTATTAATCATTTACATCTCTGGCGGTATGTGATCAACTTAAAGGAGAAATCTGGCAAATTTTTCACAAAAACGAAAACAAACGGTTTAACCTAGCTCGACTTGTTGTAGCCAGTTACACCACTCAAGACAGGAGTTACACACACCTACCAAATTTGGTGTATTTAGCTGAAACTATATGCCAACCACAACATTCAGTGACATAAGGGGACGTTAGGGAGTCCCAGAGCCGGTCGTTATTTTCCATAGACAATGAAATATTGTCTACATATTGTCTGTATAAACTATTTTTCCTACTATTCAGAAAATTGTCATACTGCTACTGACTTGCTGCCTCAACCTAATAAAATCATATTTTCCTCTGAGGCCTGGACGTTACCCTTGACGATATCACCTAGCTGCAAAGCTACACTAATTACTCTGTTAGACTTAAGTGATTTTTTTTTCATTGAAATGGAGGTGATGGTGACAACTGACAAGGTTAACAAGTTGTGAAAACCTTTGGTACAGGCCTCTACAGCTGTCACCCTCGGTGTACAGGCCCTAATTGAGATACCCTCACTGGAAGTGATTTAACAACAGCCTTAAGATCTTTTAAATCAGTATTTACAGATTATTGTTACTATATACACCCAAAACGAATGTGACAGATGGAATATTTCACAAAAATGAAACCTCATATTTCACTTTTCAATGTGACTTCTGCCCCAAATATATCTGCCGTTCTCTAGACAGCTGAAACAGACAGCTCACGCCTTCTCCTTTGCAGTGGAGTATCTCTCTGACTGTTGGCAGCAGAGCCTGCTGACAGCGGGCAGACTTGTGCGTGCGTCTGCCAGAGGCTGCGCTGGGGACCCATATGATCCCCGCACTCGCCCATCCAGCTGCAGTTCACAAACAGCTGCCGCCCGCGGCTTAGATGAGAGCCACCCTCAGATTTACAGCCACCAACCGCACATTGTCATTGGCGTCTTTAACTTAACTATTTGGCTAAATATAAAATAAAATTAAACAAATAAAGAAAGTGAATGTGAATGGTTTGACCTTGAAAGACATTCCCATAGAATATCAAGAGCATGTGTTCTCTGCACTAACATTCCATGTATAACCCGTTGGGAGCATATATGGCTGCTGATTCGTTCTCACAGTTTCCATGGAGAAATTGTATTGCGGACAAAAAGTCATTGGAAAGAGGATTGGGACATTGCTGTAATTTCTAAGTACTGACCACAGATGCCATCAGTGGACATGCTCAGTTGAACATGTACTCATATTGTGGTAAGAAACACATTAAGCTGAATGTTCTTCAAATGTCTGTGACGCTTTAATGTGTTTATAAAATGTATCAGCCCTTGTTTAAGAGTGCGCCCTCTCCTCATGCTCTAGACCCGGGAGAGGAGCGCTCACCCACCGCCATTATGGCCAGACATTAGGAATGAAATGGAGGGAAGAGAGGAAGTGTGGAGGAGAGAGAGGCAGCCGATGACGCCTGCTTCACTTAGAGGTTCATTGCTGGGGCGAGTGTTTTTTTTTTTCCTTTTCAGACGGTGTGGAAGGATTGATTGTACTAACCAAATGTTCAAGCCCCGTCAAAAACACACATTTAGATTCTTTCCCCTAGAATGAGAGGGAGGCTATTCTGACATATATTTGTAGAAAGGGTGCACCACATCATCCAGGGCAGTTGTACCATGCGCAAAATTTGGATTCATACAAAGTGTATTTACAAATCCTGTGCGTAATAGTGGTACAATGGTGTTTGACTGGAGAGTAATCCCACACCCTGGAGGGAGGGAGTCTGGATGAGAGGCAGACACAGCAAATCAATAGGGAAAAGGCGGATAAATAGATTTCCGATATAAACATTCCTACTGTAGCTCTGCTATTGACCTGGCCTGTGTAATTTAAGGTGTTGAACATGGAAATGCACTCTCCCAGGTAATGGAGGCATAATTTAATCATATTCCAGATGCTCCTCACTCCTCCCGGCGTTCCTAAGCAACATTTTAATCCAAGGCTAAGCAAGTGTTTTCTCCCTTCACTGACACATTGGAAATAGCATTTTGTCATTCACCTTGGATGGTTTTTAAGCATGATTTGTTGTTAGCAAGGTAAGGTTCTCCACTGTCGTAAATATTTGCTTAACATTTGCTACCATCTAATCCGCTGATTGGCTTTTGATGAACTCGTATTTATGTGCACTTGTTTGTTTGATGGATTCATGGTTTCTCTATTATAGTGTACGAGTTTACTCTCACAATCAACCTCAGTCTTGCCTTTAAATTCTCTTACAACTTCAGCACTCCTGTGGCTGAGTCAACATAAACAAGGCTCTTGTTAATTAGGTGTTTACACACTGAATTTGTGAGTCTGCACACACACATAGACCTCTGTACAGATGTGTATCTGTTTTGCCTCTGTGAACTGGAGCTTGGCTCTCCTAGAAATGAGACTGCAGTTGTGCAGAGTGCAAACCAGTGGGAAAGCTATTAGGTCTGTAGCTCATTGTGCTGCTCCTTGCTGTAGATGGCAGAGATGAGGGGATCATTTGAATTTTAATTCAGATAAATTGGTTCCAGTGGTGCTCGCAAGTGAGCAGCCTTGATTTGAGTGCCATGTGAGTATGAAATATTAACAATGCAAGGAAATGCTTGACTGTGCCTGGCTAATCCAGACTAATAATTGTGACTAGGAAATCATGTTTATCCTGCAGGGAATAGTCCACCCCGCATTACAAGCTGAATTGTAATTCCCCTTGAATGAAATTAAGTCAAAACCTCATTGTGGGCTTTTAAGCATTCCCATTGTGAACACAAGCATGAAAAATCCATTTTATCATTATAGTGAGACAGGCCTTTGATGTAAACAAATACAGCTGACGTAAATGTTTAACAGCAGCATGGCTCCAGTGTCAATTACTTAGCAAGAGGTTAAAAATCAGTGTGGCTTTTTTTTTTTGTCCATTTTGGCCTCGTTCAACAGATGCTTATAACAGAGTCGTATATGTGTTATTATATCGCCCAAATTGTGTCTTCTCCTGTACATGACAAAGGACTGAGACGTACACTGAACCTGTTCCACAAATTTGTTAAACACTGGTCGCCACTGGCCAGTAGAATCCTGCCCAGATATACAGCTATTGCCCACAGGCGGTCTTGTGGTCCATGACGGGAGGGTTGTTTACCTGCGGCGAGGGGATGGGAGGACAGCAGAGGGGAGGGCCCTGGGGGGGGGGGGCAGTGATTTACTCTGGAGGGGGTGCAAGGGTGGCAAGGACTGTAATTAGAGGGGGAGAGAAATTTATCTGGTGTCTGGAGAGGCTGTCCCTGCTGGAGGCCTGGAGGTGCTCTTCTCCTCTGAGCGGCGGGTGATTTACAGAGGAACACTTTGGCCACGGACAGGACAGAGTGGCATACAAGACCTGTGTGGGAGTAGTGAAACATGTCATTATCACCCAGTGGACCCCTGAATGAGTGCAATTTGGACAACAACCAACACTCAAACAACCTCCAACAGCTAAAACTTAAGTCACCTTTTCTGATTTCACTGCACACTAGAATTTATAATAATATAAACATATTTCAGATAGTGCTGACATGTTTTAGTTTTCACCTGGGCTTGGACAGTGTTGGTTAAGTGACTGGTGTTGATGGTCAGTGGTAAAGGCATTTATTTCTGTAAAAAGAGTGTGATCATCGCTCACCAAAATGCAGTTGGGAGTGTATTATTAGACTGGCACACGGACCATTGGCACATTTATTCCTCGGGTCATGCTCAGCCTTGTGTCCTGTCGGGCTATTTGTGATTTGATTTAGATGTGTTCAGGGCCACTTGTCTGTGACAGAGAGGCAGTCTGGCATTGCTTTTGAGCAGAGTGCCTGAAATGCCTCATCAGTGGACGACGAGAAATGAGGAAGAGCATTCAGAGCGACGGCTGGACTCTCAGGGCTATTTGCCGGTGATGGACACACATGCTGAGGCAACCTTGACCTTTACTGTGACATGTTCTAATTTTGTCTGAGAGGTAATTGGGGAGATGATGGATGCCCTGCTCTTTTATTATGTTGATTCATCCACTGAATCCCAAACTGTCTGTCAGGGAAACTTTCTATAATGCTCCATCACCAGCTTTGAATGGAAACGATCCTCTTAAATGGCTTTAATTGATGCTTAGTGTGGACATAAATTATGGACTCGTGACGTGAATTTGTTCAAGCGGTCCCGCTGGATATTACCTGGAAAGTTCTCCCTCCTCACCAAGTGTTGATATGACTCCTAATCTACCTTCACAAAGTTCAAGTTCAGTTTAGCCATTTGGACGGAGCATGTGGTGCTGTGGGCAGATCAATGTGGCCTTTAGCATTTACCATATAGCATCCGTACAGTAGTTTAAGGTGACTCATGCGCTGGGCTGAGATATGAAGGCAGTCCTGCGTGACTCTGAGCCGGACTGACTGGCTGAATTAGCCGAGGCTACTGTGGCAGGCGATGCCGAGGGACGAGCGAGGTTCAGTTGTCTGAATGTGAGATTATTCTGAGCTCCAGAGAAGTGACAGCTGCCTAGGGGCCTGGAGGTTTTGGCTTGCTCTGGCAAATGTCACAGCAACACGGTCCTGCCATGACCGGTGATGAAGATGGGCATCTGGCATCTGGTTCAGTGGTCAGGTAGCCGTGCATTTTCCTGCCCATGAAAGTCAGCTGAATTCACTTATTTTTGTTTCACTTGTGTATTCCCCCCTGATCTCTCTCTCTCTCTGTCTCTCTCTCTCTCTCTCTCTCTCTCTCTCTCTCTCTCTCTCTCTGGCTGATTGATTCACTGTATTCCAGACAGACAGGCTGGTGACCCTCGGTGTAAACTGTCAGAGGTAGAAAGAAAACACTGCCAGCAGAGGTCAGGGGGTGGCTCCATCCTGTGTCACAGAGCCCTGTCCTGTGGAGAGCAGGGATCCAAACTGCCCTTTATTATTATGCACCACTCTGCATCTCTGCATCTCCACCCAGGCGAGGGGACCTCTCCTCAGCCGACCCCTGTCCCTCTGCTCAGGAGCCTGAGTGATGGCCGCCATGGAGGAGTGGTGTGTTTGCATGGACACACTCATGGGCTTCCTCTCCCATACTTACTGTGACGCCCGAGCATAGAAGGGAGTGGGCCAGGATTTAATTATGCGCAGAGAATCCCCATCATTAGGGAGGACTGGCTGATTACACTCCCGCATGTCAGCATGGGAGGGGAAACCGACAGCTGACTGTCAGAGGGAGAGCTGAGATGCTTTGTCATGTCTGCCGTTTCATTATAATCAGCTCGAGAACGGGCTGAGCGGAAAAGTCCCCGGAGAGAAACTAGTCACCAGCGCACACGAGGCAAGCTTACATCACCCTCACACAGCGTTATCACGTGGCTGTCATCATGCAAAACCGCAACGTGCAACTCCATACTTTCAGTGATTTCAACTGTTGAGAGGGATTTTGAAAGTTGCTTCAAACCTTGCCTCTCACCTTACATCCTTCCCCAGATGTCTAATTACAGCAGTTTTGGCCAACATATGGCATTTTCTGAAATTCCCCCTCATTCATTAATTAGCCATGGTTACCACAGCAACCTTCTTGCTTCATCTTTATGCAGATTGGTAGCTGCAGAAGATCCTGGCTGTCACAGAGGATGAACAACATCGCGCCGGGACTGCTTTGAGAAAACTTAGCCAGGGAAGTTTGACAATTACCATCTCCTGTTTCGCTCGCCCGTGGGGCTGATGCAGACTACTGTAGCAGCAGAGACTGTTTGCGTACGTTTTCAGTTACTCTCTCAGCCGGTGTCTGTCTTGTATTTTGTCATCCCTCTAAATTATTCTGTTTTATTGGAGCTTCAAAGACCAGTTAAGTTCTTCAGCTGAAAACAAAACTTCATACGTCATGGCAATACTCAGACGTGCTATGCAGTCGTAGATTCCATTTCCTCTTCCAGATTTCTAAAACCAGATAGTGCAAATAAACTGTTGATGAGATAAGGGGACTCAGCATTTGTGATAATGTCTGTAGTAGACAGGTCATCTGCTGGAAACATTAGGCCTATTTTTTGGTCAAAGTTTTCTCCATGGATTCCTGGTCAGAACCCCTATTGGAACAGATTAAAACTTGGGGCATGTTGAATTTTGTCCAAAAATCCAATATGGCCACCGTATTCCAAAATGGCACATTTTTACACACTTTTTGCTATGCTATGGGGACATTTCCGGTAAAAAATCATTTTAGCAAATAACTGTCCTTTTCTATCAAATACATATTTAACAGAGGTTAACTGATGATTTAAAAAACCTAAGTATTTTTCTAACAATTTTAAATCATTAGAAAAATATAATTTTGTCAGATATTTGTCAAATATCAGAAATCATCAAATTTCCTTCAAACATAAACCTCTTACAGGCTTAAATACAGTTCATAAATTGCACTGTAAAACCCAATGTTGCTTATTTGTTTTCATAACTAATTTTTCCTTTTCAATACAACACAGATTTGTGCAAAAAGTAATTTTAACTTAAAATAATCAATTGAAAACGTCTCAACTACATGGAAGTTCACTCAATGAAAAGGCATGTTATGTTAATAATAAATGTCAAATTGAGTTGACTGATGCCAACTTGTGCAGCATCACGTGTAGCACGTTTTGCGTCTTGCGTCATCATGTAGTGGCTTACTGGCGCGCGTTCTTTCGGTCGGTGCAGAGTGAAATGGATGGAAATTCGTGGAACAACACCACCAGAGACTGAAACCCATCATCGTATTTTTACAAGGTGAGTGTAAATGTTAACTTGCAAGTAATATTTTACATGTTTTACGTTTTTTACTTGATGACATTGTCGTCTGTGTTGCCCCGTTTATTCAAAACGTATCAGCAAAACTTGCTGGCTGAAATTCACAGTATAGCTAACAGCGTAGCAGACCGAGTTAGCTGCCCTAGACATTATTCGTCGACGATTTCGAAAGGAGAAATTATTAAGCCCAGGGCAGGAGACCGTTTATTTAGTTTGCTTGCGGTTAGCTTTCTTTAGGACACGGCTAGCTAGCCCTGAAACATGACGCTCGGTGTACTTCAGAGTGGGATAGCGGGGCTCCTATTCGCCATGTGACCTGCGTTTCAGCCACTTCACACGCTCAACCCTCAACCGATAGGGTCGCCTGCAGTGTTGGCAAAGTTCACACTTCAGTTCAGTTCAGTTCGTTCAAAAGAAAATTAACGAATTCACGTTCATATTTCACCAATTCAGTTTTAAAACTAGTTCATGTTTAGTTCATTAACAGTTTTGTTTAGAAGCCGAGGAACTCTGGGAGTCAGTTCAAGTTCTTTAGTTAAAAATATGTTAAGTTCAGTTCAAAGTTAATAGAAAAATGAATTAGTTCATGCTCAACACTGGTCGCCTTCTAGTAGAAAGCATGGGGGTAATAGTGCTATTTTGTTGTTTGCTTGAGGAAAATAGCTGTGTTAAGCAACAATTGCTAATATCTGCTGTCATGAAGACTTTAAAATGATAAATATCAGTGCTATTGAATCCCTCGGCTTGTTATTTGCTTCTTTTATGCCTACTAGATTGAAGCCGAGTTTGCTCGCCTCACCACTGTTGACCTGAAAGGCTGTCTCTTTGCTGGCCTTGACAAGTCTGCAGAGGTTTATTGATCTCTACAGAGCCAAGTGTGGTGGAGCTGAAGAAACTGTTGACAACACTGGATAGTGATGTAAGTAGGCTTGTGTGATATTTTAAACAATATGTTTTTCTGTTTAAACAAAAGTTATTATAGTAAATATTACTACATGGTGTTGGTTCAGTAACAGGGTCTTCCCAGTTCCTGTCTTTTTTCCTGTCCTCTCTTTAATAAACAGCAAACATATTTTCACACAGGTCAATGGTGTCATCCAACCAGAAAAAAAAAACGCTTTATCAGTTTCAAATTGATAGTTTTCTGCTTTCTTTGTTTCATGACTTATAATTGCACTTGTTTATCCTGTATCTGTGTCTCTCTGGTTGGATGAAATTGGTATATTAGGAACATAGAGCTACAGAATTTAACACTTTCACACACACACACTTTATTTACTGTTAAATACTCTCTTCTGATGCTATCTGATTGAAGCTGTTCCATTGATTGTGTATTGTCAATTGTTTTTAGTGTTCCAACCAATGGAAAAGGACCATCGTGCTGATGGGGCTCCCCGACTACCTCAAAGATGTTGCGTCCAACTTTTACAAGAAAGTTCAGGTATATTTTATATTTTGTCAATGCAGATCACCCCCATTCTTATGGATTTACCCTTACATGTACATATCCTGTATTTTAGGACCTAAACAGCAGGTTGGGACCAATCAGGAGTAAATAGCCCTATAGCGCTAACCGCTCCAACATGTGTGTATGTCCATACCAGCATGGCCTCAATGTCATTGTCCAGGCTTCACATAACTTCTGTGGCACATAAATTAACTCAGTAGCCGGCTTTAGGTTGTTGAGCCCAGTGGCCTAACGTTTTGGGTGGGCCAGAATTCAGGGGTCTATAGCCCCAAGTGGCACCAGTTAGCGCTCGCACCTAAAGGTGCGAAAGGAATTAGCCTTCGCACGGCCTGGCTAGCTTGGCTTTGGCCCTACGATCTGAAGGGGGCTAATGAAAGCACTGCTCATTTCACACTGGGTGTTATTTGTTTTTTGTTTTTTTAATAATAGCCTTTAAAAATAGGTTTTTAAGTACTCAATAGCTCACATTGTGCTTTTAAAAAAATATATATATTTTTTTTTTAAATCAATATTGTGAAGTGTTGTGATCTTGCAGGTCAGCCGTTTTGGCCACAACAACAGAATCAATGAAGGTTTATTTTATCACATGTTTGTCCATTTTTTTTTAGGCCACAGTTGCTGAGGAGGACATGACGAGAGGAATGACTGTGGGCATCCTCGTGGTGGCAGACGGGAATGATACTGTTGGTTTCGCTGTGGTCATTGAGGAAGAAATCATCCTTCCGTCGCTCAGTGATTTTCCAACGGCTGTGGCACTTCTGATGGGTCTGCTCTATGCACTGAACATTGAATACCCCAAAGACACAAGGTACACATTTGAAGTCATTCAGAAGGTGCTCATGGACATTGGTGGAGGCCATTGCACTGCGTTGGTTCATGGCTTGAGAAACAGACTCTTGAGGAAAACCATGTAAGCTTAAAGCAGAGTTTAAGCTTTGCCCAAATGTGAACAAAATGTGAACTTGATTGAGAAATGGACTCTTTGTTATTTTTGTTAGATGTCTTATACATTGTGTACTGTTTGGGGGACACAATAACACACACGGTATGGATTTATTTGGGGGACACAGTAACACACGGTGTGGATTTATTTGGGGGACACAGTAACACACTCGGTGTGTTTATTTTGGGGACAGGGTAACACACTCGTGTGTGTTCATTTTGAAAGACAGTAAAACACACAGTATGGATTTATTTGGGGGAAGGGAACACAAACTGGGGTTTTATCCACAGTGTGTATGTGATCAATCTTGTTATTTGTGATGCACTTTTTTATTCTTTGGTTAATTGCTCTATTATTTGTAACTGGCTGCACATTGTTTAATGCCAAAACATTTGTTTAAGAGGTCATCAAAATGGGAAAATTGCCTTAAATGTCTATAACTTACAATGCAAGATACATTTTAGTATTGGTGATTGCCTAAATAGGATGCATTAAATAATGGACACCTAGTGAGATGGTACAAATGTTCCATTTTTATGACATCATGTGTTGGTACTGTTTTAAAGGAGTAGCTCACTCAAAAATGACTTATTTTCTATCACTTACACACCTCAGGAAGCCTTCAATTCATTTATTTTTTTATTTTTGTTGCATTCCTTATTGAGACAAAAATGTGAGTCTTCACTCTTTAATCAAATTATTGGCTCAATAATGCAAAAACAAACAATCTTCATGAATTCAAGCCTTCATGGGGTGTGTAACTGATAGAAAATAAGTATTTGTTCCAAAAAGTTATTGTATTTACTCATCTGTTTTTATTAAAGAGGCTTGAGTTAGATCTCAGTGTTTTTGGTTTATGAAGCTATATCTTCAATAAAACAAGAAACATATTGGGCAGTATTAATTGTTAACTTGTATTAGATGTGTGGGGTGAGAACTACATTACATTTAAGTAGTTGGTGTATGTAACTCACTAGCATTGCAGTGAAATCATCCAAAGGCTTAAGTAGCTTAAGGATAAGTTATATCAACTAAAGCTACCAAGTGATGAAGTTATATCAACTAAAGGTATCAAGTGCTGACGTTAAATCAACTCAAGGTTTCAAGTTATATCAACTAAGGATATTAAGTGGTGAAGTTATGTCAACTAAAGTAATCAAGTTATATTAACTAAAGATATCAAGTGCTGAAGTTAAATGAACTAAAGATATCAAGTTATATCAACTAAAGCTATCTAGCATATCTATCTAGCTATCTACAAACTAGGGTTAAGTTGAGTCAAATAGCATGTTTTATTTGACTTAACTCCATTGTCTTTGTTGTCGTAACATAAAATTCTTTCGCAGCATGGTTACATAAATATTTAAGTTCAAACAGCAAGTTGGGTTTTACAGTGTGGGTACCTTAACTTAAAAAGATTAAAACATATGGCATTAAGACATTTTCCCAAAAACTCAATATAAATTCAATAAAATCCCCAAAAATGGCTAGATATATTGTTACTATTATTATATTAAGCTATATAGAGCAGCTATAGAAAACCATTTTCAACTTTCACGTCTCTTCTCAATCCTCCACCAGTTACTCAGCTACTTCACTGTCAGCAGATGACTTTGCAACATTTTTACTGAAAGTTGCAGAAAGTGCCAAGTTTGATGAGTCCATTAGGAGCTGTGCGCTGTGAATTGTTGCACTCTTTCTCTCCTCCTGATGAAGAAGAGGTTTCTCTACTGCTTCAGCAAAGCCATCCAACAACATCTTCCTTCTTTTAAACAGGCAAGGATTAAGTCTTTGCTAACAAAAAGTACACTTCATACAATTGATGAAGAACTACAGACCTGTCTCCCTTCTTCCTTTCTTGTTGGCTTTGGAGGAAGTGTTCTTCAAGCAAGTCTATGACTTCCTGTATCAGAACAACCTGCTAGACCGTATGCAGTCTGGTTTCAAGAGTGGTCATTCTACTGAAATTGCTCTTGTCTGTGACTGAAGCATTTAGAGTAGCTAATGTAACCTATGTGGTTCAGCCCTGCACACGCCCAGACTCAAACCTGTAAAACAGTAGCACCTCAAATCAGGAGTCTGCTCAGTCATCAGTATGCAGCCTTTGATACTGTAAACCATGACAATTTCCTTTCTACACTGTCTGAACTGGGAATTTCTGGGAAAGATCTTGACTGGTTTGAATCCTACCATAAAGGGCATTCTTTCAGTGTGTCTTGTATCAAAATATCATGACCTCACCACAGGTGTGGCTTAAGGATCAGTATTATGGCACTATTTACACCATTCCTTGGGTGAGACAATTCGCTCCCATGGATTTGACTATCACTGCTATGCGGACGACTTTACCTGTCTTTACCACCTGAGGACTCCCATCAGATTTCTGCATGCCTGATATTTCAGTCTGGATGACAGACCAACACCTTTAACTTAATCTCTGAAAAACTGAGCGTTTGGTGTTTCCAGCTAAAACAGCTATTCCCCAACAGATTACCATCCAGCTTGACTCCTCTAGACAGTCTGACCCCAACTAGATTGGCACGTAACTTTGGCGTCATAATTAATGACCAACTTAATTTCTTTGAGTATGTAGCCTGAATTGCAAAATCATGTTTTGTCCATTACAACATTAGGAAGATCAGATCTTATCTGATACAAGATTCCACACAACTTCTTGTGCAGGCCATGGGTATCTCTAAACTGGACTATTGTATTTTACTGTTAGCTGGCCTGCCTGATTGTGTAGTAAACTCGTTGCAAATGATTCAGAATGCTGCAGCACGCCTGGGGCCTCATGTACAAAGACTTGCGTGGATTTCATACTAAAACATTGCATATGTGCAAACCTGAAAAGTAGCGTACGCAGAAAAAAATCCTGATGTATGAAACTGCGTACGCAGCATTCCATGCAGCTTTTCTTTGTACATCCCAATTAACATGAAATTAAGCGCACATGCACGAGCATTACACTCCACCCTCTCTCCTCCCTCAATCACACTCATTTTAATATGCTAACTAGAAGGCCACTCAAGAGCGCAGACCTCCGCGAAGACAAAATAGCCAATCCCGCAATATTAAGAACAATGAAAACTCATTTGTGGATCCATTCATACTCGAACCTGCTCCAAAGTTTAATAATTGAAATCATCAAATTAATAAAAAAAAGTATCTCCAGCGAATGCGAGATTGAAGGGTTTATCCGACGAAATGGCAAGAATCTTACGTCTTTATCATCTGTAATTAATAACAAAACAAAAAAAACAACAGTAGTGGCAGAGCGTAGCAGTGGCAGAATTATTGGTCAGTCTGGAGGTAGGTGACAGGGTTACATAACTGGGTTTGATGCATTTGAACCATTACAACACAACTGCATTAATTAAAAAAAAAAACATTAAATCAATCGTGTCCAAGGCTACCACACATCGCGCACTCGAGGTGGAATAAACAAAGTTGATCCAGGCCACATCGCCACAACATTACGATTTCTGGATCATATCCCTATATTTGCACACAAGTGTGACAACAATAATGCGAATGCTTACTCGAGGAAAGTCAAAGTATGCAGTCAATCACACTAAGGGAAATAGCTTATATCCGTGCTTATTAGTCAGCCTATCTATTCTATCTATATGTGTAGACTGTAGGCTATAGGTTTCACACTCCCTTTTAATTCGTATCCTCTAATAAGTCTACAGTTGTCATTAGATAGGTTGTTGCATAACTTAGTAGAATTTGAGCATGTTGCATGTCTATTTATATAGAAACATAGGCCTACTTTCGTAGTGTTACTGTAATGTGACAACACTTTCTAATGATTAGGTACGCTGCCACCACCTTTTCTTAAACCGGTAAGGTCCGGTTGTCGTCTCCAAGATTCCACACAAGACACGCACACAGCAATGATTATAAAGAAGCAGCAAATATTTTTATTATTAACAATATCTCATAAAATACTAGATTGAGGCGAATCTGGGGAATAAGGGAACGTTAACCAATCTATGGAGCACCAAGCCAATAGCTACCAGAAGTATCACACAATATTGCACACACCCACAAGGTCCACAAGGGATAAATAAGCTATACGCTTATACAAATAAATAGGCTACATTAACACACCTCAATTCATAAATGACCATCAAGCTCAGTAACAAAAACACAGCAGACCACTAATAACTAATCAGGCTATGGCTTAAATATTCTATACATTTTTAAAACATTCCCTATAAACCCACCAATGATATCCCTGCTCTCCTCTTCAAATGGGTTCCCAAGTTCTTGTATCACCTTTACAAGGCACTGAACATCCCTAGCAAATTTCACTTGGACACTTGGGCTTTGATCATGGTGATGCCTAATTCAGGCCACTCTGATGTGCCTCTTCAAATTCTTGGATAACCCTAACCACTTCAGGCCCAGCAACCATCCACCACCGCAGTGCACTAGGATTGCCTAGCAAGCCAACGGTTCCACCATCCCCCTTCATACAGGCATTATTCTGCTCATGGGCTTGATCACTCTCTTTTGTCTTCTGCACAACAAAATTGCCAGCCAAGAACTCCTTGTAAACTTGTGGATGCTTGGTGGGGAGCTCTGCCATGTCCATCAAATGTACCAGAATCCATCTGGCATAATTGGTATGATCAAGGGCGAAAAACCATGGTGTGAGGTCAGCCAAGGCATCAAGATACATGTTAAAAGAGCCCAGCCGCAGAGACCTTACAAAGATAGAAAAAAGCACCATAACTGTGGCCTAATACTGAAACTGTGGAACTGTATCATTTTGCCTCTTGCACCATTCATCAAAGCTCAGCACATCACTAGAGGAATGCATATTCATGTAATTATTATATGCAGCACGTTGCAAAATGTACAATGCAGCCACTGTTACTTGGTGGGCTCTCTTTGTACGAGCAACATGGGCACTTTTAAGAAAGAGTCAGCTGTGCCTGTTGTGGTAAAGTCTGCTTGAACAAGAGCCTCTACCCAACCACTTCCTTGCAGCCAGTCCCCTAAAGTCCTCAAGAATGCCATCTCAATGTGAAGACCCCAAAAAGAATGACAATTTCACCATATCTATCTGGCCACTTCCACTGTATTTGCTTGGCCAAGGCAAATAGTGTCTGTTCAAAGGCAATCACAGGGGTTTGCTCTGGATGCAAATGATTAATTGCATTTCTGATGACATCCACTGAGTGCCTGATCATTGCAACTGTGTGTAATATTTCTAGTCAATGTGAGAGCATTTAGAGAGGAAAGAATTCACTGAGATTAGCTTTTGGTGGTATAAACTAGCCATACAAAAGCACAGAGTTAATGAAATAAATAGGATGATTTGCAGCTAGTTTAGATAACCAGCCTAAATGAAATTCTGTGGAAATGTACACCAACTTTATTTCACAGAATCCTAACTCTAAATTTCTGCAGACTAAAATCTATTTTACGTTATATTTGCCTTTGAGTTATGTTTGCTCACTTGCAGTACACTACACTATTTTTACTGAGTAACAGTGAGAAACACATTCAACTGACTTTGCCTTTATCTCACTTGTAGTCAAGAGTAAAACATCCCACCAATTCCCTAGATTTTAAAGAGAATAATATTCAACTGTGGCCACCACATGATGAAACCTACTGACTGAGTAAGGAGGAGTCACTGACAAACTACAAAGTAAAAATTATGCGTATTAGTATATGGACACAATTTAATATTACATATTTAAATATGCATTTAAAAAGTACATAATTTCTGATAGATATCATAATAACGTCTTTGTTATGTTTGGTAATTGATCACACAGACACCGGTGATATCGTTAACTCATGTATCGATTACTTATTAAATCTGAACTTCCCGCTGACAGACTCAAGTATCAAACATTCATCAGTCAGGCATAACACAATGCTCTCAGCACAATCGAGCAACTCACTGCATCACAATTCAATGCATAATTGAACGCTAACATAATGCCTTACACACGCTTGTGTGCAGACATAACATTTCCCCCCCCCCCCTACAGGATTTCAAACATGAAATTTGGATTGAAAGTCCTGTAAGTGCCCAGGGCGAGAACGAGTGCGAACAGGTCGCGGAGTGCCATGAGGCTGAGACTGGGCAGTGTGTGATGAATAGGTACCAGTCCCAGAAGGCGGATCAAGAGGCGTGTCGGGGACCTGTGTGGAAGCTATCTGAGGCACCAGCTGTGGCGTCGGGACGTCCTGCCAAGCTGGAGGCACGATTTGGGGTGTCACCACCGTTGTATGTGGCGGAGGGGGCACCCTGCGGAGGCGGCTTGAGTGCCACCAAGTGCCATCATTCAGTGAGAATGTTGCTGCACCCAACTGGCGGGTGACTTGGAGAGGGGAGGACCAAAATGAGGCCAGTTTGTTGCCTCTGTGGGGCCTGCGGACCTTGACCCAATCTGAGACGTTGATGTCGGGAACCTTAACGCGTGCTGACAGGTCAAATCTTTGCTTCATCTGCCTCTGCCGACGGGCAACAGAGGCCTTGACCCCAGGGGGTGGCCCTTGAGGCATGATGGGGCTGAGACGGTCGAGGGGAAGACGGAGCTCACGGCCAAGCATGAGAGACACTGGGGAGACACCTGTTGTTGAGTGCTGAGTGGCTCTGTAATGAAGAAGCGTGTGCCGTATGGCCAGTGGAAAGGTCCATCCCTGGACCATGTGCGCTCTGAGGCTGTTCTTCAGTGACTGGTGGAACCGTTCAACACCACCATTGGCTTGGGGGTGATATTAAGCTGTACGGACATGACTGATGCCTTTGCTTTTGAGGTAAGACGTGAACTCTGCAGAGACGAGTTGAGGGCCGTTGTCAGTAGTGATGGTGTTTGGGATGCTCCAGCGGGAGAAAAGTGAGTCCAGAAAGTCGATTATGACCTGAGAGGTCACCGAGCCAGTGGTGATGAGCTCAGGCCATTTCGAGTGAAGGTCATATACGACCACAAGAAAGTGTTGATGGTGGGGAACCCCCTGTATCTCACCGCATATGTCCAGCTGTAGGTGGTCCCAGGGCTGAGAAGGCCAAGCAAGAGGTTGTAGAGGTGGAGGAGCCTGGTGACCGGTCTTACCACTCAAGAGGCAGGTAGGACAGTCTTTCACCAGGGCCTCAATATCCCTGTCTATCCCTGGCCACCATACCGGTCCCTGCAGCGCTGCTTCAGCTTCACGATACCTAGGTGGCCCTCGTGAGCCATGGTCAAGACACGTGCACGCAGAACGCTGGGAACCACTGTGCAAAGGCCACGTGCCACACAGGTGTCGTTCCAGCAGGACAGCTCTTGCTTCACCCTGGAAAATGCCGCCAGCTCTTCTGGCACCTCGCGAGGCCACCCGTTCTGGATGTAGGCACGGAGCTGAGAAAGGACAGGGTCCTGCTCAGATGCCTCCTTGAGCTTCTGTAGCGGTACAGTGGTCTGGAGGGGCGTGTGTAGCATCTGGACAATGTCGTGTTCCACACAGTCAGTGTCAGTGTGTGTGTGTATGGCAGGGTGGGGTGGAACGGAGCGGGACAGCAGGTCAGCTACAACATTATCTCTGCCCGGGGTGAACTTCAGGTCAAAGTTATATTGCCGGAGGCGGTCAGACCAGCGATGCAGCCTCAGTGGCCTGTGACATGTCCCAGAAGTGGAGAGCAGTGCAGTTCAGGTGATCCGTTCTGAGGGTGAAGGAACGGCCATAAAGGTACAGGTGCCACCTTTCGCATGCCCAGATGCAGGCTAATGCTTCACGCTCGCCCGCTGAGTAACGCTGCTCTGTTGGATTGAGGGCCCGGGAGGCGAAGGCGACAGGCTTCTCCACGCCCTGCTGAGTCTGTGACAGCACCACTCCCATGGCTGTGGCTGATGCATCGCAGGTAACCAGGGTGGGGCTAGAGATGTCAAAGTGAGCCAGCACTGGGGCTGAGGTAAGTTGCACCTTGAGTGAACACACAGCATCAGAGCACGCTCGTGACCACACCCACGGCTCACCCTTATGCAGCAGTTGTCGCAGTGGGGCGGTGGTAGTGGAGTAGTGAGGGAGGAACTTCAAATAGTAGCCGGTCCTGCCCAAAAAAGAGGCGACTTGTGCAGCTGAGATGGGCTCGGGAATGGCCAGGATGGCGTCCACGTTTGACTGAAGAGGTGTAATACCATCCGCCGACAACCGGAAACCTACATACTCAATGGCCGGTGCAGAGAAAACACATTTTTCGGTGTTTAGGGTTAATTTGTGCTTGGTTAGAGCTGCAAAGACTTTATTGAGGCGTTCATCGTGGCTCTCAGTGGTGTGCCCATGAATAACCACGTCATCCAGGTATATGGCCACGCCCGGTATGCCAGCCAACACAGACACCATGATCTTTTGGAAACAGCTGGGGGCGGAGCTAATTCCAAAAGGCATACGCGTGTAGCGGAACACACCTGCATGAGTCACAAAGGCTGTGAGGTTTCTGCTGATGGGGTGAAGGGGCACCTGGAGGTAGCCCTGTCTGAGGTCCAGTTTGGAGAACACTGTTGAGCCACGGAACTGAGCTGTGAGCTCTTCTGAGGTAGGTAGAGGGAACCTGTCAGGGATCACTGCCTTATTGACCGCACGCAGGTCGACACAGATGCGCAGAGCCCCTGACTTCTTCTTAGCCACCACCAAGTTCGAGACCCAGGGTGACGCATCCACTGGTTCAATGATGCCGGCATCCAGGAGCAGTCGGAGTTCGGCTGAAACGCCATCACGGAGAGCCAGAGGGATGCGGTAGAGAGGTTGGATGACAGAGTTAATGGAAGGGTTCAGGAGAGGTTGGTGGGCAAAAGCTGTAAGACAGCCTAAGCCGTCAAACAGAGATGGCCACTTTTGCTGCCAAGGTGTGGAGACAGTGAGAATTGCAGCCCCCTATTGTGTCCACCAGGGAGAATCCAAGGACAGAAAACGGGTCCAGGCCCATCAGGTTGGCCCCGCGACGGGCGACGTGGAAGCCAAAACTGGGCACAATCTTGTTGTGTCCACTCACAGTCACTCGAAGAGAACCAATCAGGTAAATCTTTGAGTCGCCATAACCACAGAGTGAAGCAGAGGGCGCCGATAGTGGGAGTGAGCCGAAAAAAGCATTGTATGTATGCATGTTCAGGAGAGACACGCTGGCACCAGTGTCCAAAAGCAGTGGAATACACACATCATTTAGGCGGATTGTGCATGACTTAAATGAAGCCGAGCCAGAGCTCACATGATGAATGATAGTGGGCACTGATGTGGCTGCTTGGCCCCCTGCCGTAGCCGGAGCAGAGCGGCAGACTGATGCAAAGTGATTCCGCTTACCACAGTTGTGGCACGTCTGGCCACGGGCAGGTCTGTGCTCTTGAGACGTGAGACAGAGATCCACAATTATCACAGGGCTGTGACGCGTGTGAGCGTGGTCGATGACGTTGTTGGCGCCGCAGTAGCATGACTGCTGCTGAAGAGCATGCTGAAGAGTCGGCTTCAAGCATGTCGCTCTGGCTAGGCGGCAATGTCAGAGCAGGGGAAAGAGAAGGAGCTGGGCTGGCTGTTACTACTTGCTGTTTAGTTAGCGCTGATGCATACTGAGCTGCACTCTCTAGCTGTAATGCAATCATAACTGCTCTGGACAGTAATAGATCATCAGGTTTGAGTAAAAGAGTCTCTCGTACTTTTGCATTGTTAGTGTGTTCAATTAACTGGCCGCGGATCATCTCGTCCTGCAGCACACCGAACTTGCATGTGCTTGCCAGCCCCCGTAAGTTAGCAACATACTGTTGCACAGACTCACCAGGCAGTTGATGTCGTTGGCGGAATAAAAACCGACGCAGGAGAGCACTCTGTGGGGCAGCAAAGTGTCCGGTCAGTAGTTCTACAGCTGTGTCATAAGTGGTTACGGCGCCCGATTCAAGTGTCCCAAGTACACGCTGACCCTCGGCTCCCAGGCAATGCAGCAGCAGCACCTTTTTGCGGGCTGCACTCACATCGGTGAGCCCCACTGCCAGCAGAAAGGTTTCAAAGGCGTTTAACCAGCGAGTCCAGGGGATCGGAGGCTCACCAGGTAGTGCCAGGAAGGGGGTAGGTGGTGGGAGAGCGACATCAGCCATCCTCGTCACCAAGTGTTATGTTTGGTAATTGATCACACAGACACCGGTGATATCGTTAACTCATGTATCGTTTACTTATCAAATCTGAACTTCCCGCTGACAGACCCAAGTATCAAACATTCATCAGTCAGGCATAACACAATGCTCTCAGCACAATCGAGCAACTCACTGCATCACAATTCAATGCATAATTGAACGCTAACATAATGCCTTACACACGCTTGTGTGCAGACATAACACTCTTTTCCTTTTTGCTTAAAACAAACTGATTAATGACCAAATGTGCAAAATTTGTAATTGTTTATTTCTGTCATCTATCCATTATGACATTATGAAATCCATATTTGGCAGCATTTTTTTTTAAACATATCTTGTATTTTAAAGTTTAAAGACCTTCTATGTCTAAGTGTGCTTATATTTACATGTATTTATGGTAAAGTGTGTTATTGCATTTTATGTTTCTGCCAGCTTTTAATTCATTTTCCCATTACGATATTTGGCGGCCATTTTGAAAAATGGCTGCCATGGCCCCCAGGGGCCAGATTTTGAGTGCCTACGGTCCTAAATCTGATCAGACACACCTTTTGTGAGCCTTCATACCAAATTTCATGCTTTTATCGCAAAGTGATCGATTCTGATAAATCTGCGCTTAGCCGCCCCACTAATCGTCAAAACTTACCTCCATCCAGCAGTCGCCCAGACCCTCCCGCAAACACAGTCCGTGGGCACCGGCATCCCGAATGCCCACAAAAAGAGTCCAAAAAAAGCACACAAATGCACCGCCTAAATCCACAGCAAAGCGTCCCGCGTTGATTACTCCAAAGTCTTATAATTGCTCAGTTCAAAAGCCCCAACTTTAATTCCCCGTACAAGCACTTAACAATGTCCACTGCTCCGTGAAAAACAGCCCGCTGCTCAGACTTACCTGACAAAGCAGCACTCGACTCTTAAAACGACTCACTGTCCAGGTGTCCCTCATTCAATTACTCAATCAAACCCTCATCTCATGAACAAGTGGTGAACTGCATTCATTGTCAAAGTCATCACACTACCCCCCTCTTTAACAAAATGCTCGTCCTCGAGTCTCTTTTATAAGACATAGTCCTTTGTCCATGCTGGAGGATTTCTTGTCCTTTCCGGTCGCACCACCCCACTCAAATCACATCTTTGTCCAATAGCATAGTCAGAGGCGGGGGCCAGAGCAAAGGCCACAGCAGGGGCCGGGGCAAGAGCCACAGCTGGGGCAGGGGCCGGGACAAGGGCCACAGCAGAGGTAGGGGCAGGAGCTACAGTAGAGATAGGGGCCGGGGCCACAGCAGAAGCAGGGGCAGGGACCACAGCAGAGGCAGGAGAGTCAGCAGAAGCCGCACTAGTTTGGCGTGATCTTGAGAAAGCCCAACTAGCTCCATACCTCCTTCCACTGGATCTCTGTGGTCGTGGTGCTGGTTGAGAAAGTGTAAAGGTGGGCTGGGAGGGTCCGTGACCTGGTTGGGAGGGCCTGGCTGCTGATGTAGATGGACTTTCAGTTAGGCAGAGGTGTATGGTTCCCTGAGAAGGAAGGAGACACAAACGGTTTCAACCTATTGAAATGTACAGTCATATCTTTGCCGCCCCCCTCTGGCCGTATTGTATATAACACTTCCGAAATTCGGGCCACAATTTCATATGGCAAACGAAACTTCCTCTATAACTTGGGACACATGCCTCGTTTTCTTGTTTTATCCCTCAACCAAACCTTATCAACCCTCAAATTGACCTTAAAGTCAAAATTCCTCTTTTGGTTACCAAAAGCCTTCATTTGATGTTTCTTCACTGCCTCCAAGACAGTGGATAAGACCTCATTCAATCTGGAAACATACTCATTTACAGATGCAAACTTACTCTGATTATCCAGATTTAACAGTATATCTACTGGCAAAACGATTTCCTGACCAAAGAGAACCCGAAATGGAGAAAACCCAGTGCTTGAATGCACACTGCTTCGATATGCCACCATCCCAATTCAGCTGATTTGCGTCGACAAACAAAGACAACATGGATAACAGTGTTCGATTAAATCTTTCCACCATCCCATCTGACTGAGGTGAATATGGGATTGTCCTGGTTTTATGCATATCCAGCAATCTGCACAGTTCCTTAAACAAGTGTGATTCAAAATTCCTGCCTTGATCAGAGTGAATGGTACGCGGTGTACCATACCAGCATACCCATTCCTCAGTCAAGATTTTTGCGACTGTACAGGCCTCTTGGTTTTTCATAAGGAAGGCCTCTGTCCACGTTGAAAAATAATCACTGATGACTAATATATACCTGTTTTCCAAAAGTGTTGCTGGTAGGGGTCCCATAATATCTACGGCAATGCGCTCATGCGGACGCGATGTGGTAGAAGGTTGTAGAGGGGCACGAGGCGCTTGGCCTACCGTTTTACGTGAACCACATTCCCTGCATTCCACACACCACCTCTTAACGTCCCCTGACCACCCTGGCCAATAAAAGCGGTCTCTTACCTTGCCTTGCAATTTCTGAACACCTAAATGACCGGCTGTTATCGTGTCATGCAAATGTGAAAGGACATAAGGCACCATGGTTTTAGGAAGGACCACCTGAACTCTAATCTATATTTTCCTGGGCCACAGGTATCCGCAACAACATCCCATCCCGCACTTGGAGTTGACTCCACACCCCAGCAAATTTCCTCAACTCTGCTGGGCAGCTACCCTCGGTCTCACCCCCTGCTGAGCCACCTTTAGCTCTTCTCCACTTAGCGATCCCCCTGCTCCCTGTTCTGACAATGGCCCATCCCTCCCATCCATGGGTTCCCCTTGACATGGACCCTGCTAAAGGGCTTCTTGTAATGTTCGGACAGAGGAAGAGCTTACTGGTGATCCCATAGGCTGATCAGATGTCTGTTCTGCACTACTGGCTTCTATGAAGTAGAACTTCACAACTTTGTATGTGCCTTCTTATTTACTTTTTATTGTTTACTTTAATGTTATGTTCGTCTGTGGACTTAATTGGTAAAATATGTCTTGTCTTCACCGTGGGATAGTGAGAAACGTAATTTCGATCTCTTTGTATGTCTGGGCATGTGAAGAAATTGACAATAAAGCAGACTTTGACTTTGACTTTGAAGGGTATTCGGGACAAAGCATCAGCATTTCCATGTTGTTTGCCTGGCCGATGCACTATACAACTACACTACACTATACTGGAAACTTGCCAGCTGCTCCACCCAACGGGCCAATTGGCCCTCTAATCCCTGAAAATTATGCAGCCAGCGGAGGGAATTATGATCAGTTCTTAAAGTAAATTCCCTACCCAGTAGATAGTGCTTAAAAAACTTTGTAAAAGTTACCATTGCAAGCAATTCCTTTTTCCGTGGTTGCATATTTACGTTCCGTTTTTGTCAATGTTCTACTAGCGTATGCAATTACTCTCTCCAATCCATTATCCTCTTGGGACAGAACTGCACCTATTCCACAGTCACTCGCATCAGTGTCCACTATAAATGTTTTTTGTGGATCTGGGTATGCCAAGATCGGAGCTGAAATCAAACATGTCTTTAGAGCAACAAAAGCATCACAACACTCATCCCACTTAAACCTCCTCCCCTTTTCCGTCAGTGCATGCAGAGGTCGGGCAATCTCTGCAAAGTTGTTAACGAGCCGTCGATAATATAAGGCCAATCCCACAAAGCTCCTTACTTCTGTCTGATTTTTAGGTTCTGCCCATGACCGTACTGCCTCCAACTTTGCAGGATCGGTCATTACCCCTTCAGCGGAAATAATATGCCCCAAATACTGTACCCTAGTGGAAAACAAATTACATTTAGATTGTTTTACTTTCAGATGGGCTGCATGTAGTTTATTTAGAACCTCACCCAGTCGACTTAAATGCTCTTGAAAACTGCGGCCAAATACAATGATGTCATCAAGGTACACTAGACAAGTCGTCCACTGTAAATCAGCTAATACGAGGTCCATTAATCTCTGGAACGTACTGGGGCCGTTAGTCAGGCCAAAAGGAAGCACGTTAAACTCCCATAGGCCACTCTTTGTGGTAAAAGCTGTCTTGGGCCGATCCTTAGGATCGACCTCGACTTGCCAATAACCACTGGCCAAGTCGAGGGTGGAAACGCACTTTGCATGAGTCAGACTATCTAAAGCATCATCGATACGTGGGATGACCACGTACAAAGACCAACCTACACAATCTTCAGAAGTCTCCAATATCGGCCCTTCCTCCACATAGACATCAGGGCAGAAGGTGCCCAACGACATGCCCTGTTTCAGTGTATGAGGATGTTCTGCCACATTTATAAGCCTGACTGGTATCAAACCCTTATCTACTCTACTGACCACCCTAGCAACCAATACATCACAATCATTTGAAAGGGCCCCTGAGGGTTCCAGCATGCCTTCCATACAGTGGGTCCCCGTTAAGTTTGGACGGGTTCCTTCAGGAATCACGATCCCCATTTTCTCAGCAGAAATGGCACAAACTGCAGTTGACACAAACAACCACAAGGTGTCACTTTGGAGTTCTGCCACTACTATTTTTGATGCGACTTGACTTACTGCTTCCATGATGCAGTTTCCAAGTCAGTAGAACAATCAGAGAAAGCTGAGCCATTACTAAACATATATGATAATACAATAGCGTGAGTTTATATATCTTATACCCTATTTGTCACGGTTACTTATAGATTTGATAGTGTAACGATAAGCGCATAAGAGACTTTCAGCGGGGGCACAGAAACTTAATTTGATCACGGTAGTTTAAGCTTACACTTGACAAAACATTCTAATATGAAAATGTAGATGCAATTGTTGTAAGATGGTGCAGCTCCTTTAAGAAAGCACCGCGGCAAAAAAAAAGCGTGCTGGAGCGAGTCATATTCAAAATGCAAAAATAACACCGCAGATAAAACCAATTATCCTCATTCATTGCAACCGCGCATGCCTGCTTGCCGACGCTTAAACAAAAAAAAAGATATCAAAGCACCTTTTGGCGTTTGAATGTAACACGAAAAAAATGTTTAAACAGCTGGACAAATGATTTAGCTAATTGATTATAGCCTGTACACCAGCAATTGTTGAACATTTGGAAAAAGATCGCTTCAGCTGTTGCCACAGTCACAGGCAATGTAGAAACAACATGAGAGCAGTACACACTTCCCGAATGTGGATGTTACACTGTCATAATCTACCACCAGCCTTTTGGCAAGTTGAAAAATAGATGACTTCTGTGAAATCTCTGCTTTAAAGCAAGACCTAAATGAGAGGAGTTGTGTTGGGAATGTCGGTGCAATGTCCATGCTATAATGGTCTGACAAACGTACTGCCTTTTCAAGCAGTTCATCATCACCTGCGAGTTGAAGGATCATAGGACGTAAAGACTCAACCACATAACAAGTTTCCCGCATGCTTGCACATCTTTGGGAGAGCTGACTGATTATGATGTCCAGAGTTGCATTAAATACCTGCACTTTGAAGTATCTCTCTGCATCGGTTAAGCGCTCATCTTCCGATAGTTCGTCAAAGTGACGCTTCACTCTCCGTGCTCTAACATTTTCAAATGTACTCTGAACCCCCATTTATTTGCGAGTGTCTGCGCTGTAGCCTTGGCCTGGTCAAAGGCACGCAGGTAGTCAGAAAGGACCGGTATAGAATTTTCCAGCAATTGCATTGCGGGGGTAGCGACGGAGGTCACAGGCCCTGGTGCGACTGCACTTGCTGCACCTACTAGGCCTAGTTAAGCCACTGCGTGGAGCGCTAATGTGTCTACTGTAAATCATTCATGTGTGAAAGTCATTAGGCTGGAAGCGCTAATGTGTCTAAGCTCATTAGTCTACTTTCAATAGGCCTACTGTACAGCCTGAGAGGGGGAACATAACCTATAGCCTAGGCTACTGTAGGCTAAACAATCAGTTGTGAAAGTCTGCAACGAAAGTTTCCTAATGGAAGCGCTAACGTGTCTATTGAGCTCATTAGCCTACTTTCAATAGGCCTATTGTACAGCCTGAGTGGGGGAACATAGCCTACTGTAGAGTAAACAATCAGTTTACTTAGTTACATTTGTTTAGTTAAATCCAGTTTTCTACTCTATCTCCATGATATGCTTAGCCTATAGAAAGACGAAGTCGGAAAGTGCTTCAGAGAAAACGTGATTTATTGAAATAATGAACAGTCTACATTCTACATTCTACAGTCTAAATTTAAAGCACGTTGAATCCCTGGGAAGATCTGGCGTGTTGTCGAGGAATTCGTTGATCTTATTGATGCAGTCCTTCAGTTCACTCCTCCCCATAGCAGGAACTTTCGTTGTAGTGTTGAGACCACAAAGTTTTTCACATTTTGCGGCAGTGCTCGCTGCGCCGCTCCATCCCAGTTGGTGGTTTTGCTCCAGGCTTTATAGTGTTCCTCTGTGACGATGGACCTGAAGAGCAGGCATCCGTATCTCGCCCACTTGGCGTAGCTCTGTTGGTGAATCTTAGCGTGGTCTTGGGACCAACATCACGCAAGGTCACGCCTGCGTGTTGACTAGGAACTTGGATGCTGTCGTTGAGTGTGATGGAGAGGGCCAATGGAGACATCTGCAAGGAGGACGTTTCTGGAGCTGGTGTCGAGGTGCACCTGGGGATTGGTCTCTCAGGCGTCGAATAACTTCTCTGCTCCGAAGCGCCGCCTGAAGTTCTCCGATTCCAGCTCTCATCTCCTGTAAAATGTCTCTGTGGCTCTCCAAATGGCTGGTCTCTCGGAGTTGTTGAAGCTCGCTTGAGGTTTTTGACCTCCGCTTTCAACCGATCATTCTCGGCGTCTCTCTCGGCTACTCGAGCTTTCTCTGCTCTCTCGGCTACTCGAGCTTTCTCTGCAAAATGTGTGAAAGTCATTAGGCTGGAAGCGTGTCTACTGTCAGTGACTATACTACTAGTGCGAGAAGCGGGTTCTGTGTTGTAGGCTATGCATTTTTCCGACACTTGGCTGCAAGCTCCCCTCCCCACCCCTTCTTTCACAAGCAGTGCAGCTTTCTGAAGCGGTGCCTTTTGAAGCTAATGTAACAAATACCACCAATATTGTTGTGTGTCAATAAAAGTATTCAGGGTTTGCGCAAGTAGCCTAAATAGGCCTATATAAATAAATTAAGGACATACAATCCTTAAAGCTTAACGTAGCCTACATGTAGATTAATGTCCCAAAACGTCAACAAGTCGCTTTTATGCTTCATTATATATGGATTTCTATGAAACGTCCACGAAAACATCGCGCTTAAAACCAAGAGGCAGAAAGCACCATAGAACAGCATAGAGCAATGCAAAAGAGCAAAAAGAATAAAATGATTTTTGTGCTGACAACTGCACCAATTCGAAATCACGATGGTTAGAGAATGTTAAATATGTTCAATATCCCTAACAGAATGCATGTCTTCGCCAAAAATGACAAAATACGATGTTATGTTAGTGTCAGAACTATTCACAAGGTTTCTGGGCAGCATTTTTATGTTCTGTTAGCAAGCGAACTTCTCATGACTACCGACAAAGTAGCCTACTGCCAGCTGACGAAGCTCTCATTTTAAAACATTACTGAGAGACAGGCACTATACAATCAAGAAATCTTGCCACTGAATCCAAAACTATGTTTAACATTATGTACAAAGCTTAGGCTACAGTGGATTAGCATGTTGCAGGGGCTGCTAAAAACAGAGAAACGCACTGAAAACTCGGCCAATCACAGCCCTTGCTGTCGAATCGCCCGTCCGTTCGACCGTTGAACGCCATTAGCGGACTATGCTGCCCCCAAGCGGCTGCAGTTGTACTTACATGTCACCCAGCTGCGTGAATCACCATTATCGTGAATGAAGTGTCAATTTTTGACGTGGACCCTCTGTACCTTCTAAACAGGCCCCGCTGATGATCCCTGGAATGATAACTTCACTCCTAGGAGGAATAACAAGATCCTTTTCCACAGTCACCGGCCTGTTCTCCTTTAAAGAATGGGTGAGTTGTAAAGACAATTGCTTTCTCATTAACACACAGGACCCCCCCCTTTAAATCAACCACAGCTCCAAACTTACATAAAAAATCTGTCCCCAGCAACCCCTCTTCTGGTGCAATATCTGCTAATAAAAAATCTGTTTTCAGAGCTAACTTGTCAAACTCACACACCGTTTGCCACTTCCCAAATATATCCAGGTGTCCCCCATTAGCCACAGACACCTTGCCATTATACCCAGTCAGCTGAACACCCCCGGTCTCCGGTGTGTTCACACCTCCTCAGCCAAAATGGAACAAAGGGAACAATTCACCCCACCCACTTTGGCCGATAAGTAAACCCCCGCCCCACAAGTATGCCCTAGGGGCTCCATCTTCAGGCCAGAATAGCAGTTGAGAAGGGCGGGCATTTGGCCCTCTGTACCAGTCCCTCTAGTTTAAATAGGGGCAATTCGTCCTAATGTGGCTGTAATAGACACAATTGACGAATTGCCCCTATTTAAACTAGAGGGGGCTGGTAAAGAGGGCACATGTAACTCCTCTCCTAGTTACTCTACATTGGCCTATAGGACACTGACTAGATCTGCTTACGGCTATCTCAATTCTATGATCCAGCTGTGAATCCCCAACCACTCACGGTCATCTGATGAGCATCTGTTGTGTCGACTAGCCATAAACGCTAGATCAAATTCTAGACTCTTTTCCTCAGTGGTTCCTCGTTGGTGGAATGTGTAGCCCAGTGCTCTCCGTTCCTGTGATTGTTTAGGCCCAAACATTCACCATTTTGGGGATATAATTGAATTTATACTGATTTCTCCTAATAGGTTCATCAAACTGAGCATGGAGAAAACTTTGACCAAAAAATAGGGCTAATGTTTTTCAAGCAGATGACCTGTCTGTAGAGATGGCAAAAGCTAGAGGTTATGTGACCTTGGAGTTTCAAGGGCACAGGCTATACACGAGACGAAGAAGAAATATCCATCCTTCTCAGTCAGAAAAAAATCTCATGTGACTAGAATCATACAAGGGCACGAAACAAAGAAGTGCTATCTATATCTGATTTGCCCCTCTCCTTGGGCTCCAAAGATGAATGAGGTTCTTTGATGTATTTTTTAACTTCAGCTTCTGCATCACCTTTGATGATTCCATGTAGGCTTGCAATGAGCACACGTGCTTTCTGCACTCGCTCAGTAATGGATGTTGGGGTAATTCTGTGGGGAAGATTAAACGGGTTTTAGCATCTGAGCCCTTGGGTTTTTGACAGGAGGATTTCATGGGAGAGGGGGAACGTTAACAAATCATTGCATGTTTCAGATGAGAATACTTTTTATTGACATTAAAATGATTTTGTTGTCAGGAAGTCATTTCAGAGGAAAATGTGGCTATCTTTGCACTGAGGTTCCACAGCCACACTTTTATGTTTTTTAGAGCTGACCCTTAAATTCCAGAAAGATTGTACACTGAAGTTGATATCTCCCCTGTCAAATTATATATTAAAAGTGTGCTTTATGACGTCTGATGGAATTGGGTTGGAGCTAGTGCAGTTGCCATGCTGGCATTTTTTGGAGCACATAAAAACTTTTCACTGCTTTTACATTACATTATGAATAATTGAAGTCAGCACACTTCATGGACCTCGTTAGCCTGTGCCAAATAGACCATCAACGCCCCGACTCTGGCATTCGGAACATCTTACCTCCTTGTGCCCACACATGTCTCCCATCATAAATATTACACACCTCAGCTGCCAGGCTGTTTAAAAGAGCACTTTCCCTTTCACCTCGGAGGTTACAAGATTAGCACTGCCCACGGGCCTGTGCACCACCCGCAGCAGACTTGGTCTATCATGAAGAGTTTATGGAGGGCTCCCGTGCCAAAGGCCTTGTCTGGCCCATTGCAACTCGTTGGCATGAGAGTGTGTATGTATCTGTGGTTAGGGATCTCAGACTGCTGTTGCAAAGGCAACACCTTTTATAGTGTCCTTTGGAGCCAGTGGAAGGGGTCAGCATCAAGATGCTGGTCAACTCCAGCAAGTGGCACTTAGAGTTGATGGCATGAGGCCGGCTGCCTAGGCAATCCCATCCCTAAGGCAATCAACTTTGCACCAGATGGACTGCAGTGAATGCTGCCTCTTTCATCACTTTAATCAGACACGGAATGCTTCATGGCCAGGTTGCTCTCACACGCGTGCGCACGCACGCACACACACACACACACACACACACACACACACACACTCATACACATACATGAACACACACTCACGCACGCACACACACGCGCACACACACACACACACACACACAAATACCAAAAGTTAGTGTAGCCCTCCTATCTTTCATCCTGGACACAGCTAACCGGGCCCTTGGAGTATTTACAAACATAATGAGTTTTGGCATGAGTTACTTGCAATTTCAGGAGACTGGCCAGTGGCATTGACGTTGTTCATCATTTTAATGATCACCAATATGTAAGTAGTGTCCCTATCACTCAGACTCAGTGGTTCACTTCTTTCCACTGAATCAACAAATCACATTGATTAAGCTCACACTACATCTTGATATCACTGATGAATGAGCAACTGTCTGTTTACCACACAAGGTGTTAGTTATGCATTTAGATGTTTACCTCAAATCAAAACACTGTCAAACCAAAACTTGATTCAAAAATCATTTAAAGCAAAAAAAGGCATTTAGTCTAGATGATAATATCAAAACTTTGTATACAGATATACAGAAGTCGATTGTACTGAGTAGCCTGACTTTCAGTACAGTTCGTAAAACTCCCCAGCAATAACAAATTTAAATGCTGAGGCTAAATGGCTTTTATCCCATCCACATCTCTCAGTCTGTAATGAATTATGGTCAGAGATGGTCTCCCTATTGTTCGCATCCCTTTGAAATATTTTCACTGGGGTCTGGAACTCTTATTTATTCCTGTAGCATTTTCAGAGTTGAATGGTGCTTAAGCAGGGAAAAAAAGACTCCTTCAAGCAGAACAAAGCCTCACATTAATCATTCAAGCAAAGGCCCAGCTGTCCCCAGGGATTCAACTGGACTCAATGCAAAACCTCTTCAAGAAATATTGCATATAAAGTGCACCAAAGGTTGTGGGGAGAAACTGATGTGGTGAAAGAAATGTACATTCTCCAAACAGGAGTGCCGTCTGCTCTCTCTCTGTCTTCCCTTGTGATACGTACTGCAAATGAGGGTGCTGAGATACGGGCCCTGAACCCATTCACCATGACCCTTGAAAATAATCTTGCCCACTAGATTCCAATGCTCACTGATGGTATGCCTTGCTACTCAGAGGTGCAATACGTTAGTGAAAGGTCTCCAAATTGAAGGCCATTACTGAGCTGAGAGACGGCTCTCCAAAGCAGCCATCAAAAGCCCTCCACTTGAGGGCTCCTGGAGACGGTTTGACGCTGGCAATCAAAGTTCTCTCACTCATAATGGGCCTCTTGATGACTAAGTAGCTCAAGGTGCTTCAATTATAAAGAATCAAAAAAAAATATGTGCTAGAGTCAAACATTTCAAAAGGTCATAATTAGTAAAAGCTTTTGGTAATGTAATATAATGTCTGTAATGTCTCAGAAGATCTTAAACATCACTTTTATGTATTCTGTAGGAGAGTTTGCATAACTTGATGAAGCTGTGAGAAGTGTTTTTGTGAAGTGTTGCTGTGCTAACAAGCTTCCAAACACCAATATGTACTTGTTGGGCCACCAGCTGCTGTTTTTGGAAATGGCATGGTTATGGTATGGTATGGAAATGGTGTGGATATGGTATATTTGGTATGGAAATGGTATGGATATGGTATATTTGGTAATGCTGTGCCATCAAACTGAAAACATACTGAGGAAAAGCCTATACATATTGTCACTTTAGTTATCTATACATCTCAATCAAAAGAGCAATCAAACATAAAGTCAAACAGCACACAGAAATGTTTCAGGACATTTCAATATGAAAGTGGCACTCTCCTTCTGTTTACGGAGCCGGGTTATGCTAAGGGCTAAAATAACGTACGTATATGGAATATTTATTTGAGAAGCTTTCTGTGAACACTCTGAGGTGGCTGAGTTTTGACGACTTCATTTAATATGGATAATTACTTTGTCAAAAAACCACTTAAAAAAAACGGTCAACTAATGACACAGTAAAACATTTTCAAAGGAACCCATCGAAACTTCACACCGGATCCTTCACTGAAGGATATTGTTACAGTATGTCTCACCAGAAAATGTCAAAGCACTTTCTGAAAGGGTTCCTCAGACGGAATGCCCACAGATAGATTATGCCAGGCACATGCACAACCACAGAGCTAGATATGATGTCTCCTTTACATATTCTGCTTTTATGCTCTGTGTATTTGGAATTGGACAATTACTGTAATTTACCCTGTTAGATTTCACAAACACTTTATGTTCTGAGCACTACTCCACTTGTGAGATTAATAATTGCTTTGTATGCTTATTGAAAGTAAGAGCAGGCAGTGTGTGTGTGTGTGTGTGTCTGCATATTACTGAGTAACTGTTTTCTAAAAATGTGTCAGTCTGGGCTTATTTTCCTTGATCTTTCCTTGGTTTCTCATTCCTCTGTCGGTTGATATTCTTGGAATGGAGAACTCTAATGGAATTGGTATTTAACGATGTTCCATGTTTTTATTGCAGTAATTAATTAGCCTGCTGTACTGTTCAGAGCTCCCCCCACATAGCAGCACTCCCTGGCTGTTTCATGCATGCGGAGCACAAAGCACCGGGCCTGAGATGCTGCTGCTGCTCTCCCTCAGCCTCTCATCAGCACTCAGAGGGTTGCAATGCTCACACAGACCCCAGTGCACCATTTCCCATAAACGAAGGACAACGACCGTGCAGTCCATCCAATCCACTCCCTCCATTCCAAGAAGACATTTGCATATTTCACCACTAATTCTCCTGGAGGATTATTACGCTGTCCTGTTGACTGACTCAGATAGAGGTCTCAAGCAACCATCTTCAGCTCAAGTCACAACTAACCTTCAAACAGTACTACTCGTGACTCCAATGGGTCTCTATAAACTTGATCTATTTTGTGACTGTGAAGGGTATGTGGTTTGGGACATGCATCCATTCCACAAGGAGTTTACCTGTGTCAGACAAGGAGTATGTGTTCTTGAATTCTTATTCCAAAAAGATTTCTTGCAGACCAGACAATCAATATAATTTCTGAGATGGTGATAAACATTAATTGTGTCTTTTCTCTCTTGTTTGCCCTCACTGAATAAAAGAAACATTACATCTTTATCATTAAATAAGCAATATTTTTATCTGGCACAAAGTGAGGTGTTGGTTACTCTGCTGTTAATCTATGAACTGCTGAGCTACATACACTGCATATTGATGTGCTAGCGCCCTCCTCTCAATTTACTACACAGCAGAGAGGGGAGATGGTCACCTCTGGAAGAGCAAGCATCCATCCTTTGGTAATAATTGACATTGTATGTACTGCGCCAAGGCAACTGGAAAAAAACATTGCAAATGAGTGGTTCTCATGGTGAAAACGACCTTGCTTTATGGCTTAAGTGCTTCCTGCTCCTCTCGTCTGATCTGCCAATCCCATCTATCATTCTAATGCTGTGGCACCAAGCCAGCCCAATCAAGCCCAATTATTTGTACTCTCATTAGCGAGTGACAGCGTTGCAGCTACATCTCTGGTTGGACAAGGTCACGTCACATGTCAGGGAACTTTGAGATGCTTTATATAGATGTGGAACCATGTGTGTGTGTGTGTGTGTATGTGTGTTTGCATGTCTGTGGTTTTTGGTGTTTGATGACATGAGGGGCACTATTATACTGCACAAGCACTGCATGCAGGATGTGTAAAGAAAGCTCTAGTCATGAGACGGAGGACACTTAGTTACATCCTTCAGTATTTCATCTTTCCAAAAACAGCAGCACCCATCAAAGAGGCAGCCAGGAAGGAAATCCCCTCATAGAAGCCCATGAAAAGTTCATGCTGCTGTCATGTAGTGTTTACGTAAGCCTTGTGTATAATTCACACTATTTGTGCCTCTAGTGCAACCCTTTTCCATTTATTACAGCAGTTGAATAAAATACACTAGTGGGGTAGGTAGGGAAAAGCAATTTACCCATCAAAAACAAGATTATGCACCCCACTTTAGCTACGATTATTTTACATTTCAAATAAAATGTTGATTCAGCTTATCTACTGATTTATGTTGAAAAATGACATAATTTCTCCATTCATAGCCAAAACAACCAATTATGGAAGCCTGAGATCTCCACCTCAGAGAGATGGGCTCAGCGTGCCCTGCCATGCGTATGAGGAGGAGCAGGAGCGGCAGTAGCAGCAGAGGGCGAGTGATCCACTGAGTGCTTTTATTGCTTTTCCCTCGCAGGGCTCCTTGGCCCACAGATGGAGCGCCCTGTTGCACCTGCTGCTCTGCGTTTGTTCACTGCGACCACCGACAGCCTCACACCCAGCATGCACTGCGACACACCTTCCTCACATGAAGGGTGGGGTTTGTGTGTGTGTGTGTGTGTGCCATCACGTCAGTCCGAAGAAGAAAAGAGTGTAAATTTCAGGAAAGGCAGAGACCATTCAGTCACAGGTCAATGCCTTGCAGACGGAAGGGGAAAAAACTGTCTGCTTGAATAACTGCCAGTTAATCCCCCGTTGGAGACATGCAATAAATCACCACATTTTATTCAAACTTGTTAGTATTGCCTCACTATTATGTGACTGAACTAATTAATGCACAATGGTACATTGTCAAGTCCATCGAACACAAATGAACACAAAGAAACACATACACACTGATAGATCATCAGAGAGGACTATAGATAGATAGATAGATTACACTAAACTTTAATGTAGAAATCTGAGGAGGATGGAAAGGATAAGACCATACAAAAGGCCTTTGAGGTGTTGCTTTGATATATTCCTACAGATATATGTTATGCTTTGATATATTCCTACAGATATATGTTATGCTTTGATATATTCCTACAGATATATGTTATGCTTTGTTTGCATGCCTCACTTCATAGAGATATATGTTATGCTTTCTCTGCCTCAGTCCCTCTGTGTTCACTGGTAGGGGGATGGGGATTACACTAAATATTTGATACACAATATGTATTATAAAGCTAAACCCATCCTTTATATGGCCACTGGCTGCTTTATGATGATAAATGAAACAGATATCCTGTGTAGAAGGGTTTGGTGCATTTGCATTCTGGTGACAATTTTATAGTGTATGTGTGTGTGTATGCATCAGAGTCTCCATCTCTCTGTCTCTCGCTCGCTCCTCTCCCTCATATGTGTGTATGTGTGTGTATGTGGGTGTGTGGGTGTTTTGGGGGGAGGGGGGAGGGCTGGGGGTCCGTACGTGTACACTTGTCTGTACGTGCTTCAGATCAGCTTTTCTTATGTCAGAATCAAGCTTTCAGCAACCTGCAGAATGGAGGAGAGAGTGCTGGAACTATTTGAACTGTTGAGGAACGAAGAGGAGTGAGCTTCATTAAAAGCCTGAGTTGTTCTTGCGGTGGATTACAGGGTAAGTGCTGAGCGGTGGCTGGCCTGTGGGGGCTTACAGAGGGAGGAGGCAGGCCAGCAGATTGGGATAGTGTCAACGGCATTAATTACTTCTGGGTCCCAGTCCAGAAACTCGGCTCTCCTGTGTCCTCTCCTCTCCCTTCTAAAGGCTAATTTGTGGTCAAAAATCAATGCTTGCTATTGTTATACTATGAAGGCAAACTGTAGTGCAACAACAGAGTTTGACAAAGTTTATCCCTTTTCAAACCATAAAGCTCCCAATTAAAAAAAGGTACAACAAAATTCTTGTGAAAGATTTCTGTGTAATTGATTCCCACTGAATGACTTAGAACTCTTGCCCAAGTTTTGTTCAGAACAACCATAAAACATTTGGGTGAGACCATTTCGAAACAGCTCGACTGTCCCCTGGAGTAGGCTACTGGCTGCCTTGGCCTCCAGCTCGCAGCCTGATCGTCAGCACTCACCCCTGGAGATTAACGTATCATTGGCCACTCCTGCTAAGTAATGCAGGCCAAAGCAAAACAGATGTGCGTGTCACCGCGTTATCTCCCTGCCACAAGCACATGACGAGGGCTCTTGTCTGGGGAGGAAACAGCCGCAATTTTGAGAAAAGTCAAATGATTCATCTCGGCCCGCTGTGCCATTCGTCTGTGTCACCGCTTATGCGATGCACCCAAACACTTTGCCTAGCCCCCCAACTTCCCTGTCGCCTGGCTTAGAAAGCCAAATCAATCAAGCTTCCCCATGCAGGAAAGTGCAGAAATAAAGAGACAATGAAGTGGAATGGAGGAAAGCAGGATGGATGGCATAAGAGGGATTTGGGACAGGCCATGAGGAATCTCATGTGTGTGGACAAACACGCGTGCTGAGGCACTGCTGAATACTGAACACACAGAGCTGCTTCAAAAGATCTTAATATATGATCTAATTACCATCCGTGGGTCATGAAGAATATGCCTAATAAGGTGAGCAGAATTATTTGTTGGTTGTGAATTTAAATGAAGAGAGAGAGAGAGAGACAATGCATTCAGCAGTATTTTATGGGCAAGGTTTCAGAGTGTATTTTGGACCATTAGCTTTTCATTTTGCGCCCCGAGCATGTCATATACACACGGATGTCAGCTCCGTTAGGTGGCCTGCGTATCTCTGGAAGCCAAGCACCAAATCCTGTTTTATGTCCACGTGTATTTTTCATCGAGGTACTTCTCTGTTTTGTTTTTCTGAATGTAAGCACTCTATATGTATAATACTGTATACAGCATCCATGACAGAGTGAATGCAACTTTAACACAAAACACAAAATTGCAAGAATACCTTGAGCTTCCACAATATATGTACTAACTTTCTTTCAATCACACTGAAACCCTTGAGAAATGCTTTCATTTTGATAAACACTTGAGCAAATAGTATGTCAGACAAACTGAGTGAAAACGTTCTTTTAAACCATTTTTCTGTGCCAGGTTATTAATTTTGGAAACGGATGGTACTGTAGGTAATCTAACGAAGTGACAGGACCTTCCAGCAGCATCTGTTCAGCGCTCTTTTACTGTGCTGCATTGAGCCCATTCTCACAAATGAAAAATGAAAGGACATCCAACTTGAAGGGCATCATCCCTTCGTCTCACTGATCAGAATATGCAAGTGCTTTCTTGGCCAGCTTTGTCAACGATCACGACAGTCCTTGAACATCATTTGATAGACTTGGACATCTGTGACAATGTCACAGAGTGCCTGGCAAGGAGCATTCTTTATTGTCCGAGGGTGAAAGGGGACGCTTTTGGCTTAAGTACAGATTTCTCATTTGTAAAGGAAACACTTACTGTTGATCAACATCTGTTGTTAAGTTCATTTTGTAAATGGCTTGAATCTGATCACAAGTTTATGGACTCATGCACTTCACTGGCATCTCTGGAAGTGTGAGAGGACTTGAAGAAAAAGGATCCTTTTCGCCACCAGATGCTCTACACTGATGTTCAAGATCAAAGTCGCTCACTCCAGTTTACCAGTTTCACTCTGAAATGAAAATACATAAATTACTTTAAGTTTCTTTCATGATCTTGTGGATATTCATTCAATCGTACTAACAACCATAAAGAAGGTCTAAGAATAAGGTATTTTCTTTATGTTGTGTAGGTTATATACTTTCACTTGTGTATGTATACGTGTTTAGGTGAGTATCCTACATTCATGTTTAATAACTGTTGGACTTAATAATACAATGCACATACAGGTATGTGTTGAATCTATTAGAAGATTCTGCTGTTTGTTGTTGATGTATACAGTATGTTCAAGTTTCATTCAGTGAGATGATTTAAATTCTGTTGCACAGGTGTGCAATGACAATAAAGACACGCTATGTTATTCCATTGAAATGATTTGCATGTGTACAGTGTACTTTACGTCTTAGCAGCAGATTTAAAGAAGCAGAGAACCAACTGCTGAATGTTTTTACATAAATTGACCCTGACTAATCCCTGTTCAACCCAGACAGGGGCTGACTTCATTAGCCAGTGCTAACGAACCTTTGCCAGCAGCGGCAGGCCTCCTCCTCAATCTCTCACTTTATCAATTCAGCATTGGTCAGAGGGTTTGGACCTCACAGAGTCCACACAGTCTACCCTTTGAAAGCAGGCTACTGTCTAAATCAGTCTCCATATCTCCACTGGAAGCTGTGCTGAAGGACCTAGGCCAGCAGGCATCGGTATCAATGATACAAACAGATATTGTATGAGTATGTCTGTTTTTATTATTAGCATTATTATTATTTGACTGTCTACTATTGTCTCATATTTAACATGAGATTTTAAAGATATGTTATATTAGTTTGAATGTAAGATCATGTTTGTTGTGTTGAGTGTTCTTGTGTGAAGAGGCTTGGAGTTTCCCCGTGGGTCAATAAAGTATTGCTCACCTTCTTATCTTATCTGACCTCACCTTATCTTACATGATATGGCCATGACATGATGCTCACTTACCCGTCTTCATAGTGTGGGAACAAACACTAAATGGACATAGTCAATTTTCCATCTCATAATTATATGAAGCGTTTCCTGATAAGCTCTTTAATGGAAAAAAAAACGGCAATCTTTATCTGGACAGGAAAACATATATTGCAGCCTTTTATTCCAGGAAAGTGGATAAGCTCATTATGAATACCAAATGTGATTAGTGTTGTAATATCACACCATAATACTCTCAAACAAACAGACTGAAAACCAGTTTATAATAATAATAATAATAATAATAAAAAACTTCAAATGAGCTAAACCGCATCCCTTGTTGGTTGTCTTGGGTCTATTCTTTTGTATCCTCCTATATCTTATCCTGCAAATGTGTTTTTTGTATTCTTTGCTTTTATTATGACCATTCTAGCACAGTGATTTTTGGTTGACACCGGAGCACCAGGGTACATGAAACTTGGTGGGCATGTTACCCCACTGTCAGTCCATAAGGAATTGAAGATTTTGGCCCCCGGTTTTTGCAAAGAGAACATGCAGGAAGATGCGATCATATTATGTACCACTACTGTATGTGATACATCTAGTTTGAGAAAGCTTTCAATGAAGATTAAATTGAACCTCTCGCTCTCTTTAAAAGATAAAACTGGGCCAAGGAATGTCCTTAAACTGAATTTGGTAAATGGCACAACACGCGTTCAAACTTTGGAGGCTAATTGTATCGATGAAATTCCAGAGACATTAAATTTTAAGATGGTAGGAAATAAGCCTTTTTAGTATTCATACAGAATAGATCTTTAATTGATGATGTGGCGGGTGTCTGAATGACGAGGGGAGAGAGGGAGAAGGAGAACTGCAGCGGTGGAAAGAAGAGAGAAAGAAAAGAAAAGCAGAGATCACACAAGTGCAGACAGCACTGAAATAAACCCACTTTATTAACAGACGGCCTCTTTTGTTCAATTATTCATATTTTATATAATCAACTGATGTGTAAGCTTTAAACAGCACCAACATATAAAAATGGTATGCGCACTGCTCAAGAGCAGCAGGCAGCAACAACATTGAGCTGTTAACTTGGGTTTCATCAGCGTCTCTCTTCTCAGTCAGTCTGAGTGTACAAAGTCGACTACTAAAACCATAATATTGGAGCGAGCCGAGTCAAGTCTGCTCATCTTAAAATAGGTCAGCGCGACTCCTGGCTTTTAGACAGAGCGACGCGTCTCCCACGCCTACCTGCACTATGAGGCAGGATTGAGAACAGAGGCTCCATCTCCACCCGCTCTTTGATCATACTGGAGCGTCTCTCGGGGGGTGGTGTGTATGATGCGGATCCAGATGCTCAAATCATGGCCATGCTGGCGGATGGCGGATGGCTGAGCCGGTGGGAGAGGAGGAGACGGCCCTGCCTCACCTTTGTCTCTCACAAGAACCACACAAATAGTCACAGCTCACACTCTGGAGGGGGAAATGCCGTAGTCTGAGCGGCTGAGATGGGGTTTGGGGATGGGGGTGGGGGGGGGGGGTGTGGTACGGAGTTTGGAGTGGGGGGTGTAGAAGTTTGGCTCAGGACCACGCTTCTCACCTCGGCGTTGCTATGCAGGTCTGGTGACACCCCAACATCATCACCCTCCAACCCGTCCACTCCCACCTCCTCACCTGACTCCTCCCCAGCCAAACACGCTCATTACCTGCTTGATGAAGACGTGGTGCTGAGTCCAGCTGGGTGGTGTGGGATGCTGGGAAGGGGCCATCCGTCTCCGGGAGGACTCTCGCGGCCCCCTCCGAGGACCATTAGGGCTGGGGAGGATCGATGCGACTGGCTGGGGAGGAGTCCATCCGTCATGTCAGGCCCACGGCCCTGTGTCTCTCTCCACTGGAGGCCGGCCCCTAACCCCACGCTGACCCCTCCCTGCTCATATCATTACACCGACCCTCTGGTCCAGCAAAAGGCTCCCGCGCTCATTAAGTCGGACCAGGTGTGCCGCCCGCAACTGTAACTAACTACAAGTGCGTGACCACCTGCCAGCTGACAGCACTTCTGTCTTCTCAGTGTGGCTGTATATGGGAAGAGAAAAGGACTCATGAGATGCCAGAGAATTATCTGAGTATCAGATTAGATATCGATCCACAAGTCTCCCACCAGAGAGAATTAACCGACAATGTCTGTGGCATTTCTGATTGTGATCGGGGTCATGAAACAATATAAGTGTGATTGGGAAAGGAAATACTTAAAGTGCACCAACAGTCCATTTAGCCTCCCTACTTTAGCCAGTGATGATTGGGGTGGGCTGGGTTTGCTCACGTCCAAATGGAGGAGGCTGTTGCAAGAGTAGAGGGTGCAGCTCTTTGTTGTCTAGTCTTTTCAGTGTAAAAAGACATGCCTATTTTCTCAACTCTGGTTAAAGGCCACTGTGAGTTTTCAGGAAGAAAGTCAGATTGTTTCTTTTCTCTCTGGGTACTTGCATCCGGCGCACGGTGACATTTGCAGATAAGCCTCTTAGTGATTGACTGACAGCAGGAAAATGGCCAGAATGGGATTTCTGAAAGAATCAATCAGCAAATTAATCACCCAGAACAGCCAGACAAATCATCTCCAGACTTCCACTTGGCACCACACAAGTTTGTCATTGACCTTCATTGCAGCGTGTATGTTTTCACATGTTACAGAATTATAAAGAGTGTTACTTTCAGGAGAGAATTCGCAGAGGCTGTGCTGGAATGCATATAGCCACACATAGTGAGGTTCACACACCCTTTCACTCCAGCTCATATTATCTCTCCCTGCCAGCGTGCCTTTTCAAATGCAAATCACAAACAGCCAAAGATTTACGATAACAATTACAATTTCCATTTTTACACCATGAAAGGGGATTTTCACTTCAATACCATTTTATTGTCTTTAAAATAGATTTCTGAGATGTGGAGGCGTCACGATGCTGCTGACGCTGGAATTGTAACTCCTGCAGCCGAATTAAACTCAGTATTGAACACTGCGCCAAATGCACCGTCTCCATCACTGCGTTGTGTAATTCTGTCACAGTCAATCACAGACACCAACACACAGAGACGCACATGCCAGGCAGCTCCGAGCTTGTGCCTGAGAATAACATTATTAACTGTGCAGACATAAATATGGTTGAGATGGAGTGCGGGGCTGGGGGGATAAATTGCAACAAATCACTAACAGCTCATCCGGGCTGAAACCTCTCTCTCTCTACACAGAAACGAATCATTTAAATATTTCTCTCCAAACATGTCTCACGCTCGCGTTTCCCCTCTTTGAAGTGTAATCACGCCTTGTCTGGGCATCGTTTATAATCACTGTTGAGTCTGCCAGGCCACTGTCGGCCTATGAGGACACACACTACCATCATACCCTTTTTTAGCAAACATGGAAAAATATATAGTTGTGGAATGTGGATGGATGGAAGGATGTATCGAATGAAAACAGAGCAATATTCTCAAGATGCAGAACAGAGTGAAATGTTCTGTTATCAGCAGTAACACTCTCTCCATCATAAACATGGAAATATTGAAGTCTCTTAAAGCAAATGTAATGTGAACACCAATCAATGTTATGTTGATATTTGCAGATTCTTCTAGCAGACACTGATGCAATGTCGTCACAGACTTGCAATCTCTGTGTGGCTGTTATGCAAATTTCATCCAGGACAATTTACATTCAAACAAACTAAATCAATACAGTATATACATAAGCATGCATGATTTGAGTCTGATATAAAGTGAAAAATCAACATACATGTTCATCATTCATGCTTGTGGAAAATGTTTAATTTCGCTCATACCTGACAGTGCAACACCACCATAAGTGCTGCCCTGATAAGAGATATTGTGACACCAAACATTTCGGCTAATATAAGTGGAAGAAAAGTTCCTTCAAATATTCATTTGAGGTGCTGAATAATCCATGCATCAGCTAAACTGGTTCCTCCAGCTGGGGCTCTGAATAGGGGGGTGTGAGAGGCCGAGGTGGCGCGCTGAGAGCGCCAGGGACAGGGCCCGGGCAAACTCCCACGAGGTGTCTCCTGAGGAGCGCACAGCCCACAGGGTCACAGACTGCATTTGAAGCCCATTCCATCACTCAACAACCATGTCCTGGCCAACGAGGCTACTCAGACACGTTGAAGGCTACAGTGCCCAGGTGTGTCTCCAGAGCTGAGAAGCAGGAACAGCAGAGAGCTTTCGTGGTTAGCCACCACTGAGCATATAGTGAAGAGCAAGCCTGGCCTCCAGATGAGGTACGGGGCAAATGGCAAAGCATGAATTATTCCTCTGTGCATCTGCACATTTTCCTCTCCAGATTCCTGACTTGTATTAAGTTTAATAGAATGTAATAGCTACACATTACATTTGCAGTGATACTTAAATTAAAAGTAGTGTTAACATGCGAGTTAAAATGGACACAAAAAACCTCAGCAATACTGAGATACAGTGCAATGTATTTTAGCAGCCTGACTGACATAACCATGTCTAATGGGAAATAGGGGTGGGCCATACTACTCCAAGTACATGGCTTAGTGACTAACCAGGTTAAGGTAACCTCCTACTAGAAATCTTCAATCTCAAATCCCAACAGCAGTGCTCTTCTCTTAGGCAGGCTTCACTGATTACTCAGAGTTCTTTTATCACTAAAACACATACTCGGAATACCTCTGTATGCTTGGTTCACCAGCTCCCCCCTGTGGCATCTACAGAGTATTACATTCTCAGAGTTAAACAGCAAAAGCCTCAGTCAGATTTTGAACACAAAGACCACATTTTACAGAAATATTTTCATTTTAATATTTTTTTTTTTATAGAGAAATATTTTGTATTATTAAAAATGTATACTTCAAAAGGACAATTAAAGGCAACTGAAACACAGGTCACAAAAATGCTACCATGGTTAAGTCAATTGTGTCCCTCCAAACAAATAAATTACATGTGACACATTAAATCTCTTATTTATTTCATGCTGTGCAACTGTAACTGCCTGTTCATTACACACATTAAGGGAAACCCATTCCAAATCTTTCAGTCATTAAAAAGTAGATCAAGGAAAACAAATAAAATCACTGAACTGTCTACCCTTAGCAAGGATAAAAACAGCAAAACAACACAATACCTTCATGTTAACTGCTTATTTGGTCAGATCACTGTGATTTGTCCTTCATAAGAGCACTCTCAGGTGTGTAATGTACATGATCATGCCAAAGATGTTCTGTCAAACCATACTATTATGATTGTTGTTATTATTTAGTAAACTTTAGTTTCAACTCTACAGTTTCTCTTTGTGTAATAGCTTTTAAATTGTGTTGGTGAGGATGATTCTTCAACGGAGAGTATGTGACTGAACTGGCCATACGAATGAACATAATGACCCTACGTTATGGAACAAGGATTTAATGAAGCAAAGCTGTTCCTCTTTTTCAAAGAGGTGTCAGACTCTGACAAAGGCAGTTACAGAACAGCATTCTGATGAGTCACGACCCATAAACAGCTGGACCACATCTGTCCCGCATAGATAGACAACAAGTTGAGCAGGTTTATCAGGTCAGGCAGTAATCCTTCCATCCAAACACTTACAGGTACATGACGTTAAAGACTGCATTATAGTCACTAACCAAGCCTACAGTAAACAAGGCTACCCTCATGTTCACAGTGCTGCCGATACGACTGCCAGACACTACGGTACACTGGCAGGTCTATAAAAAGTGCTTTCAGTTGACAATACAACAACTGTTGTCAGAGTTTCTCCTCTCAACACATCCTGACACAATACTACAACAGATACTTCCACGCCATGGTCCAAATGACATTAGTGAAATGTCATGACAGGGTTTTTATCTGAAGTCATTCTTTCTAATAATAGATGACTTATTGGAGTGTGTTTTCTCTTCCTTCTCCGGATCCCACATTAACTAAGTGGACGTGATCGCATTTGGCTTTTTGCAAGTGTTACAGGACTATTACAAAAGGTTGCAGAATTAGTAGCAACCCTAACTAGTAGTGGTTGGCATCGTCATAAGATGTCAAGTCCATGTCAAAGAAATCTTCCAGCTTCCACTGAAGGGTCTCAAAGGTGGGCCTGTTGGCGGGCTGTTCTGTCCAGCACTCCTGCATGATCTCGTACATGACTTTGGGGCAGTGGGGAGGGCAGGACATGCGGTAGCCGTTGGGTAGTTGCTGCACCACCTGGTAGTTGGTCATGGCTGAGTGACAGAAGAGGTAGATTATTAACATGCCTTTACAGGAATTCTCAGAGACTTCCCGTTGAGGTGTACGAGAAACACCAGCGGGAAATCACTAAAGAGAATGCACTGCATACTTTGACATTGTGTTGCTAACCATAATGACTTGGAGGCAAGTTTGGTTATGATTCAAACAACAGTATGTTTAGGAGAAACCATTGAGGGGCTGACATATCTCATGACTGATGCATACATAAGCTGTGGATGAAAAAGATTCAGATTTATGGGTGGACTCTTTCTGAAAAAAAATAAATAAGAAAAAGGCCGTCTGCTGGACAATTCAGTGTTCGCTTAGGGCTAGTGAAATTTACAAAAAGAGAAAACTGTTAAAACACATACAAAGATAGACAAGACCTAGACAAAGTAAGCCCAGCCTTACTTGGATATGGCATTTGACCGAAGGTCATAATTTCATAAAGTAGGATGCCAAAGGACCACACGTCAGACTTGATGGTGAACTTGTTGTCATGGATGGCCTCAGGTGCTGTCCATTTCACGGGGAACTTGGTACCCTCTTTGGCTTGATATACATTCTCATCCTGAAAGAGATATATTTCTAGATCATCAGTCTCATCATGTAATCAGATGAGCAACATATCACGACTGAAGATGTCCATGATCAAATGTGAGAAGTATTAACAGAACTATATCTAAACCAAAAAGTTTAAAAGGTTTGATTCCAAAAGGTTATACAGAAACATTCTGTGAGGTCTAAGAGGAAGAACCTGTAGATCTAGCTTTGTTGACATTCCTTCATGATGTACTATGTTTCTCGTAGTCTTGGAGGATGTTGAAAACAGACTATCCAGATGGTATGTACACAAAGGGCATTCTTATTATCTCTACAATGTCATCAAACAGGCTCAGAAAGCTATTACTTGAAAGAAAACCAACATTGGTAAGTCAAGGAAAACCTAAGAGTGACAACTCATGAAACTTGTGAAGAGAGTCTAAGAGTGACAACAGAATATCAGTAAGATCATACCATGAAGACCCGTGCCAAGCCAAAGTCAGCAACTTTGCAAATATTATTCTCCCCAACGAGAACGTTTCGGGCAGCTAGATCTCTGTGGATGTAATTCTGGAGCTCAAGGTAGGCCATTCCAGCAGCCACTTGAGCTGCCATCTCGATCTGATCAGAGATCCGCAGTTTTGTACCACCATCCTCTGAGAAAAGTGGTGGAAAAAAGGTTTTTAAAAAGTCAGAAAGTATGTAGACAGTCTTTAAAGGCTGTTAAAGCAATAAATGCTTAAAACACTGTGCCAAAGATGGTGGATATTAATAGGAATGCTATCAGGGCCATACAAACGGATGTCCTGAGATGAAGTGTAGTGACCAACAATAGGATCTATCTTACACTATTAACAGGTATTTGGTTGCAGTCTGTTATTCAAAAGGCACACCTTACTCTATGTATTTCTAATAATAACCCGGATCATTCCTGTCACTCTAATACATGACAACAAACTTTGAATATAAACTTGCACCCACATAATCAACATTAACATTATAAGGTTACACTATAGCATAGTATGATTTGATCTCCAGGAAGGCAATCAAGTCTTTCCTTCAGTGCGCACTCATGTCATAAAACTGAGATAGCGCTAGCTAGTATCTACGTGCCTGTCTTAAGACAAACACCCTCATTCAGTTTATTTCAGTTAGACTTTGATCCTCTTTTCTTGCCACAGTCATGAGCAAAGGTAAACTTCAAACAGGACGCCATGACAAAGCCTGAATGAACGGAGGAATTCACTTCTGAGATAATTTAGAGAAAATTAGCCATCCATCTATCCATTCTTTTGTACATCTCCTCATATTTAATATTATTGTAAAGGATAAGTGAATAGAGACATAAATATGTGATAAAGTTCTGTGTTACAGCCTTCTTGCTCATGACTGACATGTTATGCAAAGCTATTTTTAGATCTGATTAGATTTGTCTGCATCCACCAATACACACAGCAGATTTTTGGAGATGACCTTTTTAAATATATCCCCTATACGTTTCTTTATTTTACAACTACATTGGGAACATTTCTTTCTGGTAAGAATTCCACAGAACATTTGCTGAATGTATATGTGCATTCAATTGAAAAAAAATGTTCCACTGGTTTGAGTGAGCACCACATCCCCTGGTATAATGAAAGTTTGAACTACTGAGGCAGAGTGAAATGGTGTCTTAATAAGTACAGTATACTATATTAAACGGCATCATGTTTTCAAGGCCAAAGACCAGCACAGGTGCCCATCTTGGCATCAGAAACTCTCAGAGAATCTCACTATTTGCCCATCTACAATGTTATTATTTACATCTTGCAAAGGAAAAAGCGACCTTGATCACTCAAACTTCTTTGAAGTCTTTAATGAGTTGGTCAGTTCCTCAAGGTAAGGGGTGTTTATCCCTTGATGTCCAATTTAATGTTCGAAACTGTTAGAAATCTGAAATTCTATGTAATATGTCTTAGCAAAATCTATAGCATAGCTTTTACAAAAGGTAATTCTAAAAATACAGTGAGTGATCTCAATCCCTACATATCTCCAGCACATATCACTCAAGTAATCAGTGGCAGCGTATAATTGGGGGAGGCGGGGCAGGTGAGTGTGGGACTGTGGGGTGCACTCCTACTCTGCAGGTATTCCAGCAGACTCCCATTCTTCATCAGCTCCGTGATGATGTAGATGGGCTCCTCCACCGTGCACACAGCATACAGCTGGATCAGCTTGGGGTGCCGCAGCCTCTTCATGATCTGAGCCTCGCCCAGGAAATCCTGAGCGTCCATGGTCCCTGATGGAATGACAGTGAGTTGGATACCGGTTAGTCTCACACTAGTACCTGAGGGGCACTTCACTGAGCTCACCGAGTCTTGATGTTCACCTGGTTTCAGAGTCTTTACAGCAACAGGTGTGGTGTCATTCCAGATTCCCTCGTGCACTTCCCCGAACTGTCCAGCCCCCAGCTTGCGTAAAAGGTGCACTGAGCTGCGGTCAATTTCCCATTGGTCCGCAGTGTTGTAGGACAGTCCATGTGTCTGAGGAGCCTCCATCTGAATAGGGGCAAACACCAGAACATTAGAAGACAAACTTCAACTTAAGTCATGTACATCCTCCAGAGTAAGAACATGCAGGTCTAGTTTTGAATAGCCTAGTACATAATCATTAAGGTGTTTGTGTACAACTTGCAGGTCTAGTGTTGAATAGCCTAGTACATAATCATTAAGGTGTTTGTGTACAACTTGCACTTTGGCTTAAAATTCATAGCGGGCATCAACGTGGATAAAGTTCCAAAGAACCTTCCAAGACAGAAAGGAAACAAGACATCATTGACATCTCACCTTTTTGCATGGTTGCAAGAGACGCAGACACAGGCCATCTTCTTTCTTTGAATAGTGCTCCACAAGCAGTTTCAGAGTCGGAAAGGCCCGGTTCCTAGAAACATAGTACTCTCCCGTCTCTGTTTTTCTAATTTTGTAGTGTTTCACTTTACCCTTGTCCAGAACTGTGGGAACAGAGAGGGAACCCATGACGAGGTGTATGACAGATTATGTAGATGATGCACATTCATTAAATGACACATGTAAAAGGCGTATAAAACACATTGGGTTGTTGGGGAACACATATCTATAGGCAAAAGTATGGCACTATTTGAATAAAAAGCATAACTGCAAACGTGTCCATCAGATTGACTCATGTTCAGTCACATTTCTATGGAATAAGTATGAGCTCAAATGTCACAACTTTACCCAAAGACCATTTTCTAGACCAAATGCTATCAGCTGTTTTATCAGAGGACAACTAGAAAATGTAATTGAGGAAATTACCAGTGCATGAAAATATAAACATACTGTATATTAACATAAAATGCCAAACAAACTTTTATTTGGAAACAGTTGGCAGGAGTCATAGTTGATAACAACTGACAGTTGAAATGGCTGAACAGTTAAATAGTTGAGTAGTTTAAATAGTTAAATTATTTAATAGTGAATTATTGTAGTGAGGACATTTATTTTGAAACAGTTGTGGGCAGAGGTAATAGTAGTCTTAAGAGAGCCAGATTGTATGCTTAAAGCCTGAGACAGAGTATATAGTTTAAAAGTTGAATGTAGATAGTGTAATGGATGTTGATAGACAGAAAGTTGAATGGATGTTGATAGGCAGATTGTTTAATGGATGTTGATGGATAGTTTAATGGGTGGATGAGTGAATGGTTTGAAGAGGATGAATGGATAAAGTTGGATGGAATGTGCCTTATATCCTTGTAGAATGGAGAGACACAGAGAGAGTTGGCCTAGTTAAGCAGAAAGCAGTTGATACCGGTGCAATCAGTTTAACTGGCCCTTTGATGGGTCCTAATAGTGAGCAGCTGGAAGTTGATACAGGTGCAAATCAAGTTAATTAGTCCATTGTGATGTCATAGTGCTAATACAAAGTCTATGGGGAAAAATAAGCTTGTTACAGTGCATACTGTTCTGTTATCCGAAGTCTTCTTCTTATTATTCTTCCCACCAAATTTCTGCGTCTAATTCAGCTTCAACCGTTTAATGTAGAAACTTCGTTCAAACTTTGTAACGTAGGTCTTGAAAAGGACACGTGGGGAATGTATTTTTCACTTTTGTAAACTTTATACTTTTTGAGATATTAATTAAAAACTAGAAATGCAATTACAAGGAATTACCAGTGCATGAAAATGCTAAAGTTGTGATGTAAAATATCATGTATAGTTAAAACAGATAATACAGAGATGGTTACTACGGTGATGCTAGGATAGACATAGTGGTTGCATAGCTTAATAAAAGTTGATAGTTTAAACGTAGACTGTTTAAAAGCTGAATGTAGATAGTTTAAAAGTTGTTGATAGACAGTAGATAGTTTAAAAGTTGTTGATAGGCAGCTAGTTTAATAGATAGTTTAATATATAGTTTGAAAGTAGACTGTTTAAAAGTTGAAGGTAAATAGTTTAAAAGTTGTTTACAGACTGGAAGTTTAATGAATGTTGATATTCAAATAGTGTAATGGCTGTGTATAGGTAGATATTTGATGATAACTGAAAGTTGGAATGGCTCTAATGTTTGCTAGCAGTTATGCTAAGATTTTTAACTATGCTAACCATGTTACTTAGCTAATGTTTTATAGCAGTGTTAGCAATGCTAACATGCTAACCATGTTACTTAGCTAACTTAGCTAACGTTTTCTAGCAGTTTTGCTAAACATGCTAACTATGCTAGCAATGCTACTTAGCTAACTTAACTAATGTTTTCTAGCAGTTTTGTTAAACATGCTAACTATGCTAGCAATGCTACTTAGCTAACTTAACTAATGTTTTCTAGCAGTTTTGCTAAACATGCTAACTATATTAGCAATGCTAACATGCTAACTATGTTAACCATGTGACTTAGCTAACCTAACTAATAATTTTTAGTAGTTATGCTAACTATCCTAACTAGCATGCTAACATGCTAACTATGTGACTTAGCTAACCTAGCTAATCATTTTTAGCAGTTATGCTAACAATCATGCTAACAATGCTAACATGCTAACTATGCTAACTAGCTACAGTGGGTAGGAGTTATAGTCGATGACAAGTAACAGTTACAATGGCATAACAGTTAAAAAGTTCAGTAGTTTAAAGGGTTAAATTGTTTAATAGTGAAATATTGTAGTGAGGACTTTTATTTTGAAACAGTTTTTGGCAGAGGAAGCAGTTGAACAGGATGTGTAGTCTTAATAGGGCCAGTTTGTATGCTTAAAGCCTGAGACTGGCAGTTGATCCAGGTGGCCTGAACACCTGCCATAGGATTCTAATTGCTTAACGGCCGTATTATGATGTCACAATCGGCAATGTTAAGTCTATGGGGATTTTTAAAAAGTTTTTCTTTAATAGTTGACCCCTTCTCAAATCTCAATTCAGGTTGAGAATGGGTCTGGGGACCTTTCATTCACTTCTGATTTCCAAGGGGCATAATCATCAGTGAAATTAAACTGAAATTGGTGCACTTAACTTTTACCAAAGCTTTCCACAAGAACAGCAAACACATTTGTCTTGTAAACAAAGGTTTTAAATACAGAGTTTGGTTCCAAAACCATTTTTGAAATCATTAATAAGTCATGTTATTTAATTGTGTATTTCAGGTAATATCAATAATATGAATAATGAAGATAAATCAAATAACAATCAATTACAGTACCACTGACATTACCTGGAAAACAAAATTAAAATAAATGATTTATGAAAATTCATTTAAATTGAGGATATATCATTTTGGAGCCAAACTCTTTGAATGCAGTTGTTTACTAATTCCATTGGTTGTGTTGAACAGCACTGTAAACTCCTCTGTCCATCATCATATAAAGCCCGCCCTGTGCTGGATAAGCGATTATAATCAGGTCTTAGGTTTTTGGTGATTCAGAAATCGGCTTCAACAACAATGTCAATGTTGGACAATGTCTAACAATGTCAAATTTGCTGACAAGTTCACCTGGGTTGACCCAAGCTAAATAGTTCATCTGGGTTGACCCAGGCTAAATAGTTAATCTGGGTTGACCCAGGCTAAATAGTTCATCTGGGGTTAACACAGGCTAAATAGTTCATCTGGGGTTGACCCAGGCTAAATAGTTCCCAGTAGGAATAAGGAAGTCGGAACTGTAATTGCAATCACATAAATTCCATCAGCACAGGAGTAATCAGCACAAAATGTTATGGGAAACAACAATAAGCCATATTCTGCCAAACATAAATGCAAACTTTGTGCTTCTTGATGACCAAAAGAAAATGGAGAAGCTGTTAGGGTTTCCTCACCTGACAGGGAATACTCTCCTTTCTGGCTCTCACAGTGTCTGATCAGGAAGGCCCCATGCGAATTGCCCTCGCCCTGCAGCAGTTTCTCTGCATCTAGCCTTTTTGTGTCCGCAAAGAACCATCTGCAAATTCACAATGGACATTACTTTGAGAATCTCCTATAAACTATAGTTCATACAAACACACCACTTTGTCTTACAGGTGTTACTTTCCATTCATGTTATTTGCCATTGAACAATTATCCAGAGACTGAGACCATTCTTAACAGATCCAGCAGCACCATGAAATGAGTGTTCGATGCATCAAAAGTTGTTTTGACATTTTGTTTTATTTGTTTGTTTTGTCTACCTGTAACATGAGCAAGTGGTTTGGTTTAATTTCAGTTGATGAAGTCTGACTGACCTGAGCGTGAGTGCTGACTACACAAATGCCAGATGAAGTAAGATGAGATGAGTGGAATGAGATTTGGATACATTTTTGATATTTGCCACATGTAGGCTAGTGTTGCTGTTACAATAACAGAAAGGGAAATGCCAATGAAATTATTTAGTGTGAAACTAAGCCTATATTGACTGTAAAATGATGAATAACACCGACTAGCTTATCAAGCATCCAGGCTTTAAAACCTGGAGCTGAGTGTCATTGACAAACAATCCTCAGTTGTCAGGCAGATCCTGTCTTGTTTCACTAAACTACAAATTCTATGTTTCTTATGCAACGTTGTGTATGTTCACAAAGCTCTATGAATGTAATAAAGATGATCTAGTTACACTGTAAACGTGAACTCTCAGAGATTTGGGTTCCACAAAGCACCCTTTCTATATTGATTGCACTGAGTAATTCAAGTTAATGATTAACCAAACCACAGCATTTCCGTCTTGGTGGGAATGATTAACTGTGGTTTGACCCTGTGTTAAAACGTCAGTAAAACACTTGTTCTTTTGCAGTATAGTAGATTCACACCACTTAATACACACAAAACACTTTGTGATAAAGAGTAACCATGACACTGAAAGAACCTCAAAACCAAGTGCAACATGTAGGCCTTGTGTGTTTCAACAGTGGGTTTGAACATTAGCAATTCCACCTTAGGTTGGTTTTCCTTTGCTACACACAAAAACACATTGTGTTGCTGTCTTCATTATTTGCTGTAACATAGGAGGAGGTCAGAAAAGGTTCATTTTAGAAGATAATTTTAGTTCACCATAGCTCAAGGTTAGGATAGGCCTAACTAACTAACTAGGTGGGCTGTGAGACGAATTATGGCTATAGCACATTAAGGGTGCAGTGATTTTGTCCCCAAATAGGCCTAGGCCTACTTGTGAATGATTTAACGCTTGAGTCTTGCAATTATCGCTTTTAGATAGAAAATAGTCTAAAACTATCACAGCCTTTTTTTAAGCTAGGCTGCATGCCCAACCCATATCCTAATGCAGGGGCGCAGGAGATATTTTGAAAGTGAGGGGGACCAAATTGTGAACACAAACCATAGTGAGATCAGATTTCCCGATATCGGATGGCCACCTCTGGCCCACTTTCGACCATCATATTTTAAACTTGCCAGAATATTAAGATAATACCATTGATTGTTTTCAAAATACTTTTTGATTAAAATTGTCAAAACGGTGAGATGAGCACAACGCCAGATCTGCCCTCAGACCAGCTTCTTGCTATGTGCAATTCTACTTTTATTTAATTTTTTTAGATTTATTTTACACTACTTGGGCCAATGGTAGAATACTCTAAAAGCAACATGATGTTGATATTTTATGAAGCCATGAATGAATCATCATGCCTATGATCGACTAGACTACATGATCAAATAGCCTAGTTAGGCCTACAGTACCTAAATTGTCTGGTATAAACCAAATCAACTCTCCACTATGTGTCTGCAGTTAATATTTATGCAATGTTAGAACATGTTGGCTTAACAAGTTACAAGTAAACAAAGCATTTATAAAATTGAAAAAATATATATTACATAAGAAGTAAAATAAAATATTGTTACTGTAGTAACTGTACCACATTATCCCAAGCTTCAAAGAGCTCCCCATGTCTGTGACAGCCAGACGTGACACCGCTAAATTCTCAGCTTGTTTATACCCCACACTGAATGCGTAAGAAAGGCCCATCACTCTGGGGTGTCGTAGCCTACTCTCTGGGATTTATGCACCAAGGTAACTGAAGTATCCAATTTGTGTCTTGAAATTATGTTTGAAATAATTGTCTTAGAATAAAAACTTTGGATAGGCCTATATACTTCTATTTTATAGTTAGGCTAGTGAAAACGAGTTGATCAGTAGGCTAGTTGAGTTTGTTATCAATAAACATAACAGCTAATGTCATGTTGAGCAGGAGATAGGCTACCATAAATCCTCAAATTATGCCCGGGATTGATTCTATTTATAGCCGGACAAATAAAGGCAGGTTCCCATATTTGCCTATACCATACCAACAATTGCCATCAGTCCACCAGCACTAGAAGACATTGCTTCGACAAATCCTACCATGGGTCTCCAACACACGTTCTCAAACTCATTGTCTTGCCGCCCCTTTCGAGCTAATTGCCAGAGGCTGAAGCTAGGCTGCCAGAGGCTGAGGCTACATTTAACGCAATTGTTGCGTGACTCAAGGCATAATTAAACAATAACTCAATTTAGGCTACTTGGCTACGCAAAAAGGTTTCTATTACAGCACAACCCCTATTCAATGAATGGCTGCCTTGTCTCGCAATAAATAGCGGTGGAAATCCCGACACTTTTTCAACTGCATGAAACATAACAGTGAACCATCAAATGTCTCCCAGAGTTCAGTGCCCATCAGTCCCAACATTTAGCAATATAATCAAACAGTCCAAAAGTAAATTAGATCCCAAACCAAACCGAAAATGTTATGCTTTTGATGGCCTACCAGTATGCCGCTCCAAACGAAAAGCATCTCTAATGATGGTTGTTAGTAGACAAACTGGCTTCAGATATCCAACAGAGTAAATATAAGATTGTGCACTCTTACAGCACTGTAGATGGCTGTGGTTAGTGATGTGATGCTGTTAATGGAGAGTTTTACATAGTTAGCGCAAACCCTATAGGTTATTATTTATTTAGCGTATATAAGGCTTTTTTTCCTTATCAAAAGTGAGGGGGACGACGGCCGTCTCTTCAGCACTGCGTGGGACATATCCCCCACGTCCCCCGTGCCTCCTGCGCGCCCCAGTCCTAACGATAGCCACAAATGTGTGCATCCTTAAACCAATTAATCAACATGCAAAGTGAACAGAAGAGCCATTCAATAGGTAATTCAGTTTAGTTTTCAAAACTGAACACATGAAGGAAAGGAAGGAAACTGGGTGAAAATACAATTACAGTCAATTGTACCAAGTAATCATAGAGCCAATGCTACTTACGGTTCTGCGTCAAGAGTTTCAACTGCAGCCACATAGTTTGCTGGAATGTAACCCTTCTTGTTCGCCGAGACACCGGTGAGAGCCTTTGCATACCACCATTTGCCATGGCTTTTATCCAATGCCTCGAGTTTATCTCCAGCATTAAAAGTAAGATCGTCTTCGGTTCGGGCCGTGTAGTTATAGAGAGCTACATAGGCATATCCCGGTCTTTCCTTAGGTAAGGGTGGTGGCAGTTCACGCATGGGAGCCACAACCTGCAGATTTGTAATAACCACCGATTTGTCAACATCGTTCTTTCCAGGTCCACTGTTCTTGTTAAATCGGTTTAGACATGGTCTAAAGACAGCCTCAAGACATTGCATACAACCTTCTTTAACGCTCATGACGACAAGAATCCCGCCGTTTAGTTTGAAGAACAGAATAAATCTGACTGAGATTCAATCGATTACCGCTGCGTTCACCAGCTTCAGCCCCTCACATAATCCAAGTGAAATAGCCTATCAAAGGCACGGGAACTGTTAGTCCATCCAGAAAACACTCTAGGCTACACACGCGGTGGGATATCCTACAGACTGGCATACATAGAACTTCATGACACTCGTAAGACTGTGTCTATCGTTATCCGATGTTCATGTTACTGAGTTTCCTGGTTACTTTTCCCCTCGAAACTTTCAACCCACGGAAATAGTCCAAACCCCAGCTTCACCTGTTCTAATGTTGTAGCGCCACTGTCAGACCAGATTGTCTAGTTGCGGAGCATATGGACCTTTAACCTTTAACCCATAAATTGCCTTGGAACAAATTCAGCTTTTTCATTGAGTGGAGTTGTATGAAATGCGCATTTCATACAACTCCACTCAATGAGCTTTACAGTTCCAAGAACATAAAAACAAGTTAACATAGGTAAATCAGAATATAGATGTGTTTGTGTGTGTGTGTTGTTACGCCCCTAGCGGTTGCTGTGTTCCTGCTGTGCTGGGCTGGGCCAGCCCTATAAAACATGCTGTTTAACGTTAATCCAGAGCAGGGATGTGCACAGGGCCTGCCCTCTTTGACTGCGATGCCTCTTCCAAAAAATAAGATATATATATATATAATTTTCAGTGATTAAAGTTATCCGTTGCTACATCCGCCAACTATTTCCCTAGAGGCCATGGTATCGTAGGCTCCCAAAGGGGGAAATTCGTCTTCTAATTACAAAAAAAAAATAATGCTTTAATTTTGAAACTTGTCTTCAAGGTTTTCCTGCCTCTGTCATTTACGTATTCTCTTAGAAAGCAAAAGTAGCACTAAGACGTCGCTGTGCGAAACACATGAATTGTGGCATCGCCAGTTCAAATCATGATGCCGTGGCCGCAGCTGTCACCCTTAAACGTCCCACATACTCGACGCCATAGATATATGGGTGATTCTCCAACTAGTGCTGCCGCGATTAGTCGACTTAATCAACCATGAAAATTAGTCGACGGCAATTTTTTTAGTCGAAGAGTCGTTTTACTATTGACCACCTATTTATGTTTGGTCTCCCGTCTCAAATGGCTCACTGTAATGTTATTAACTCTTGAAAAGGACGACTGTCTTTGGATGTTAAACAGGCAACTTAGACTTTGGCAGTCATGTTTTAAACCCTGCTAAGGTCGCAAGTGGAAACGCATGTAGCAAAGCTGCGTGCCTGCCTGCTGTCAGCGCGATTCATTATTAGGCAGTTAAGCGGGGGACCTTAAGCTAGTACGCTAGTCCACACTCTGGCTAATATAGTATTGTGGAAATTGCAATAAATGAAGTGAAGAGAGTGGCTCACGTTGACAACGCAACGGCGTGTCATTTATTCATTCATACAAAAAAAAACGTTAAAATGAATATGCGCTGCCCGTGATACCAACAATCAAGGTGCATGCGCGTTATTTCCCATGTTCAATAAGTCACGATGCATAGGATATTTTTTTGCGTTCAAGCCAACAGATAAAGTGAGGTATCCTATGTGGTAAGACGCACAAAGTGCCTGTAGCCTACTTGTTTTGAACATGCTGACATTTGCAAAGTCCTCAACTCCTGTCGCCTTTCAAAGTTGGCTAGACCATCGTTTCTCAAACTTTGGGCCGCGGACGAGCACCGGCCGCAACGTGGACACTGCTGGCGGAGTGAAATTATTCCCGGGGCTTCGTCTGATAATTTGCTGCGTAATTGATCAAGGAACCGCGGACCGACAGAAAAAGAAAACAAACGTTTCTGCAATCAGTGTCATCAAACATACAGTACAGGCATACAATTAAATTGTGGTATGAGCGTTCATTCAATGCATGCGTGTGCGCGAGCGAAACTGAAACCACTCGATAACGTTGGTAGCAAAGCTCCGATTCACCTATTGGAAGGCTATTTAATTATGAAACAACATTTAATAGAACCATTTATGCAACTTCCATAAAAACAGAGCACAGACTAATACACTATCTAGCAATTGTATTGTATAGTCAAATTTGAATAACATGGCCAAAAGCTATTGTGGCATAATTAAATATCATGTCATATTCTTTCCATTTGCCTACCAGTGTATGATGCTTGCATGAGGGAAACATCCCAAAACAATGGCACCCATATAATTGCTGTTGTTTTGAGAAGTATTTATCATGTAACCATGAAAAAGCAATGAAACTATTGTAATTATATTTTACATTGGTAAAGCAGTCCTCTGTTTTCACAAACTTTTTGCACTTTAAACATTGGCTGCTTTGAAGTGCATGTATAACAATATAGCATAACAATAATAATTGTGATGTGATATAATGATAATTTGATGGGGGGTGGGTTCATGTAGGTGCCATGATCGGCCCTCAGGTCAAAGAAGTTTGACAAACATTGAACATTGTCTATGTCCATTGCAACACTGGCATACAAATAAAGTATATCAAAGGTCTGACATTAGATCTGATGGTAGCATTTTAAATGGGTGATTTTTTTTTTTTTTACATAATGTTTTTGAACAGTTCACTTATTAATAAGCTTCTAACAAAAGTAGAGTGATCTATATTTTATAATTTCCCCTTCAGTTGAGTTCAAAATAAAATGGACACAACGAAATAACAAACACTTGATTTAAAAAAAAAAAAAAATTAGTCGTTTAGATTAGTCGACTAATCGAAAAATTAGTCGAAAGATTAGTCGTTAGTGGCAGCACTATCTCCAACTATGGTACTTTTTGGACCTGGACATTTTCAGAAAATGAAACATTTTTAATTAAAATATTACTGGCATAATTTGTTTCCCCAGTATGCCTAGATACCTGACTTGTGCTGATTTGTATGGAATAATATGTATTTTTTGACATTTTTCCAGACATCGCAAAAGCAATGGTCATTTCCACAACCGAACAAAAACAAGCCAACCTGTCTTTATCACTACCATGGAGACAGATGTGGAAAAGACGGTCGTGGAAATGACATTTTCCCACTTTCCCTCTAATATCTCATGTTTGACTAGCCTGTTAGTGTTAGTTTTAGAGTTAGCATTAAATAATCTCAAATTATCACCTAATGAAATTGTAAAAATCCAGAATTTTTCCCATCGGAATGAATTATGAGCAGTTCAGAAATGACATACAATAAACATACTCGCAGTATTTCTCATATTTACCTTGATATATCTCCTATGTATTAACCTCTGCTGGGATCATTCTTTCATTCAGCCATGTGGATCCCTCTGGAGTGTCAGTTGCTATGGTTACCGAGTATACAAATCTAGAATACTGAGCCTGGGATTGCATTTTATGCAGAGGTGTGGAAATGACGGTGAACCCAAGGGACAAGTGTTTGACATGTTTAAAATATGCCAAATTGAAAAGAAATATAAAAACAAATAGTAGATTTGAATGAATTGGGTTATAATGCATACTTTCTGTTTGAATTTAAAACTATATCAGTATTAGATTTTAAGTGAGATAAGGTTGAAGACCCAAAGTCTGGCCTAGGGACAGAGGCAAAATAGTAAAAAACGCAGATAAAATGTCTTCTATTTTATAAAAAACAACATAATTGAACAATGATTTTTTATATATAGGTTCCCCTAAATATGTAGTAAGTGTGAAAAAAATAAAAAGGTTGAAATGTTTTTTATTTTTTTTAATATATGTCAAGGACAGAAAAAGTACCATAGTTTGAGAATCACCCATTTATATATATATATATATATATCTATGCTCGACGCACCCAAGGGGGCAGGCGAATTCCCGGAAGTAGAAGAATCGACGTAGGCTGGAGGGACCACCTCTCTGCTAACTCCCATTGAAGCCCATTCATTCTAGGATTTTTTTGAAATACCATAACTTCATATAACATATTCACCCCTTGCAAGTGACGTCACGTTTTGTTCGCGCCACAGCAAAATAGCCTAGTGGACGGCAAGAACACGAATCAAATCAATGGGTTGTAATGGGACATATCGCACAGCTAGGAGATTATAGTGAGATTTAACCGTAGTAATGCCCTTCCACGACTGTTGGCTTATTGTTTGGAATATAACAACATCCCATGTTCTTGCATAGATATATTTTGGTTTGTTTTCTTTGTGTTTCGGGAGTATTTCAACCACAATTGCATGCTTATCTCCTCAGTGTATGAAGCACAGCAGTGGTTGCTATAGCAACAATGTGCCGATATTGTAGCTTCTGTGTAATCCACATAAACACTACAAAGGCAAAACAGACTCCACTACCTCGTCCATAACGTTGGTTACCCGTAAGAAGAATGGTTAGCTTGTTCGGTTGGAGGGAAGCTAGCTTTGACGTAATCTCTTCTTCGCGCCGTGGGGAGATAACCATATTGTTTGGATAAGAAGCTCAGTACACCGTACTGTCTGACGGTAACTCATAAGCAAAACCTAGCATACACGACTGTATGTTAAAGCATTACACAGAGGCAACCTAATAATAATAAAAAAGTAAACCTAATTTTTTTAAAAACGGCACTAATCATTTCAGAGGTTTTCGATGGATTGACCGTAGGTCGGAAAAGTGGAAAGAACATTAGCTTCAAGGCTTTAACTTTTTTGTTTTGTTTTAGCATGACTGTTTTTGAAGATGATCAAGTATGGTAGCTTCAACATTAACACGACTTGGTGAGGATGATATTAATAATAATACATAAATAAATGTTTAACTTTGATGACTTTGAAGGCGAAGGAAGTGTGAGAAGAATTTCTGTGTATCTATCATATGAGTTACAAGATTCAGTTCGATGGCTAACGTCACAAAGTTAAGTGTGAGTGTGCGCAGTACTAGGGGGACCAACTGAAAAATCGTTCTATTTGACTCAGTGCCCTCCCATTGAAAACGATGGAGTCTGTTCGTCCATTTCTTTTACTGTCTATGGACGCACCCGACCAGTAGCGCGACAATGTGACGTCACAGAAGCGCCGTAACCATTTATAGAGCTGCACAGTCCCGCCCACAGCCGATGCCGGATGTAAAAATTCAATGCAATTTCTCCATTGACAATTGCGGTGTAAGCCATAAAAACTTAACTGCACGTGGTAGACTTAAAACCAGCTACGGTTGTACTAAGCGATTGTATATGCTCCTATAGACACCAAGAGTTCGTGGGGCACTAACCTTGTTTTGAGATAAATGCATTTTATTCGCGATCTCTTGGATAAGTACTTCATTACCCACAATCCTGAACAATCCCACAGTGATGCCTCTGATTGGTGGAAAGGCCGTTATGGTCATAGTTTGAAACTTTCTCAGCGAAAAATATTGACATGGCGGAGTCTTTTACTGCCTATGGCGAAAATCTTAATGTGGTTAAAAACTTTGACGAATATTGGTACTTGTATCAACAAGGATTGGGGTTTATACATCACACGAACTTAGTCAGGGCCAATACACTATCAAATAGACCACTGTAAATGTTAGTTTAAACACTCAAACTTTTTAGGTAGCACTAGCCGACAGGCTAACCTTTAGCATTTCCGACATTGTATGTCATTACATAATGCAGCTAACATTAGCCTACATGCTGCAACACAGGTATGAAATATATTATGTTTTAGTGAGTGTCCAAAGGGGTGAAAGCCACTTTAAATCGGGTCACATTATTGACTGTTGTGTGTCCGAGAGTCAGTTTGTGGGTTTTGTAAGGGCCAGCATGAGGCACAAGACCTACAAAGTTGTGGTGAGTTAAGCAGGGAGGTTGGTAACGTTAATGCTGCTAGCAGTGCTAGTTAACATTAGCTAGGCTACTGTAGCCTTCATACTGTATGGTTCATATCAATCATTAACCTAGGAATACTTTGTGCATTTAATGAACATTTTGTGTAATAATTCACGGCAAATTAATAAACTGAATATGGTGGTCCAAGAGCAGACCATGCACTAGTCCATGCATCAGCCCGACTGAGCAGTGATGACAGCATAGGATGAGTCAGGTAACGTTATGAAGCACTGCCGTTAACGTTAACCGCTTTCACACACACAATATAAAATACACGATGATGAATATAAAATTCAATATCAAAACACTATTACACGATTACTCCTTAAATAACTGCTATTAACTGCACATTCACTATATAAAAATCACTGTTTGGAGGAAAGGGTTCGCGTGCTGTCACCGGTTGGAAATGATTTCGCGCTGGTTCATGCATTGCTTATATATTATTCAGTGAGGCGCGGTGGTTTATGGGATGAGTAGTTCCTACGCTCGGAAATGAAAATATGTACAGTCTTGTACCTTTGACTTTATTTGGATTTTCTCTTCGTTTTTTTACTCGAAATGATATGTTGTATGCTTATGAGTTATGCCGTAGCTGGTTAGCCTAAGACATGCTGTAAAACTCTTTAGATATGGATTTTTCCAAACGTCAATGGGACAAATGAATGGGAATCTTACATCCGGCACCTAACCGCGTTTTGGCTGTGGGCGGGACTGTGCAGCTCTATACTCGCGCGTGGTGGTCGCAACACTAGTTGCAATATTCTCCTGAACAGAGGTGTCGCTGTTGTGAAAAGACTAACATTAACTACTTACACAGCAGAAGAAGCTGCAGTAAGAAACACCAGTAGCTAGCCTCTGTGATGGTACTTCAGACTTTGGTTGCTACTATTCACAACTACCATCATCATTATCATGTAGATTCCAAGGTGTGTGCACAGGTAGATAGATAGATAGATAGATGGATATATAGATAGGTACTTTAGTCATCCCGAGGGAAATTTTAATAATTTAAACAGTTTAGTTAGCTGGCTAGCTAGCTGAGTTTGTGTAATTTCCTGAAGTGGAAAGAGATTTTGTTCAGGCCTTAATAGATATCCTTTGTTTGAAAATAAATCGTTTCTATTCTTTCCTCTTAATTCCATGTGTTGCAACTCTCACTGGTAATTTTGTTAACTTATCCAGCAAATTTATATTAAAAATTCACGACTGTAACAAAACACTGCAACTCGCTTGCCCTCGAACTAGTCCATCTTCCTGTTTCCGCCTTGTCGCGCTCGTCTGAAAAAAAATGAGTGGTGCGCTACCGTGTGCTACACAGCCAAAACCCTGGCGTGCCAGAGAGATCTACGTCATTTTGACGTCACATTGTCGCGCTACCGGTCGGGTGCGTCAGGTATGTAGAAGCCATTAATTTTACGCTATGCTGGTGTCTGACGGTACCGATCCACTTGCACGACACTTCATTTTGTCGTGTCGCATTCCACTCTAGTCCTATGGGTGACGTCAAAGTTTACTTTAACGCGCCCGCAAAGCATTCGGGGAAGGCAGCTGCATTTGAAAATATGTCCCGATCAAAAAGCTGGGCGAAGCCCATCTTTATGCAAATGAATCCGTTGAACGTGAGGCGACTCTCCAATGAAAGGACGAGGTTGTAGGTCCTTTGTTCTACCACAACGGTACCTGTGAAACTTTGGTTCCGCCAGAGACTTTCTAATGTGGAGACACAGCACTCAAAAAATACTCCATAGAAATGCATGGGGCTAGTTTGTCACGCCAATATGGCCGTGGTCTACACATATCCCACCCCTTCCTCGGCAAAACGTCGACATGTGAATACATTGAGCCAATCATGTGGTGTGATGTGAATACATTGAGCCAATCATATGGTGTGTTGTGAATACATTGAGCCAATCATATGGTGTGTTGTGAAGACATCATGCCAATCATGTGTTGTGATCTCGCCGCTGGAGCAAGATTGGTGTCGTGAAGCCTTGCGCACGCGCAGTTCGACCCAAAGACTATGCCCGATGAGTGCCCATAAAACGTTGGTATATGGCCGCCGAGTGGAGGGACTTGCCTAAAAGGACTTTGGTTCCGCTTACAAGACAAATAATGTTTTAACGATCTCTTCCACGACCACTATTAGTCCATAAAACAAATGAAACTAGGATTTGGATGAATATATTGACTGTTGGTGTTTCTGGTAAGGATTTGAGATTGCATTGACTAGTTTAAATAAAACAAGATTTCCAAATGGCTTGCATAGTTTGTTTAGGCTATTAATGTGTTGTATACTGTTAAGTACATGCCTAAAATTGTGGTCCATTTGTGGAAAAACACTTAAGATACGTTAAAACGAACTGAGTATGAGCTGGTAACTGACATTTTAAACAAAACGCCTACACACGACTGAACGTGGGGAGGCAGCGCGACATCTATGCGACATGACAAAATGAAGTGTTGTGCAAGTGGATCGGTACCGTGACGGTCAGCGCAATCGCGAGTGCGTGCGTGAGTGTGTGCCGGCGGGCACCCGTGATCTCTTATAAAGCTTAGTGCTTGACTGTTTGTAACTGTTTGCTTTCTGTTTGGTGTGCTGTTTACTGGGGCATTCATATTAATCATTGATATCAATTGCAACAGCCAGAGAAATAATCTGATGAGTCCCTGTGTCTGATGAGTCCCATATAGGATAACTATTCTGCATTGGTTTGGAGTCACTAGGTCACATGATGCCAAAGCTATTGACAAAAAAGACTATGAAGGTAATTCAGAAGGTACTTTATAGACGGTCCCTAAGTAGGTCGGCTGGGATCAAGTAGACAGGTCATCTGTTTGTACATTGTCTGCAAACACGGTGTGAAACCGGCCGCATTAAAAAAAAATGAATATCTGTCCAATATCCGAATATCAAATATCAAACTAACTTCACCTCGGTGGTGTCTGACAGTCAACGCAATCTTGAGTGCATGCGTGCGTACCGGCGGGTACCCGCGATCTCTTATGAAGCCACTAGTGCATGACGGTTTGGAACTGTTTGCTTTCTGTTTGGTGTGCTTTTTACTGAGGGCATTCATTGATGTCAATTGCAACAGCCAGAGAAAAAAAAAATGAATTTTACGAAAGGGAGGACCTTTGACCTACACACAATAGCCAGCGTCACTCACAAGACTCTAATAATGTTTATAACATCGAGCACTAGGTTAAGCAGCGCTTCCGTAGCACTATGGAGAAGACGTCGCTGTGTCACAGGTTCAGTAGTCGTGGTTATGTGAACTTAGATTCTAACAATTAATTTCTACTTAAATTTTGGCTGTAATGAAGCACTCCCCTGCACCCACACACAGACTCAAAAGTCTTTATTTTACAATTCATGAATACTCATAGATGATATAATTAAAAAGTCCAATGTCAATTCTTTGGCCCTCCACTCTCCTAATCCACTGTCGACTGTGAAGAGAGTCCAGTCCTTTCCTCTGACAAGCCAGAGACAAGGCACAAACTCTCCACAGGCACATTCATACTGGCTTATCAACATACCTCTCGCCCCTTCCAACCAATCAAGTGTGATCCAATAACCCAGTGCAATTAGTAATCAGTTATCAGTTGATAAGCTACAGCTAGTTTGTTTACATGAGTGCTAGTGTCATGGTTTTGGGACTTTTTGGCGGCCTCTGGTGGTCATTTGTGTTAACACATGCTTTGTTAGCCTTAATTCTATGTTATTCATTTCACCTGTGTCCTGTTATCTCTGTCATGTGACCTGACCATGTGGTATTTAAGCTCGGCTCCTGCCATGCCCTTTGCTTAGTCTTTGTTTGACAATGCTTTGTTACGTCGCCTAGCCTTGCTACTGAACCCTGTTTGTGTCACTCTGGTACGTTTTGGACTTTCGGACTGTGTCTTAGATTATTCTCTTGGATTGCCCCTGTATGGAATACTGTTTGGACTAAATCTCCACTTTGTGGAAAAAACTGAACTTTGTTAAGGTATCGTTGCAAAGTTGCCTCTGTTTGGATTTTTCTCTCCTTTGTTGGATTTTGTGATCTCCTGTGTGTTTTGGAATATAAGCTTCATGTTGGAATAAAGAAGAAGAGTTATTGTCTACATAGTCTCTGCACTTGAGTCAACCCAACTGCTGATAGCTCATTAGGTAAAGAGTCAGTACTTGAATCCAGAGGCCCGGGTTCAATCCCCGAGCGTGACAAAAGACTAAGCCATGAATGACTCAGCAGAGACTCCAGGAACTCCCCTCACGGATATGGACCGCATAATGGCTACTTTGAACAGTTTTGGAGCCACCATGGACACACATGCTCAAACTCTCAATAGACAACAGGAAATAGTTGGCAGGCACGATCAAATGCTAAGGGAGCTGCTGCAAGAAGTGCGGAGAATTGCTAATCCATCACCACCAGCGCCATCCCCAGCTCTGGTGGTTCCTGCACCCCTTCCAGGGTCTAACCCCGAACCTCGACTGCCAGCACCCCAAAGATATGACGGTAATCCAGGTGGGTGCCGAGGTTTCTTGACACAATGTGACCTGACATTTGAATTATAGTCCTCAATGTATCCCTTTGACCGATCCCGGATAGCCTACTTGATAACCCTGCTGACTGACAAAGCTTTGGCCTGGGCAACTGCTATCTGGGGCCAACAGGGTCCGATTTGCTCTGACTACAAGGCTTTCAAGGAAGAAATGCTGCGCGTTTTCGACCAGTCAGCGGTGGGACAAGAAGCGGCCAAACAGCTCCTCCAACTTCGCCAGGGGCATAGCAGTGTAGCGGATTATGCCATCACCTTCAGGACCTTGGCAGCTGAGTGTGGGTGGAATCAGGAGGCCCTCTTATCGGTGTTCCATCATGTGTTGTCAGACACGCTAAAGGATGGACTGGCTTCTGCGGGTCCTCACAAGGAGTTTGAGGCTCTGGTTTCTCAGGCCATTCAGCTTGATAACCGACTGCGGGAGCGCCGCCGGGACCAAGGTCCACCCTGGTGGTCAACTGAAGCTCCCACCTCATCCAGGTACCTGAGCTCTACACCTCTCGAGGATCCTGAGCCCATGCAGATTGGAGGGGCCCGTTTACCTCAGTCAGAACGAGATCGCCGCAGAAGGGAGAGATGTTGCCTTTATTGTGGTAAGCCGGACCACTTCCGAGCCTCTTGTCCTGAGCTTCTGGGAAAAGGCCAGCCCCCTCAAAGCAAGGGAGGGCTATGACGGGGGCAACTTTCTCTTCTGATTCCCCGGGTGCGGGAGTATTCCTTCCTGTTTCTCTGTTGTGGGGAGAGCAGCGACACAACTTTCAGGCTTTTATTGATTCAGGTGCTGCCGGAAATTTTATGGACATTAACTTGGCTCAACGATTACAGGTGCCCCAGGATGCTGTTAACCCACCTCTCTCTGTTACTGCTCTTGATGGTCGTTCATTGGGAGAAGTGACTCTAGCCACAGCTCCTCTGTGTCTTCAAGTGGACAACCATCGGGAGGAAATCACTCTTCACCTGATAGATTCACCTGAGTTTCCCGTAGTTCTTGGCTTCCCCTGGTTGAATCGTCACAATCCACAGATCGATTGGTCTACTGGAACAGTCATTGAGTGGGGTCCCACGTGCCATGCTACTTGTCTCTTGTCAAGTCCAGGCCTTTCACTAACTAAACCTGTTGATGTTTCTGAGTTGTCTCGAGTCCCTGATGAGTATTTGGACCTGAAAGAGGTTTTTAGTAAGACAAGGGCATCTACGCGGCCTCCTCATAGACCCTATGACTGTAGCATTGAGCTATTCCCTGGTACTAGCCCACCTCGTGGACGGATCTTCTCTGTCTTTGTCTGAACGTGAAGCTATGGACAAATACATTAAAGAAGCCCTGGCCACTGGATTTATTCGCCCCTCCACATCTCCAGCTGGTGCCGGATTCTTTTTTGTGGGAAAGAAGGATGGTGGATTGAGGCCTTGCATAGACTATCGTGGCTTGAATAACATCACAGTCCGCAATCGCTACCCTCTTCCGCTAATGTCCACTGCTTTTGATTTACTCCAAGGTGCTACTGTCTTCACGAAGCTCGACCTCAGAAATGCTTACCACCTCATTCGCATTCGACAGGGTGATGAGTGGAAGACAGCTTTCAACACACCTACAGGGCACTATGAGTACCAGGTTATGCCTTTTGGCCTTACTAATGCACCTGCAGTTTTTCAAGCCCTTATTAATGATGTCCTCAGAGATATGATTAACATTTTTGTTTTTGTTTACCTTGATGATATACTAATTTTTTCCAAGTCCCTTTCTGAGCATCGTCACCATGTCCGCCAAGTTCTGCAACGGCTGCTACGGAACAATCTTTTTGTCAAGCCAGAGAAATGTGAGTTCCATGTGTCTGGGACCGCATTTCTTGGGTTCATCTTGAAGGAGGGCCAGGTTCAAATGGACCCAAAGAAGACTCAAGCAATCCATGACTGGTCTGCTCCAAAGTCTGTCAAGGAGGTACAGCGCTTCTTAGGATTTGCCAACTTTTATAGGAAGTTCATCAGGAATTTTGGTACCGTGGCTGCTCCTATATCTGCCCTTACTAAGAGTGGTGTGCCTTTTGTCTGGACTCCTGAAGCAGAGGGTGCTTTTCGACTGCTGAAGGACCGATTTTCATCTGCACCCATTCTTCAGTTGCCTGACTCCTCACGGCCCTTTGTTGTTGAGGTGGATGCTTCCGACGTGGGAGTTGGAGCAGTACTTTCCCAACGCTCTACTGATGGCAAACTACACCCTTGTGCCTTTTTTTTCTCGGCGCTTGTCTCCTACCGAGGTCCGGTATGACATTGGGGACAGAGAATTGCTGCCAGTCAAGCTAGCGTTAGAAGAATGGAGACATTGGCTGGAGGGAGCCCAACACCCATTCTTAGTTTGGACTGACCACAAAAACTTGGAATACTTAAAACAGGCCAAGCGACTGAATCCCCGTCAGGCTCGATGGGCACTTTTTTTCACCCGATTTGACTTCACCATCTCTTATCGGCCAGGCACTAAGAACCAGAAGCCGGATGCCCTCTCAAGGCGTTTTGGGTCCTCACGTTCTGTGGAAGACAAGGCACCCATTATCCCCAGTTCCAGGATTGTGTGTCCAGATCGGTGGGGCATTGAGACTGAGGTCAGACGGGCACTCCAGCAGGATCCGGGTCCTGGTACGGGCCCTCCAGACCGTCTCTTTGTTCCTCAGAGGTTGAGGTCGCGGGTCTTACAATGGGGGCATTCGTCCCACTTGGCAGCACATCCTGGCTCTCAGAGGACTTGAGTTCCTGAAGAGACATTTCTGGTGGCCGGACATGGAGAGGAATGTCAAATCTTTTGTAGCAGCCTGTACTGTGTGTGTCCGGAGCAAGACCCAACACCAACGTCCTCAAGGGCTCCTCCATCCTCTTCCTGTCCCTGGTCGTCCTTGGTCTCATCTCTCAATGGACTTCATCACTGGCCTTCCCCCGTCTGAAGGTAATACTGTCATTTTAGTAGTGGTAGACAGGTTTTCCAAAGCCTGTCGCTTTATTCCACTGATTAAGTTACCTTCTGCTTTTGTGACTGCTAAGCTCGTGTTTGATCATGTCTTTCGAGTCTTTGGTCTTCCCCAGGACATCGTGTCTGATAGAGGTCCCCAGTTCTCCTCCCGGGTGTGGCGGGCCTTCTGCAACCTCATAGGAGCCACAGCCAGCCTCTCCTCTGGGTTCCATCCCCAATCCAACGGGCAAACAGAGAGGGTCAACCAGGAATTGGAGGCTTCTCTGAGGAGTCTGGTGGCTGATAACCCTGCGTCCTGGAGTTCCCGGCTGCCTTGGGCAGAGTACGCCCACAACACACTCCAGTCCTCATCCACTGGCATGTCCCCTTTCCAGTGCCAGTTTGGATTTCAGCCACCGCTGTTTCCAGAGGAGGAGAGGGACGTAAGCGTGCCATCGGCCTTGCAGTTCGTGAGGCGGTGCAAAAGGACCTGGAGAAGGGTTCGCAGGCTCTTCTCTATGGACCTCCAGAAGGAACCAGCCAAGCCAACCTGCGTCGGAGACCAGCTCCCAGTTTCCGTCCGGGCCAAAGGGTTTGGCTAGCTGCTAAAGACCTTCCCCTGTGGGTGGAGTCTCGCAAGTTGGCTCCGTGCTATGTGGGTCCTTACAAGGTGGTCTGCAGGGTCAACCCAGTGTCCTATCGCCTCCAGTTGCCCCGATCCCTTAGAATACATCCCACATTTCATGTGTCCCAGCTCCGCCCTGTGCTGACTTCCCCCTGCCCCCTGCCCCTAAGGAACCGCCTCCTCCCTCAGTCATCGATGGTCGCCCAGCTTTCACTATCCGCCGTGATAGTGGATTCCCCGCAGAGTTCGTGATGGATTGCAGTATCTTATAGACTGGGAGGGCTACGGCCCGGAGGAGCCGCCCTGGTTCCTGCTAGGGATGTTCTTGATAAAGACCTCCGAGAGATTTTCATCTTGCTCATCCTGACCTTCAGGAGGCGCTCCTAGAGGGGGTCCTGTCATGGTTTTGGGACTTTTTTGGCGGCCTCTGGTGGTCATTTGTGTTAACACATGCTTTGTTAGCCTTAATTCTATGTTATTCATTTCACCTGTGTCCTGTTATCTCTGTCATGTGACCTGACCACGTGGTATTTAAGCTCTGCTCCTGCCATGCCCTTTGCTTAGTCTTTGTTTGACATTGCTTTGTTACATCGCCTAGCCTTGCTACTGAACCCTGTTTGCGTCACTCTGGTACTTTTGGACTTTCGGACTGTGTCTTGGATTATTCTCTTGGATTGCCCCTGTATGGAATACTGTTTGGACTAAATCTCCACTTTGTGGAAAAAACTGAACTTTGTTAAGGTATCGTTGCAAAGTTGCCTCTGTTTGGATTTTTCTCTCCTTTGTTGGATTTTGTGATCTCCTGTGTGTTTTGGAATATAAGCTTCATGTTGGAATAAAGAAGAAGAGTTATTGTCTACATAGTCTCTGCACTTGAGTCAACCCAACTGCTGATAGCTCATTAGGTAAAGAGTCAGTACTTGAATCCAGAGGCCCGGGTTCAATCCCCGAGCGTGACAGCTAGTCCGTCACTCAACTATTTCCCCACTTATGGTTCATAGACTCTACCACATGACATTACCCCTCCCAGCTAAATCATGGTCACGTCCTCGTGACCACAACTGCCACCCCATGGCAGTCTACCTATACCGTACTGGAGGCTTCCCTCGGTTAGCTCTCTGTGACCTACGCATTCCCTCACTCCATGCGCCTTGCCCCCCAGAGCCTGCTTCCTGATCACCTTCACACTGTACCTCGTGCCCCTCTATATTAGGAGGCTGACCCACTCCAGATGGCTGTGTTGTTTCAATGGCCCACAGTGGCCATTGCTCCTCTGGACTGGGTACCCGCACTGGGGAGGTTGCAGCATCAGGAAATGGCTTTGGTTGAAACAGACATGGTCTCAGGCGGTTCTGATGGATTGTTCGGATGGGCCCTTCCCTTCTGGCATTACTTTGCAAACCGGGATTACTGAGGGCAACTGCTGTACTATTACATGTGGTACCGATTCCCACCGGTCTGCTAATTTGCCCCAATCCCCTCGCCTAAAAGTCCTTACCAAGTCCCGTTCCCCAGGGACCAACGAGCAATTCCGCACCCCTTTATGATGCTTCCTTCGCCGTACGGCAGCTTGAGCAGCATGCTCAGACACTTTTTGATATGCCCTTACTAACCTCTGATGGTGCCGTTGAACCTTTCACTCTGTGCGAGCCTTTCTCAGCGAGCAGTGCTTGCATGCTGCCACCCACTCTCGACTGCATCTTGCCATTCGGGGCCAATAGAACCTCTTCCAAAGAGCAGACAAAGTTCCCTCAGTCCCAAGGTGGCCAATGCTACTGTGCAGTCTCCCACACGGCCTGTCTTTCAGAAGGAGGAAGCACAATCTGGTGATAAGTTTCTCGGGTATTAGAATCCTGTACTCTGCAGAGAAGGACCCCTTCCTGCAAACCCAACCGTGGCCACTGCCACAACAACTCACGGACTTCCACAGACTCTTGCTTACAGGTTTGTACAGAGAGTCGGTTATCATCAATTAGGAGCCGTCTCAGACGAACTAGTTTGGGGTCTTTACCCTGGACATTATTTCCCAGCCCCACTGTTGGTCCTGCAATTCCTGCTCTCGAGCATCAGGGGGCACCCTGTTGTTGAATGGGCAATCAGTCACCACACGCACTGCTTGAACTCTTGCCATCACCCGACTCTGAGATAGCGAGGGCACCACGATTGGAGGCCGAGAACCCAAGGGGGCAAATCCAGTCCCCTCCTTCTGGGTCGTGACCACGTGATCACACACCTGGAGGGCACCTTCACAGGATGGCCTAGAATTCTGCTGCACTTGTGTGGACAAAAAAGACAGTTTAGCATTTGGATATTTAAACGGTTCTTTCCAGCAACATTCAATAATATGCATGCCCAATATCGGTTCCCACGGCTGGTTACCCTGCCCGTCCTTAACCACCACCATCCCCCGCTGAGGCAACTCTACTTTCCCTACTTTTACGTCCATGATTGCATAACCCAGAGTCCATTAACCCTTAGAACCCTAAGCTGTTTTTAGGGCATTTTCACTACCTTTATTCATAAGGATTTATTCTGGTCATTGTAAGTGCCACACACACATATTATATATTGTTGTTTTCAGCAGAGTCTAGGCTATCCAGATCATTTCATGTATTAGTACTAGCATTGATTTTATTTTGATTTTTAAAGAATTAAAATATAAAAAATCATATTATAAAAATTTTATATTTTTGACCTGTATCTCACCACAGCAAGCTCATAGCTCTACATGCATTTCATGTGTGTGTAGGGCAGACTGTCCTGAAACGGGCAATATAATTGCCATGTTGGAGGGATACTCTGGGGCTGAGCAATTTACAGAAATATGTGGTGTGTGATTTACGGAAATAAATGCCATTTTTTTATTTAGCGATGAAAAATGACCTTTCTGCGCTCTATATCTGTGACACGAACTGATCTGACCTGACTTGACCCAAGTTTGCCTGTTAGCATGTGTGACTATGGTGTATGCACTCATGATGATTCTCAACTTTTTACTGCATTGCCATGAACAAAGTAAAGGCAAAAAAGGTGTTTCTTTGTTGAACAAATTGGGATGCAATGTGAGCCTTGAATTGGATGCCATGCAGGAATTTCCTAGGATCTCAAAACCGGATTATGAACATGTTTTGCCATAGAGAAACACACAATAGCGTTGGATTATAAACATGCTTTGCCACAAAAACAGACAAAAACGTGGGGTAAGTCCAGCTTTTTGAAGTTATTATTTTGCTGTCACTTCGTCTGTTTTATAACCCAGAAGGATGTATTTGGTATCAAATAATAGCTCTGTGTCGCCTCTTTCATCTAACATACGTGGCATATATATCCGATCACGGGTCCGCGAGTAATTACTCCGAGAGTAATGGGTGTGCAGCGTTGGTTTGTGTACATGACGTTAATATTTTGCAGTCACTTCGTCTGTTTTTATAAGCCAGAAAGATCGATATCCATGGTACCAATGGATAGCCCTGTTTCTCCTCTTTCATATCTGATATGCTTGCCATATCTATGCGATCACAGGTTCGCGAGTAATTCAAACGAGAGTAATGGGTGCGCAGGTGAACGCAGAGAAGTATAGACTTTAAATATGATGCAATTTTATTTAATTTCATGTTTTTTTTTTATTTACATACTTGATCGTACAGACAAGTGTGTAGTCTCTTTGGAAAGCCCCACTTCTTCTCTGTCATAAAATAAAGGTTTTATCTCGTTGTGATGAACAGTCGCGGAGCAATGTAACAGAGAAGAAAGGGTGTGTTTTTTGACGCACTTTGCGTCAATCGGGTTCTAAGGGTTAACTGTCTGAAGAGACAGCCAAGAAGCATCCTCAAATTGCCTGTTCTTCCTACTGGGAACCCTGTTATAAATGCTCTCTGGGAGAAGGGTTACCTGAGAGCCTGTGTCCAATAAGCACTTCACAGTCACACCTTCTATGTCAATGTCCACTCGTGGGCATGGGCCAACAACTTGACTTAGTTGGGGGCTTACTGGGCCTATACCAGATACTCTGGACACCTGCCCCCTAGTGGCTGGAGAATCTAGTTTAAATTCTCCTCTTCTCTGTGGCAAAAACAGGCAATGTGCCCACTCTGATGACATCTCGTACTAATGGGTCTCCCTTGTTCATCCCACTGAAATCTAAGATGCGAGTACCTTGCCCCTCCCTGCTGCCCCTGTGAGAGTGGCCTACTGAGGATTACCTGAGACTCTTTGGGCTGTGCTGTGAAGGTGTGCGGGTGCCAATTCGATGTTGCTACCTGTTCATCAGAGTGGCTACGGACCGGTTGCAATTCTTTCAACAGGGCCTTTTGCATTTCCTTCATCTGAAAACACATCTCCGATTAGCCTGGCGGGCCATCCTATATCATTGAAATGTAGTCTGGAATCGAACCATTCACCTCGCTTAATCCAAGGGGCGGGCAGAGAATTGTCTTTCAAACTGCCTAGGCATGCAATAGGCCAGCGCTACGACCATATCCGTATCCGGTCGGAAAAACGGCAAATACATCCTTCTTCGAAAGGAATGACTTAAGTGCATTGTGTTGCTCAACTTTCAAAGAAAAGCACAAGTCCAACTCCTCCAAAGTTGACGCCAACGCCAATTCAAACAACTGCTCTTCGTTAGCCATAGCCACCTTCCTTGTTGTTCACCGTCACAGGACTGTCGTTATCCTGTTAAGCCCGCCTTAAGACTCTCTAACAAAATAGAGCGCTGTGATTGGATGACGTCCACGGCGTCAGCCAATAGAAATCCCTATGGTTTGATGCTAGACGTACAGGCTGAGCAAATTAATTTGCCGCCGCTAGGGTGCGTCTAGATTTCTAGGCTAATCTCCGATAGCAGTTCGGTCTTCAACTCTGCTTTCCAATCACTCTGGGGCTCCAGCCTTGAGTGAGGTTCTCCACCCCACACTGCTGCACATGTTGGTGGTTGCCAGATGTTAGTCTGTTTACCACCCTCCACCTGGAGGGCTTCCTCGCGGGCCTGTTCAAATGTCGTTACCTCCCTCCTACGAATCATCCGGTTCAATTCTCGTCTGAGTTCGGCATCTTGCAGGCCCATGATGAACTGGTCTCTTAGAACTAGCCCCGTCTCCTGGAAAAATCTGGGTCTCTGTCTTTCAGCCGCTGGAAAAGCTCTCGACACCGGAGGGAAAAGGCTTGTGCGCTTCCCCCGGGCGTTGCCTACAATCAAAGAACATACCACGTAAAAGCGCTAAGGGTGTATTATCCCCATATAACCAATTAAGATACTTGAAAATGTCTCTTGGAGTGGACCGCTCATCTTCAATGAGAATCATAACTTCCCTCCTAGCCTCCCCATCCAAAGCTCCAATCACAAAATCCCTCTGTTGTAAACTTGACCATGCCGACATTGATGCCAACATAAACTTAATTTGAGCTTTCCATTCTCCATAGGACAACTCAGAATCTATACCTCTAAATCTCGGTACCCATGGGGAGCCAATGAAGTAGGGGGACATACCAATCATATTATCTTGCTGAGCTGCATCTGCTCTGGTCCTGTGCTTCTACCCTGTCACCCTATACCTGTCGACGTTCCAGCCTCTTCGGAGTCTGACATGGCTGTTAAAGGGTGCTTCACACAGATCAAAAGTCCTGCCTGCTACCCCAATTTAATGTCACAGGTTCAGGTAGTCAGTTATGTGAACTTAGATTCCAACAATTCATTTCTACTTAAATTTTGGCTGTAATGAAGCACTCCTCTGCACCCACACACAGACTCAGAGAAATAGGTAAGAAAATACAAAAGTCTTTATTTTACAATTCTGTACTCATAGATGATATAATTAAAAAGTCCAATGTCAATTCTTTGGCCCTCCACTCTCCTAATCCACTGTCGACCGTGAAGAAAGTCCAGTCCTTTCCTGTCTACCGGAGGCCTAAGCTGGAACACATGACAAACACACACACACTTCTGTCATACAGCACTTGGGGAACTTTAACCCTACACACGAACACCGGGTGGCACTACAGGAATTTACGAGGCTCAAAACCCTAATACAATAGATCCCCATACCCAAATAAATATATATTAAGGAGCCCCTGCTAGTTATACTCCACCTGCTACCCACGTAAGCTCCAATGCTCTGCTCGCTACGTTACACTACCCCCCAATCACGCACAAGCAAACCCACACTCAAACTACGATTAATAGCTCTAAACGGAAGGGAAGGGCCACTTAGCTCAACATGGGGGGAAAGCTCCACACTTCTCTCTCCCCAAGGCAGTTGCGTAAGGGAGGTGTAATTCCACACTGATCACTGGTCCAGCAGCCTGCAGTCTGTGACCTGTCGTCATTGAGCGTTATTCCGATGTTCTCCCCAGCGTCGTCGTGGCCAGTGGCGTTCCGGATCACGCAGTCTGCTCCCCTTCTCCGGGCTCAACCAGATGCCGTCCTGCGTGAAAACTGCTTGTCTAGCTGGCGACATAAGCCGTCCGTCGGTCCCTTAGCGATCCACCACTCCAACGCTGCAACACACAAAGACAAGCCAGAGATAAGGCACAAACTCTCCACAGACACATTCACACTGGCTTATCAACATACCTCTCGCCCCTTCCTACCAATCAAGTGTGATCCAATAACCCAGTGCAATTACTAATCAGTTATCAGTTGATAAGCTACAGCTGGTTTGTTTACATGAGTGCCGGCTAGTCTGTCACTCAACTATTTCCCCACTTATGGTTCCTAGACTCTACTACATGACAGCTGTACGAAGCACATGAACAATTGTGCCAGCATCGCCGGTTTGAATCTGGCATGATGCCGCTGTCGCCCGGTCTCACGTTAATTTTACCGCTGTTCGCAATCACGAGTCCGTGCGTGCGTGCATGAGGGCGGGCATGCGCGATCTCTTATGAAGCCAAGTGCGTGACTGTTTGTAACTGTCATATTCATATTATCATTGATATCAATTGCAACAGCCAGAGAAATAAAAATCAATTTTACGAACACGCAAGCCAGTCAGCCAATTTTACCTACACGCAGGCTAGCGTCACTCACGAGACTCTAATAATGTTCATAACAACGAGCACTAGGTTAACCCTTTGCAGACTGTGCCGAACATTCCATTTTTTCATACTCGATGGCCTTATGGCACAAAAAGGCTTATTGTATGATTATGCTACATGACAGAGATGCAATATACCCACCACTGTAATCAGGAGAAATAGCCCTTTCAAATGGTATAAAATATAATTAATAAGTTTGAGGAGAACATACATAATTTTTAAAAAATATCTTTAAAATTCAACCCCAAAAAACACGAAAATATCAGTTTGTCAAGATTAATCTCATTTTTCTCCCAATTTCTATTGTAGATAGAGAAAAACATAGAGTCTATGGGAGATTCACAATTTTGTCCTCTACTCAGTGATAAAAACAGAATCAATGTGTCACCTTTTGTTCAAAAGTTATGATAAATTTATTAGACCTTTGCAGACGGCACAAAACATTCCGTTTTTTCATACTTGTGAGACAAAAAGGCTTATTGTGTGGCCATGCTACATGACAGAGATTAGATATACCCACCATTGTAATCAGGAGAACTAGCCCTTTAAAATGGTACATATCATAGTTAATAAGTTTGAGGGTAACACACATTGTTTTTAAACAAAACCTTCAAAATTCAACATCAAAAAACGTGAAAATATCAATTTGTCAAGATGAATCTTTCTTGTCACCTAATGTCTGTTGTAGATATAGTGTGCAAATTATAGCCAGTGTTGTGTTCTCCTCAGTGAAAAAAACAGAATCAATTTATCACCTTTGGTTCAGAAGTTATGATTAATTTACTCATAACAGTAACAAGTAGAATTTTTAAAGAGTAGAATGTTTTCATTTCCCGGTTTGGCATCTGACCTAAAAATACAGATATAATGGTCATGTAAAAAAATAAGATGTTTTACCATCAAAACAAGCTCAATATGGGATGTCTTACTGTACTCTGAAGAGGAAAAATCAATTGTGGGGAGGATAGATAAAGGCTGAAAGACAGACTAGCTGATTGTAACTGCTTCTCCGTGTGCTTCATTCTACTACGAAAACAAGAATATAGAGACACTGGCACATGTGTTAGGTTTACGAAAGGGGAAATAAATCATTTTATTTAGAAAAGTCTTAAACAATGTGATTAAATAACCAGGAACAACAACTTCAGGTAAATAACATAAACATATGTTTACAAACATGCAGTAACTATTAGAACTACAAGAATGACAAGACAACAGTATAACAAAGATCAACAAATCTTACATGGTGAACAAAACATCAATTCATACTAACATTCACACATATATATAAACAATTAAAACGTTAGAAGAAATTCAATACATTTAACAACCATACAGCATATAAATTGGATACAATATATAATTTTCGATATCATTTGCCCTACACATAAGGTGATACACTAACGCCACATTCACACCAGATCCGTGGTGTGTGCATTGTCACAGCTGTGGCATGGTTGTGTGTGTGTGTGTGTGTGTGTGTGTGTGTGCATGCGTGTGTCTCCATCTAAGCCTAGCAGACGATGGGGTGTAAATGCTATTGGAGTCGGTGTCTCTGTCTGTGTTGGAAGGATAGGCAAAGTGTATGCTAAAGTGTATTTGCAAACATCATTGACATTACAGAAAATGCAACACTACGACATGCACATGAATACTACATACGACAAACAGACGTACATTACATAAACACATACGTTAACTTAACAAGACATCACATTGACTTGGCTTCCACAAACATAACACAACATAACATTAATAACAGAAAGGCTAAGGATGATTTGCGTCCAGGATGATTACAGATATGATTATCAGGGATGAAATTGATGACCGGAATGAAAAGAAGGGGGATGGGATGGTAGCTCTACGAGTGTGAATGAGGTGGTGTTGGGATGGGGGTGGGGATGGGGGGTGAGGGGTAGTGAGTATGTGAGGATGTATGTGTGTGTGTGTGTGTGCGCATATGTATAAGGCTGGCTTGCTGTTGGGCCAGGAGGAGAGAAGCTGGAACATAGAGAGGGAGGGTTTCAGAGGAGAGGAGTTGTAATTATTCTATTAATGATAAGTATAATAATAGGAATAACTGATTGCCTGGTTGATTGCCTGACTGATTGCCAACCTGGGCACCCATTAATGGCCACAGTTCCACCCAGCCCCTGCAGTTATACTGCGACGAGCTGACAGAGGGGAGGACCTGTGTGCCACCCATCGCCCCAGGCCCCCAGCATATGCACACATCCCCCACTACCACGACCAACCACACCTCGCCCCCCAGACCTTCACCCAACACGCCACTCTTGACCTAAATATGTACAGTATGTGAATGGCTAGGTTGAGGGGTCTAGAGTGTAGCATTAAAAGAAGTGGGCATGCATGGTGAATATCTGTCAGGATTTCCCCATGCACACCACACTTATCCTGTGTAAGATGTATGCCTCCTCAATGTGTGCATTAAAATAAGTGAGGCATGCAGATAGACACCTGATGAGGCATCTACCTGCACTCCACTCTTACCCTAGCCTGTTTTGTAGTTTTGTTTATGTATGTCACCTAACATGTAGTGCGATTAAAAGAGAGTAAAGCGTGCTGTGTGCTTCCAGGACAAGGCGTGTGCATGAGCGCATGAGGAGGAGGTGCACACCGGGGCCCAGGGCCAATAGATAACCCACAGGACCCAACCAATGCCAAAACCACACAGCGACCATGGGACCGAAGTCTCCCAAGCCATCCAATGGGGCCCCGCAGAATAACGATGGGAGAGGCAGAGAGAAAGAGTGAAATTAGTAAAGTTATCAGAGAATGTAAATAAAAGGGGGAGGGAAAGAAGGGGATGCTATTTATATTACTACTACTACTAATAATAATAATAATAATAATAATAATAATAATAATAATAACAATAATAGTTCCAGCTACCCTCCCCTGCCTAGTGTTCGATGATATGTGTATCTGTTGATGAAGTGTGTTATGATCGTGGTGGAGATGGAACTCAGGCAAAGAGGGTCAGGACTGTAAGTAGGTGATAAAGGGTACCAAGGAGAGGTTGTATCCTGAGTATTGATTAAGTTTGTAGTTGATAGGTTTTCTAATGATATATAGTCTGTTAACAAGTTTTTCCAATGAGTGATGTGAGCTTTTTCTTAGATTTCCAGTTCATGAGGATTGTTTTCTTGGCGATAGTCAGCTACCAGCAGTGTTTATTGCAGGAGTTGCTTAAATTGACTGTGGATGTATCACCAAGTATGCATAAGGAAGGGGATGCTGGGATGTGACAGCCAAAGATGGAAGAGAGAGATTTTGTGACACTCACCCAGAAGTGGTTGATTGGAGTGCAATGCCAAACCGCATGAATGTATGTATCTGGGTTATTTTGTGTGCAGTGAAAGCAAAGATCCGAGCCAAACCCCATTTTAGCCAATTTATGTGCAGTGAAGTGGAATCTGTGAAGAACCTTGTGTTGTATTAGTTGTAGATTACTATTCTTTGTCATGAGGTAGATGTTTTTGCACATTTTGGTCCAGAAGTCGGCACCGGGAGTAATTGATAAGTCTGATTCCCATTTGTGATATGGCAGGCCAATTGTTTTTTTCTGAACGAGATATAATTTTGTAAATTTGGGAGAGTATTTTTTTGGGAGAGGGAATATTAAGCAGCTCTGAGATTGGTGGGGGAATGTCAAGGTTAGCTGTCTGGATGTTAATTTTTCCTAGGATAGATGATTTAATTTGCAGGTATTGTAAGAAGTGTTTACTCTCGATGCCGACTTCTGGACCAAACAGGAAAATGAGGCCAGATTATTGTCTTGAAGAATGTGTTGAAGGTGAGGGATGCCCTTCCCATCCATGTGTGAAAGTTAAGTGTTTTTTTTTTATTGACGGTGAAATCTGGGTTATTCCAAATCGGGGTGCGAATTGATGGTGCTATAGGTGAATCAGTGATGTGGTAGAATCTCCACCAGGCTGTCAGAGTAGCTGAAATTGTTGGGGCTTTGAAGGATGGATGTTTTTTTGACCGACTGACTGCAGAAAGGGAGATCTGAGATTTTAATTTCTTTACAGATTGTTTGTTCTAGGTCTAACCAGGTGTTGTCTGAGGGGGTGGGGTGTAGCCATTTGTGGATGAAGTGGAGCTGGTTGGCCAGGGCATAGTGCTGGAAGTGTGGGGCCTCTAGTCCTCCCATTGCTTTTGGTTTTTGGAGAGTGGCGAGTTTGATCCTTGGGGTCTTATCTTTCCAGTAGAATTTAGTGATTAATGAATCGAGAGACTTAAACCAGAGGGTGGTGGGCTGGGTTGGAATCATAGAGAATAGATAGTTTATTTTGGGCAGTATTGTCATTTTGATTACTGAGATTCTGCCCATGATGGATAATGGGAGGTTCTTCCAGCGTTGAAGGTCATCATCTATTGAAGTGAGTAGAGGGGAATAATTTAGGCTAAATAAGTCTGACAGCCTGGGGGGAGACTTTTATCCCTAAGTAAGTGATATAGTTAGTGCAGAGTGGGATAGGTGAAGAGTTGGCTGTCACATCCCAGCTGTTGGGATGTAATGGGAGAACTGCAGATTTATTCCAATTGATTGAGTATTCAGAAATTTTAGAGAATGTGTCAATGAGTTTGATGGTTTCTTCTACTGATGTTGTGGGGTCTTGAAGAAAGAGAAGAATGTCACAGCATAAAGGCTGATTTTGTGATGCATATATGGAGTCTGGACACCTTTGATGAGGGGGTTCTGACGGATGGCAGCTGCTAGGGTTCAATGAAGATTGTAAATAGTGAGGGGAGTGGGCACCCCTGTCTAGTTCCCCGTGAAGAGTGAAACTTTGTGATGTTAGTCCATTGGTGATTACTGTGGCTGAAGGAGAGGTATATAGAAGTTTAATCCAGTTAATGAACGACTCCCCTAAGCCAAACCTCCCTAATGTGGAAAACAGGAAATTCCAGTTCACCCTATCAAAAGCTTTTTCAAGGCCCAGAGTTGCTATGATGGTATTATCTTGAAATTTTGTAGAGTGATACATTATATTTAACAGTCTGCGGGTGTTGGTGGATGAAATTCTACCTTTAATGAAGCCTGTATGCTTTCTACCTGACATGGGACTTGACCAAACTCAAAATAAAGAAATTGTCAGATAAGAAATATAGAAATTGAATTACAAATCTAACCAAACTATTATCACTATAATCCCTCTCATTATTGTTATAAGCAATATCACAACCAGAAATGTGCTTGCGCCCAGATGGACGCACACACACACACAAACATGCTTACCCAGCTGAGGATGATGGGAGATTATCTCCTCCTGTAGCACATCATTGTCTTCTTCTTCATCCAGAAGCTACCCATCCATGTCCCATGTCCATGCCATCGTGGTCCTTGGGGTCATATTTGCCATCAGCAGTCGGCTGCTTTCACCCCAGTTGCACGTACTTCTCTCCCTCCATCTAAAATAACAAAAAAAAAAAATCACAGGTCTGATAGTTGTTTAGTTTTATTTTACATTACTTCCACATAATCTTAATCACCACCAACCTTTTCACTAAAAGTATTATTGTCACTGGAGGACTCCAATATTGATTGGAGAGGTAACATTAGTCTCAGAGCTCACTACAGTAAGTGTTATTGCCTTGGCTAAACCATACATAGCATACCAGCTTACAAGCAAAAATTGATTCATTAACATGAGTCAGGAGATATGACAGAAAACATCTAAACAGCATATGCATACACATACACACCGTGCATAGGCTACTGCAGTTAAATGAAAGACAAAACACCCCCTAGAAAAATGTGTCGACGAGTAGGCTTGGTGTATGAGCTCCCATCATAGTTAGCCACCCAAAAACCTCATAATCGTAGCAGCCAACCTTACAGCCTAAAAGCTAAACAATACTAAGACACATTTATAACAAATCTTCAGTCATGTATTCATGAAAACAGCAGTCAATGAATAAAATCCTTACGTTACACCATCGGTGATCAAAATAGTCTTCACGTCGGTAACGTAACATTAACGTTGTCATTCATGTCAGATGTTTCTATCTAAGTAAGCTAAGCAACTTGGCTACAAACAACTGTAAATTGTGCTATACATATTACGAAGGAATGAAAGGTTTATTTGACAATAAAATACTGATTAGGTGTACTTGACATAAAGTTGGCAGTCGTGAAGCACGGGAGTGAACTTTATCGCGACTACGCGTCAAGGACATGTTGCAGCATCTCCTGATGCTAACGTTACCTAACTTAGCTAGTTTTCGATCAGATGACAAGCTAGCAACATCGTTCAAAATAGAACAAATCGTTAAAGTGTCAGTCTTAGTAGGTCTGTAATCTTGGTTGACATATAGTAACCCCCCAAAAATGACTGTTAACATTGCTAACATGCTATCTAGCATAGTTAGCATAACTGCTAAAAATGATTAGGTAAGTTAACTAAGTAACATGGTTAGCATAGTTAGCATTGCTAGCATGATAGTTATCATAGATAACATAACTGCTAAAATGATTAGCTAAGTTAGCTAAGTCATATGGTTAGCATGTTAGTTAACATAGTTAGCATAACTGCTAAAAATTATTAGCTAGGATAGCTAAGTCACATGGTTAGCATAGTTAGCATTGCTAGCATGTTAGTTAGCATAGCTACTAAAAATGATTAGCTAGGGTAGCTAAGTCACATGGTTAGCATAGTTAGCATGCTAGTTAGCATAGCTACTAAAAATGATTAGCTAGGTTAGCTAAGTCACATGTTAGCATGCTAGTTAGCATAACTACTAAAAATGAAAACATTAAGTAACTTGGTTAGCATTATTATATTTGTTAACATAGTTAGCATAACTGCTAGCAAACATTAGAGCCATTCCAACTGTCAGTTATCGTCAACTATCTACCTAAATAATATCAGAGCTGCCAACCCTCACGCATTTGATTGGTGTAAAAGCGTGTTGAGCCAATCAAATGAATGAATCTCACTCTCAATGTGTGAGAGTTGGCAGCTCTCAGTGTAGCAGTAAAACAGTAGTGAAAACATTAGGCTGTGTACAATAGTAAAACAGTAGTAAAACAGTAGTAAGCAGTAGTGGGCAGTCAGTACTCAAAAAACATGGACATGGAGAGGCAGACAGACTAAGCAGAGAAGTCTATCTCTCCTCTTCCCTTTAGTGAGGCATTGAACAGTTCAATGGCCCTAGGAACAAATGACTTCCTCAGCCTTTCAAGTTGTGCATGGCAGTGAGCGAAGTCTCCAGCTGATCAAGCTCTTTTGGTTTTTAATAGTGCTGTAGAGCGGATGACATTCATTGTCCAAGATGTTGATCAGTTTGTTTAGGGTCCTTTTGTCAGATATTGAAGTGATGCACTCCAGTTCAGCTCCCACTACAGAGCCAGACTTCCTTACCAGCCTGTCAAGTCGCCCAGCATCCTTCTTCTTTGTGCTTCCTCCCCAGCATACCACTGCATAGAAGAGGGCGCTGGCCACAACAGACTGATAGAACATCCTGAGGAGATTGCTGCACACATTGAAGGACCGCAGCCTCCTCAGGAAGTACAGCCTGCTCTGTCCTTTCTTGTAGAGTGCATCAGTGTTGGCTGACCAGTCCAGTTTATTGTCCAGGTGGAGACCCAGATACTTGTAGGTGCTTACCACCTCCACATTGACCCCATCAATGGAGACTGGTAGCAGAGCGGGCTTAGACCTTCGGAAATCCACCACCATCTCCTTGGTCTTTGAAGTGTTTAGTTGAAGGTGATTGAGTTTGCACCACTGCACAAAGTCCTCCACCAGGCTCCTGTACTCCTCCTCTTGCTCGTCCCTGATACACCCCACAATTGCAGTATCATCAGAAAACTTCTGCATGTGGCATGACTCGGTGTTGTAGCAGAAGTCAGATGTGTTCAGGGTGAACAGGACTGAGAGAGCACAGTTCCCTGTGGCGCCCGTGCTGCTGATCACAGTGTCAGAGAGGCAGTTCTTCAGTTCGATCTAACTGTGGTCGCCGGTCAGGTAATCTGTAATCCAGGTTACCAGGTGAGCGCCCACACCCATCTGCAAGAGCTTGTCTCCCAGTCTAAGGGGTTGGATGGTGTTAAAAGCACTTGAGAAATCAAAGAACATGATTCTCACAGCACTTTTCCCCTTGTCTACACTGTAAAAAGTTTAACGTAAAATTTACAGCAACTTGCTGGCAGCAAATAACCAGCAACTTGCTGTACTTCACTCTACAGTACACCTACTGTATATGAAATCACAGTACCTATGCCTGATACTGTAAATGCAAACTACAGTAGTACTACCAGTGCTGTAATGTATACAGTATTGAATTGTCTACCGTATTTTTAATCACAGTACTTATGGATCATACTGTAACTTAGTACAGTAGTAATACCAGTGCTGTAATATTATATACAGTAATTTTGGGAAATTCATATCCTGCTTTATCTACAGCCAGGATAAATTTCACTAGGCCTAGGTATGGTTTAGGCTACACAAACTTGCATAAATAACCATTGACAACTTGTTATCAGTTTGAAAAGCAAGTACATTTATTCACTTTTTCCGCTTAGAAATTCTCGTGGTGCTGCATCCTAACGTTAGACCAACGGTTGCAGTCAGCCTGATCCACCACCAGTAGCAGAGTGAAGCAGCACCTAGCAGAAATAGAAGAAAAAAGATAAACAGTGTTAGATAACAATTTTCAACTGAAACTGAAGGCTACTTTACAAGTGAAACTTTAGAATAATCATTTATATATATACTGTATGTTTTTGAGTTTACTGTCAAAATGCCAGGCTGAAGATGGTGTTAGCATAACTCAGTTTCAAGAAGGTATATTTAGCTGCTAACGCTAGCCAGCTGGGTGAGCTCATTGATGATGTTTGCTTGCAGCAACACATTGATATATGTACTGATTACGATGAGTTAACGTTACATAAGTTAGCTGGTAGCAGCTAAACCTCCACGTTAACGTTAACCAGCAGCACATCATCTTCAGCCTAACATTGTGACAGTAACATACTAGGCCTAGCACTACTAGCTTAATGTTTTATATAAATTATATGAATATAATAAACTGTAACTTACTGAGAACTAAGGTAGGCCTAATATAAACGAGACTGCCAAAACGTTAACGTAACATAAAACTTAATGCCACCTTCACAGCAACAGCAACTATGATAGCTAGCCTAACGTTACTTACTTAGTTGATCCAACAAGCATGGATGAGTTTGTAAGTTAGACAGTACAACGCATATAGACTGTACACATGCCCGAATTTAATGTAGTACAATTTCACAATGAAAAATTAACGCTACATAAATAAATGCTTGCTTACCATTAAGGTGGAGCTGCTTAACTTGACAGAGTGCTGAACACCGCTGGTCTGACTGACTGAACTGTAGCTCAAAATGATCTCCCGCCGACAGTTCAAACGTCGTCGCTTCGGGTGCACGCTTCAATCACCACGCCAAAATTTCCCAGTAAACCATAAATCCATGACTTTTCAATATCTTTTCAAAATGATGATTTTGATGGAAAATCAACATAATATCAATGTCACCTTGCTATCTGGGAGCTTAACTTTGTATTTATGTGCAAAAAGAAAACAGAAAACCCCAACTGATTTTCCGCCATGTTTTTTCAAAATTTTCAAAAAGCTGACAAGTGAGGGAGGAGTCAGATTTATTACTGTGTTATGATTCGCAGCAAATTTTTATTACTGTAGTTTGACCATTTTTGACCATAATTCATAGCGAAACTACAGCAACATACTGTATTCACAAATACAGTACACATTTTTCTCAAAAACAGCAGTGATGCTGTGAAAATCACAGAATCTTGTTACAGTGTAGGTGAGAATGTGTCCTGTGTAGAAGATAAGTGATGGCATCGTCCACGCCCACTTTCTCCTGGTATGCAAACTGTAACGGGTCTAGTGCATGGCGCACCTGGGGTCTGAGCATACCTAAGACCAGCCGCTCCATTGTTTTCATCACATGTAATGTTAGAGCGACAGGCCTGAAGTCATTAAGCTCGCTGGGGTGTGGTTTCTTGGGAACGGGGGTGAGACATGATGTCTTCCACAGTGCTGGAACTTGTCCGAGACGTAGACTCCAGTTGAAGATGTGCTTCAGTGGCTCCCCCAGTTCAGCAGCACAGGCCTTGAGCAGCCTTGGACACAGTCTGTCAGGCCCGGCTGCCTTATGAGGATGGAGTTTTACTTGGTCCGCTGAAATGATGGGGGGGATGAGGGGAGTGGAGGGTGAGGAGGAGGAGGGGTGCTTCTGTGAGGGTTGTCGTGTGGCCAGAGACTGATGGCCATTGGCTGAAGCCATTGTTTCCTCACTGCTCGTGGTCACCATGTGGGGGAGAGGTGCAATAGCCTGATCAGCAGTGGTGATGGAGGGATGGAGGGGGGAAGGGAGGGGAGGGGGGCAGCATCTGAGGTATGTGTGTCTGATGGCTGTTGACTGAGGTCGTTGTCACCTCTTTGTTCGTGGTCGCCATGTGGGGGAGGGGTGCAATATCCAGTGATGGTGGGGGTGAGTGTTGCCCTGGTAATGAGGTGGGGTGGGGGCTGGGGGATGGGCAATCGAACCTGTTGTAAAAGTGGTTCAGCTGGTTCGCCCTGTCCAGGTCTCCCTCCACAGAGCTGCTGCTCTTCTTAAGGCCAGTGATAGATTTCATACAGTCCCATACCTCCTTCATGTTGTTATCTTGCAGCTTCTGTTCCATCTTCCTTCTGTAGTCCTCCTTAGCCTCTTTCAGCTTAATCTTGAGTTCCCCCTGTACTCGCCTCAGCTCTGCCATGTCCCCCTCCTTAAACGCCATCTTTTTCCTATTGAGAAGGGTCTTGACATTACTGGTTATCCAAGGCTTGTTATTTGGATAGCAGCGTACAGTCCTTGTGGGAACAACAATGTCCATACAGAAGTTCAGATAGTCAGTAGTGCAATGTGGGACCTGTGAAGTCCTCTCCATTCAGTAGCGTGGCAACTGGTAGCCTCTGAACTTTTGGCTTGTACATTGGCTGCAAATGAATGAGGTTATGGTCCGACTTTCCCAGTGGGGGAAGGGGGGTGGCACTGTAAGCATCCCTCACGTTTGCATACATGAGATCTATTGTCCTGTTTTTCCTAGTTGGGCAGTCAACAAACTGGTAAAAGTTTGTGAGGGTTATATCCATGCAGATCGTCTTCGAATAAGCCATTGCTGTTATGTTATAATATTAATGTTACAGGATTCATGACTTTAACGCCATTAATGTTACATGATGCTGACTGACGCTGGCTATAACTGTAGGCTACCGTTTAACGTCTGCTGAGTCTACATGCCTACCAAAACCTGTCGCTGTCAGTTGAAGTTGAATGATCAAATATCGTTTGATTTTGTGTCAACTTTCAGAGGGAAGACGTTCCTTTCTGGCCAAATTTCACAGCTTCTAAGAAAGTCTATCGTATTCGTGTAAACCGAGTTTTGAACAGAGAAAAAAAGTTAGGCTACCATTAGGCTACTGCAGGTTATCCCATAACGTTATCGATACAGATCAATGCACCAAATCAGGGCAATTTTAGCGAAATAACGTACCTGTGACAGACTATCAAATATTGAACAATGGGATAACGTTTCATCATCACCTTTATTGATGCCTGAAATGTTGACATTGCTGAAATACAGAGATGGAGCCTACTGAGAGGCAGCTGCAGACAACGATGTTCAATGGGTTCAACTTGTCCCTTGCCTATCAGGTGGATTAAACAAAGCTTAGAACCTAGAATACGTCACATGAAAAATGTTAATAGGTGGATAGTTTAAATGGTTAAATTATTTGCTTGGTAGATGAGGTTTAATATAGGTGGATAGTTTAAAAGGTTAAATTATTTGCTAGGTAGACGAGGTTTAATATAGTTGGAATGACTGGACAGGTGGATAGTTTAAATGGTTAAATTATTTGCTAGGTAGATGAGATTTAATATAGTTGGAATGACTGAACTAGGTAGATGAGGTTTAATATAGTTGGAATGACTGAACAGTTAAATAGGTGGATAGTGTAAAAGGTTAAATTATTTGCTAGGTAGATGAGGTTTAATAGAGTTGGAATGACTGAACTAGGTAGATGAGGTTTAATATAGTTGGAATGACTGAACAGTTAAATAGGTGGATAGTTTAAAAGGTTAAATTATTTGCTAGGTAGATGAGGTTTAATAGTTGGAATGACTGAACTAGGTAGACGAGGTTTAATATAGCCTGGCCACCTGGCCTAGGATTCTAATTGCTTAACGGCAGTCTTAATAGAGCCATATTGTATGCTTAAAGCCTGAGACGGAGTATATAGTTTAAAAAAATGTAGATAGTGTAATGGATGTTGATAGACAGAAAGTTGAATGGATGTTGATAGGCAGATTGTTTAATGGATGTTGATGGATAGTTTAATGGGTGGATGAGTGAATGGTTTGAAGAGGATGAATGGATAGAAAGTTGGATGAAATGTGCCTTATATCCTTGTAGAATGGAGAGACACAGAGAGAGTTGGCCTAGTTCAGCAGAAAGCAGTTGATACAGGTGCAATCAGTTGAACTGATTCTTTGATGGGGCCTAGATGAGCAGCTGGAAGTTGATACAGGTGCAAATCAAGTTAATTAGTCCATTGTGATGTCATCAGCCTAATGTTAAGTCTATTGGGATTTTATAAAAGTTAATAATTAATAGTTTAAAAAGTATAAAAGTTACAAAGATGAAAAATACAAAGCCCCCATGTCCTACGCAACATAGTTTGAATGAAGTTTCTACGTTAAACGGTTGAAGCTGCATTAAAGGAATTATCCGGAGTAAAATGCACTTTAGATCGATTTACGGATGATTGGGAGTACATACGTTGAGTTGACATCCAAATCATGTCATTCGGATGTGTTTTAAGAAAGTTCGATGTTACCGTTTTTAGTCAAAGCTCGTTAGCGTGGAAGTGAGAAGGGCATATTATTTCGCTTTTTTTTTTTTTTTTTTAAACGGCGACGAAATTGTGAATTTCCAGAGCACACTTGCAATCGACTCCTACAGCAGCAAAGATGGCAACTTTTCCGGAAAGGTGAAATTCATTCTGGACTCTCTATCCGACCACATAAAGACCTCGGGATACTTCGGTTTGGCTTTAGGATAGGAAGCCTAGGAAGAACAGTACAGTGCATTTTCATGCACTGTAATAAGAAAAAGCCTAGGAAGAACAATAATGTCCCTCAGTATCTTATCTGTGTCGTTTTCCAATTTTAGTCCTAGCACTTGACACACCTGATAGTTGAAGCTCCTGAAGTTAGTAACTTTTTATTTTTTTTCAGACATGGATGATAAAACAGAAAAGACAGATCTAATGTTTTTAAGTTGTCTACAGTACTGGGTGACATAAAATTGTGGCATTATGGGCTAGGCATAACAAAAAAATGGGTTTACATGCATGTCCTTCAAAAAGAGTAGGCCTAGGCTAATTAATTTGGTATTTTTATGGAAATTGCCAAAGGAATATCACCGGGCACCTTATTCTCATTGAGTAACCCTTAAGCAGACAGCAAAGAAAAAAACACAGTCAACAAAGTCAGGTTTACCAAGTTACTAGCCTTTTGCTCCCAGACTACTAAAACCCTGGAACCGGACATGATCAATCCCTGCTAATCAATAAACTTGGAGTAGGAAGAGATGGGTTTTAAGTAGCCCTATAGAGCTGTTAAGTCCCGCCCTTTGCTGGACCTCTAGATTGAAAAATCGTTAATGCAAGTGAATGTGAGAAAATAATTATTTTCTGGTCCCGTTTGAATTTTGCCATGAATGTGAACATATGTTGTCTGTGAATTTTTAATATAAATTTTCGTGTAAAGAATGCTACAATTGAGCGGGTAGAAGTTTGATGCGGTTAAACTTTGTGTGAGAGCACTTTGTGGACTACAACTTTCTGCTAGACGACAGATCACTAGTTTCCCATAACAACCATCAGTTGGTCGAGATGTAGAGGGTTATTAAGATCGACTTTGAACACAGTGAACCATACAACTTTACAATCACACTGTATCGTAGTGTTAATGTGTTGAGTGAAGCTAGACATGTTTCAAATATTTTTGTTACCATGTGTGTTTATTCCTGCCGTTACAAAAACTAGCATCTCAGTTAATGTTAGCGATTAGAGCTAGCTCACGTCACAGGCGACATGTAGTCTTTCTCGTTATGTCTTTTCCACAACTGATAGCCGAAGAATCATATAATATACTGTCAAACTCGTAACATGAAAAATTATATTAAAAATTCACAGACGACATATGTTCACATTCATGGCACAAATCAAACGGGACCAGAAAATAATTATTTTCTCACATTCACTTGCATTGACGATTTTTCAATCTAGAGGTCCAGCGGAAAGGGCGGGAATTACCAGCTCTATTAAAGATTGTTAAGGCGGAGCAAGATACTTCGTCGTAGTTCATGTGTATGGGCGCGAAATGGGGATCGAATCCTGTCTGCATAAAGAGGCGTGCCGATGACGTATTGACGAGCGTAAGTTGCAACCAAGGGGGCAGGCGAATTCCCGGAAGTAGAAGAATCGACGTAGGCTGGAGGGACCACCTCTCTGCTAACTCCCATAGAAGCCCATTTATTCTAGGATTTTTTTGAAATACCATAACTTCATATAACATATATCCTGTGCCGATATCGTAGCTTCTGTGTAATCCACATAAACACTACAAAGGCAAAACAAACTCCACTACCTCGTCCGTAACGTTGGTTACCCGTAAGAAGAATGTTTGGCTTGTTCAGTTGGAGGGAAGCTAGCTTTGACGTAATCTCTCTTTCGCGCCGTAGGGAGATAACCGTATTGTTTGGATAAGAAGCTCAGTCCACCTTACTGTCTATGACGGTAACTCATGAGCAAAACCTAGCATACACGACCGTATGTTAAGGTAAGCATTACACAGAGGCAACCTAATAATAATAAAAAAGTAAACCTAATTTTTTTAAAAACGGCACTAATCATTTCAGAGGTTTTCGATGGATTGACCGTAGGTCGGAAAAGTGTAAAGAAGATTAGCTTCAAGGCTATAACTTTTTTGTTTTGTTTTAGCATGTTTTTGAAGATGATCATGTATGGTAGCTTCAACATTAACACGACTTGGTGAGGATGATATTAATAATAATACATAAATAAATGTTTAACTTTGATTACTTTGAAGGCGAAGGAAGTGTGAGAAGAATTTCTGTGTATCTATCATATGAGTTACACGATTCAGTTTGATGGCTAACGTCACGAAGTTAAGTGTGAGTCTGCGCAGTACTGGGGGGACCAACTGAAAAATCGTTCTATTTGACTCAGTGCCCTCCCATTGAAAACGACGGAGTCTGTTCGTCCATTTCTTTTACTGTCTATGGTTGCAACCGGCCAACAGCAGCGGCATAAATAACCAGCGCACACCTGATATAAGGTTGATTTTCTCCAGACTGGATTGCTCAAAAATGCTAAAAATGTACCTGAAATGTTCAGAAGGGTTTGAGGATCATGAAAATGTGCCCGAAATTCACATTCCTAACTAGCCTAGAAATCTAGACGCACCCTAGCGGCGGCAAATTAATTTGCTCAGCCTGTACGTCTAGTATCGAACCATAGGGATTTCTATTGGCTTAGCACCGTGGATGTTCTCCAATCACAGCTTCTATTTTGTTAGAGAGTCTTAAAGGCGTGCTGAACAGGATAACGACAGTCCCTGCGACTGTGAACAACAAGGAAGGTGGCTATGGCGAACGAAGAGCGGTTGTTTGAATCGGCGTTGGCGTCAACTTTGGAGGAGTTGGACTTTTTCTTTGAAAGTTGAGCAACACAATGCACTTAAGTCATTACTTTCGAAGAAGGATGTATTTGCCGTTTTGCCGACCGGATCACGGATATGGTCGTGGCGCTGGCCTATTGCATGCCTAGGCAGTTTGAAAGACAATTCTCTGCCCGCCCCTTGGATTAAGCGAGGTGAATGGTTCGATGCCAGACTATACATCTCAATGATATAGGATGGCCCCGCCAGGCTAATTCCTAACTCTATAGAACCTAGACCTTAACACATGTGGTGAAATTCTGAGCTATGCCCATAGACTTCAATGGAGCAGTCGCTGCCTCTGCTCTGCATAAAGGGGGATTTTGACCCCCCCCCCTCGTGCGATCCGGGTTCCCGGAAGTGGCTCCTGATGAAATATCTTGCTCTGCCTTAACAATCTTTGGCCCTATGACCCTTGCAAAACCAAGTTAAACTTGAATTTCACCTCTACATCATACATTACGGTACATTTACCCGGAAGTCTGAAACAAAAAGTAGCTTAATGATAGTCACATATGAGTGTTTTGCTTCTCACGACTGTTTGTGATTTCATTATAGCACTGATTTCTTTGTAAACCATATTATAAGCTTTACTATTGCTTTGATGACCTGTACCAATATCAGTGTTTTGTAACGTAAGGCTGTCCCACGTGTCGCCTAACTGACACATGCAGTGGAAGATTCCCCGTCCATTAGCTAACGTTAGCCACCATAGCTAGCGGTGCAGTTTTTAGTCATCAGTGACAGTGATACTGGTCGACACAAAACTTCGGGGCAGCGTAGTCTCACCTTCCTGTCACCAGTCATTATGAGCGAATATTTCTGTCTTTCAGACTGTGATGTAATTGGTTTCGATTTGGACCATACCCTATGTCGGTACCATTTGAAGGAGACCTCTAGGGTGAGTTTGAGTATGATTATTATATGATAGCCTACTCCTCTTGGAGACGCAGGCTTTTATTTTTTTTAATTTGAATGAGAACTCATTGAAGCAATCAGTCAGTGAATATGCTGCATAGCTCCCTATATTTGACTTAGATTAGATTCGTGCGCTACCAAATTGAGTATGCTAGGTCTGTGCATTCTCGTACGTAATGATTTGGTCAAATAAGGATTTCAGATGGCCTTTTTATAGGCACACAGAATCAGCTCCTTGCAAACATAGCCTCACTGCTCGCTGCAGCAGTATCGGTTGTAGCAGCCTAGACTACTACTACTAGGCGATAGTATGTGACGGGGTTTAGTTTGTATTGCTTTCATCATCCTCGTCTCATATTGTGCAAAATGAATCATATGTGGCCTATTGCGCTACTCACATATATGACTTGACACAGCACCATGCCTTATGTAACTGAGTGATGCTCACTGACCGTTTATCCTTGATGTTGAACATTCAACCTGTATGTGATGATTTAACATAGCCTGTTCGCGATTATCAACCTTCAGATATGTTCCTATGTTGCAGCTTATCTATGAAAGCTTTGCCAGGTATTTGGTGGAACATAAAGGATATGACCAAGATCTTTTGACCCTCAGTCCCGCCACCTGGGATTTTTGGTGAGTTGGCTTTGTCTCCTTTTCATCTTAAATTGGATAACAGGCTACCGAATACATCAGGAGCCTATGTGTGATAATAACACGTAGGTCAAGGAGATGATGCACAGACACCGCGTCACCAGTCATGCATTTTAAATGAGTCTGTCGTGACTTGACTTCGCAGAGCCTGAAGTTGTTAAGATCAGGTGTAGCCTGTAATGAAAATTGAAAATGTCCTTAGCGTCAACATGAAATCTCTGGTTCATTAACCCCAAATCAATGTTTTTTGTTATTTATTATTTTACAGTTTCAAAGGTTTAGTGTTGGACCTCGAAGATGGAAACCTTGTAAAATTGGCTGCAGATGGAACTGTTTTGAGGTATTCAATTATTTCTAAAAGTTATTTTTGATGTAATTGAATGAGAATGAAAATACATGCCTCTGATTATTTGGGAGAGGATACCTGTGATTAGGAGGTGCATGCATTATTTTTTTTTTTTCAGATTATAATTATTTGTCATTGTTGACATTTGGCACATTAATATGGCACTTCACCTTTTGGAGAAGGGATGCTGCTGCTCCTATAGTTGATTCCCTTTTTTCAATCCAGGGCAACCCATGGGACACATGACCTTAGCACAGAAGACTTACTGAAGCACTATGGTTCAAAGAGGGAATGGAAGCATTTCAATAGCCTTAATACCTCGTACACACGATCTGGTGCAGTATTGTTATTATGTTATAGCCATTTATTTCAAGGGCCCTAATTTAAATAATGTGTATGTGTGTGTGGGGAGGGGCAAACGTGTAAAGTCTAACTAAAACTTCCAATAATTACTTTAATTACTTAGTTAACAGTGTTTATTGGGGCCACTGCGATTATAAGAGACCTGCGTTTATTTCAAATTAAGCTCAGGCTTACAAGGTTACGTGTAGCTGTAGCATGTAACTGCCCATTTCGGTCAATGAGAAATAGGCCTACAGTATTCCTAACAAAAGACTAGGAAACACTAGATAAAAGCATTAAAGAAACTTCTGCTGTCTTTGTCAAGTTCAACTTCAACGGCACAAGTGAAAGCAGGGCTGCAAAGTCACCTGGCCTTAATGTTAGACTCCCATGAGTTAACTTAATAATCATTGTTAGTGATAAACAGTGATATTGAAAATCCAGGTCGAACACAATTCCCTGCAGTTGTTAAGATTGCACGAGCCTTTCCTTGTTGCATATAATTCCTCTTTCAGCAGTGGACGATTTACAACTCCTCAGACAACCCCCCCCTTTCAAACCACCGTGTGGCCCTTCTATATAGTTGAAGAAACTACTTTTCCCAAACCGGTGCTATTTCAATTTTTAAAATGAAGAAAAGAATAGAACTGCTGTATGCACTCCTTTGTATTAGTCATGAAAAGTGCATTTAATTTCCCCGGCGTTTATTTATAGGACCTATGGTCATTGGAGACTTAGCTATTATTGGAAGTTTTACCTTAATTTAATGACGAGGCAAAACCTATTTGCTAATCCAATACAATGAGCAAGATCTTAAGCTCAAGCATTGGTGGATTAGCTCAGTGCTCCCACACGCTACACAATAGCTTTAGTTCAGGCACAAGACACTTTGCTTATTGAGTGACTTTGCATATTGTTTAAATTAGGGCCCAACGTGTGTTTCTTTGGGGTTAAATATATATTTTTAAGTATTTTCTATCATTCTCCAGCAAAATACTATTTCTATGACAACTACTTTGACCTCCCTGGAGCACTACTCTGTGCAAGAGTCGTGGATATGTTGCACAAGGTAAAGCCCAAGGATGTTTAAATGATGTTACTTTTCCTTAAAAAAGTTGTTATTGTTGTTTGAACACAACAATTCATATTTTGTATTTTTCATTGGTATTCATTGGCAAACTTTTCACCATTTACAGCGTGGTAATGAGGTGACATCTGACTTTTGGAAAGACATGATTGCCGCTATTGATCACAATTACAACACATCAGCATTTAAAGGTGAGTTAGCGTGGACTTTTTATATTCACATTTAAAAGTAGGTTTTGCAGTTCTGCAAGAGAAACCATCAAAACAGAGGTGCATATAGATACGTAGGGCAGCAAGTGGCAAAGCATATGTTTATTAAAGAGAAACTATGCAGTATTGGCAATTTCCTCATTGTTTTCTAGGTTTTTGATTCTTTTTCGCTGGCTCTGTCATGATGAATGTCTGAGAAACACCATCGCTACCTTGTTCTAGCCGGTGCCTGGAGTGTATGTGTATTTTAAATGCAGTAAAGCAATTTGTTACACTCGTTATACTTCCTGACACTGAGGCCACCGGCCCGCCGGCCCGAAGTTGCAAGGGTTGTTTTTCCGGTCACAGGCGTAAGGGGGGAGCGTGACAGCCACCATTCATCCCGAAAAAAGTCATATAACCATTCTAATGACTCCGAAGCTGTTAAGTGAAGGAAAATTAAGCTAAAAAACCTGCATAGTTCGCCTTTAACCATTCTACTAAATAGGGGTTTCACGATTCTCCAAATCCTCGATTCGATTTAATTTTCGATTTTAAAGTCACGATTTGATTTTTGATCTATTTTAATATTGCTATTAATGCATTCCTTATATGTTATTTACTTTTTTTGGCCTTTTTCAATTCTGTTTCAGGGGGAGGTTTTTTTTTTTAAACCGTTCCAACCGCGAGGTTGTAAACTGAACAAACATTAAACAGAGACGTGAACAAAGTGGAATTATACAACACAGAATGATAATTTCATTGTTTCAGCACACTCTCAAGACCCAAGGTTAGTGTTCATGGAATATGTCCTAATCAATGTGCAGTTTAAGCCCTAAGGTAATTTTGGACTGCAACTAGATCATCTTTTCACTTGCTTAGTTGAGTAGGCTAAGTTAGTGTTAATTGACGTGAATGACAAAATACTTCCACACCGGTGAAGAGGGGCTTCGATTTTCGTCCGGTTGATGTGTATATTTTAAGTGGCTGCAGCCTAAAATTAGAGGAGTGTTGCTGGACGTGACATTGGGGGAGTGGCTGCATCGTCGATTCTACATTTGAGTTAAAGATTGAGATGTAATTTTGATCGATTTCGAAATCGTGACACCCCTACTACTAAAATGGTATTAGTATGTTTTTGAGTGGTAAGGGTTGTGGGTGTTAGATTACAGAAGTGTCCTTGAAGACAGTTGATGACTTATGGTAAGAAGAAGGAGACTGATCAGTTTGGGAACTAGAATATTTTTTTATTTCGGTCAATATGTTGTACATAATGTGATCTTTTGATATACAAAACAAATGTTGCATTAACAGACTTGTCCTTCATTTCTAGTAATTTCTGCTTGTCATATGACATCTAGTTACAATTTTACAAAATTTCTGCCATTTAGAAGTGAACTTTTCTATTATACATGTCAAGATTGGCGTATCTCACACTAAAGCCAGAAAACAATAATGAACAGGATTTTAAACACATTTTAAACAATACATATGGATGGAAAATCTTCATGTTACCATAGAAGTGTACTTAACATAGTTAGGCTTTTGAAAGGGTCTTGTGGAATTTTATGTTTACTTTCTTCAGCAAACCATTCAATATAATGTTTTGGGTACACCTTATAAAAGTGCTCATTACTAAACAAAATTACCTGCACTTAGTGATGGTGATTGCAAATGTTTGTTTTTTGACAAACTGCTCTTTGATGTTAAAGTTTGCTGTTTTGTTCAGTGTCTGTATCACGTTGCGGCAATTAGGAAACCAGAGAAAGAGCAGTGAACATTATCAGCAGCAAACACGCCATTAGATTCCTCATCAGGAACTGCGATGTAAACTGTGTCATGAGCGTGCAACTCAAGAACAGCACTTCCAGACATTTGATCCAGGAATCCCTTATTATACTCGTCATAAGTGAAAACCACTGGCTGACCATTTCTGTAAAGTGCAACCAAGAGATTTGCCCCATTGACATGCATATGGTAAGCAAAGTAATAGAGTCCAGGGACTTGGCAGGTAAAGATTCCAGAGCTAGGATCATAATGTTGCTCACCGTTGTACAAAACGGTCTCAAAGGCAATAGGGGAACCTGCTGGTGGGTAAGCCCTGGTCAGAACAGCCGAAAAGGCAGACATTGGGGCCTTAACCAACTCATGAGCAACAGGCATAACCTCATGGGATTTTATTGGCATGCTCTTCTCATGATGGTAAATGACCTCACCTGGTGGGCCAGGGGCTCCTGGGGGTCCAGATGGACCTGGGAGACCATCATGACCTCTGGCACCAGGAGGTCCTGGTGGCCCTTGAGGACCAGACATTCCCTTAGCAATGACACCTGCGGGCCCAGGAGCACCTGGGGGACCTGGATGACCTTTAAGCCCTGGGATTCCACTTGGACCACTTGGCCCGACTGGCCCTCTACCCCCTGGGAACCCATTTTCTCCCCGCTCTCCTCTTGTTCCAGGTGGTCCTGGATGCCCCTTAACTCCTTCTGGCCCCTTTGTACCTGGAATACCTGGTGCACCAGTATAACCCTGCTCACCCTTTTGACCTTGATGTCCCATATGACCTGTAGGGCCAGTTGGTCCAACAGTACCTGGAATACCTGGCTTTCCTGTTAAACCTTGATGTCCCTGATCACCCTTAAGACCCTTTGGCCCTTGAGGTCCCATGCCTCCCATATCACCTTTAGCACCCATAGCACCTTGCTCTCCCTGAAATCCCCTAGCTCCCTGAGGACCAGCTGGGCCTATGGGACCAATAGCTCCTGGAGCACCTGTAAATCCTGTTGGGCCTGGCTCACCTTTCTGCCCTGTTGTACCTGGAGAACCTGGTGCACCTCTGTCTCCTGGAATTCCATGTGGCCCTGGCTTGCCAACACCTGGTAGACCTGGAGACCCTGGCTGTCCGGCAGGTCCTTGTGGACCTTTAGGCCCATGTTGGCCAGGCATGCCAGGGCTACCATTTACTCCAGATTTACCTGGAGCGCCCACTCCTGGAGGGCCAGGGTGACCTTTTAAACCTGGTTGACCAGGAGTTCCTGGAATACCATCTCTACCTGGGCCACCTGGCTTTCCAGGATCACCAGGATGTCCTGTTGCACCTGGTGCCCCGATTCCAGACTTTCCAGGTGGACCAACGGGACCCATTGGTCCCATTCCACCTGGGCCACCTGGTGAGCCTGGAATGCCCACACCTCTTTCACCTTTTTGACCTGGCATTCCTGGCATGCCAGGTGAACCAGAAGGTCCCATTCCACCACTTGGTCCCATTGGCCCTGGAGATCCTACAAGTCCAGGTTTTCCAACAGCAGAGTATCCAGCAGGTCCAGGGGTTCCAGGGCTACCTGATGCCCCTCTAGGGCCCATTGCACCTGGAGGACCAGCATGTCCTTTTGCCCCAGGAAGACCATTGGCGCCAGGCTTCCCAGGGGATCCTGGGTTACCGGGCTTGCCAGTTGCAGAGTAGCCGGGTGCTCCTGGTGGTCCAGGGGGACCCTTTGGTCCAGGGTGTCCAACGCCACTTTTTCCAGGTGCTCCAGGGGCTCCGGGGGGCCCTTGTGGTCCAGGTAATCCAGGGCTGCCTTGAGGTCCTGGCTCCCCGGGGATAGCTAAAAAATAGACACAAAATTACAATGTGATGTATGGACATACATTGCTGAAAAATACCATCATGGTCCTTTCAACTGCATCACTCAAATTTACAGTTTCCATTTGATTGAAATTAGAGAGTTCAAGCAAAGATCTGCAGCTTTCTGTGGATAAAATATGTTCTAAGCATGTGTCCCTTTTCTTCAGTTAAAGCTGAATCCCCTTTGAGGTTAGATGAAGGTGTCCTCTTTTTGTGTACTGGTATTGATGGCCAGTGCTTTCATGCATCAGTAGGTTGGATAAATTGATCATTCCATTGTCTACTCTGCTAGTTATCAGTCATCTCTCTGAGCTATGATCATAGTAGGTGATGGTGTATTTTGTTGCATACTTTTCTAGTTTTGATGTGGAAATTCATTTTCAGTATACATTTTTTTTGTATGAGCATGTTGAAGACGTACTGTATGATGCAGCATGATCTTTTTATGTATTTCAAAAATCTGACTCAATGTAGCTTTAATTAGCAACAACATGGGATATTGTGAGAGTCATTTTAAGGATAAATAAGAATTACTGACTCCAGATTACTGAATTCTGGCATGAAATGTATTTGCCCTGCTCTTCCGTGGCACTGTCAAGTCATTTTCATTCCTGAGGTAAGGTCATTACATAACCTTGTGTGACCTCAACTGTGTTTGGAGCATGTGAAGGCTAAGCAGGACATATGGCATGTCAGTTTACAAGCCAAATGAGAGCAGAGCTACACTCTTAGTATGGATTTTAAAAAAAATGTTAGAACTGAGAGCATAGAAATGTTAAATCAATATTCAGTTTTAAGTATGAAAGCAACATTTAAATGTTGTGTTTTCTTTCCTTTATTTCCCCCCGCTCATCTCAATGCGATGTATTGCAGCACATATTACATTAATATTCAGCATTCTACTATAAAATACTCCAAAAAACAGTTTGGAATGTTGTGCAGCTATTGTGGACTTTTTGTTACACCCAGCTATGTCTCTTTTGTTTTAGACTAGCAGTTGAAAAACCTAATCTACTATTTGAGAGTTAGAAATCAGCAGGTTGCTAAAAGCCACCATAGCAGTGTCGGTTGCCAGCGGTGCTTCCCCAGCTGTAACCACAGCTCATAAAACTAACCAGCAATGACGGGGGCAATTTTCAAATTTTGATGTTGTGATATCCTTGTTTATTCTTTAAAATATAACATCAATCAATAATTCTTGACCATTAGTAACAGTTAATATATAATAATGTCAAATAGCATTTATTCAGTAATAATACAATATACTATATTTCCTGAAAAAACGGTTTGCTTGAGTAAAAGGCTTGCCCCTTGGATTTTTGTAATTTACTTTTTGGATTGTTTTGGTCTAAACTGTTGTGGCATAATTTAGCACCTCAAAAGTGGTTTGTTTTGGGTGTGCCTAGCATGCCATGGTAACATCTGGTCTGGAGAGCTTTCAAAAAAGAGCCTCAGCTGACCCTAGGAAAGACCTGTTTAAGTGTTGGCATGTCACCCGTGAAAACCACGAGTGGACTTTCATGGAGAATGAATTTGAACTTCTAGTCTCTTTTTATATTAATTGCACCTTAGTTGACACAATGTTCAGTTTTAAGTCACTTTTGGAGCCACAGCTCTTAAACATAGACAAAACGTCCTGTGATTAAAGTGTGTGAATCATACAGAAAAACTGTGAAGGTTGTGGAAGTGGTGTAAGCTTCTTCCGTTGTACTCTCTCTGACCCATAGATGGGAGTTTGTGGGAAAGAGCCTTAGCAGGAACGAGTACTCACAGGCTATTGTTATCTCAGTGAGTCCAATATTTCATGATCACATTTTCTCTGAATCGTCAGATCAATATGATTGTCTCAGATATACAGAAGTGTTTAAACCATATATATTAATATAATTTCACCTGTGGAGCTATATGCATCTCTCTGTGCATTATAGAAAATCTGCTTGTCAATGCATGAGCAAGTCCAAGTGAATAAGTAATGAGGCAATATGCTACATGCAACAGTACTCATAGGTATCATATACATGAAAGCTCATTTGAATTAAACACATTAATTGGCTTCTTCTGCTGACCTTTTTTTTCCTTTTTGCTTATTTGGCCATTGTTGTCCCAGTAATTATAATTACAACTTAATGAATAAATATTGTATCTTGTTGTATTCACTTAAATGACATTAATTTGGCACAGACAGTAGTAGTAGTCTAAATGGCAATTTTATCTCCTTTTGATATAATCTTGGGTCTACTTGTGCTGTTTTGTTTGTGTAGACATTGAACATGCCTGCCTGTTTAGCATGCAGCAAATATGCAGTCAGATCCTGCAGTGAAAAACAGTGTCGTTCAAAGCTGATGTATTATGGCCCAATCAAATTAGATGGTACAGTAATGTCGTATTAGCCACATTGTGTATAAGACGCAGGACTGTGTGCAAGTTACTTATGCAAGTTAAAAAAACAAAACCATGTTAACTGCCCCCGTGTATTAACCACATAGCTGAAGACATTTTGCAAAATGAATGTATAAGCCACGGCTAATATTTGGGAAATTACGGTAAATAAAATATGCAGACATACGGTGGGCCTTGACTGGAGGTGGAGGGTGGTGCTTCTTCACTTGGTAGTGGTATCTTTCTGGGGTGGCCTCTGCCAAGGCCACCACCAGAAGTAGAACGCAATTGAGTCGGAGGTCCATCCTCTGAAGCTAAACCTGGAAGATGTAATAGAGCCAGCACAGGCTAGTCAACTTCTCATGGTGCTGCAGCATGAGCATGATTGTGAACTTCAATTTTTTTTTTCATTCTGTCAGCAGTCTGCTGTACTGATCAAAACACATCACAAAAAATAGGAGCAGACGAAGAATAAGTCACACTCGAGGTGACACAGAACACAGTATTCCATCACTTCCATCACTCACTCTATTCAACCCATGTATGTCTTTGCATGCATTCCTCTACAAACATGATCTACAGATTTGATCTGTAGACACACTCTTCGCCTTATAGGATCTCATGAGCAAGGTCACATGAGATGATCAAAATCATGCAGGTCATAGAGAAGATAAGGGAACACTTACCAGAAGGTCTGGGCTCCAAAATTCAGAGGGGTAGGACTCGGGGCTGCTGTCCCGGGCTGTGCAATAAATCCTCAGGTGTTGAGTCTGTCTGTGGAGCTGCTACTGTTTTGATGTGAAGTCATACGGGTATTTATATGGAGTCGGCCTCCAGCATCACCCAGCATCTACCTAGTGCTGAGGCACCTCCCTTGTGTGATGTCAGCTTCAATGAGGGGTTTGTTGTCCCTTGTGAAGCCATGCTACATTTTGGATGGCTTTGTCTAAACTTACACTGAAAAAAAATATATAAAGGTATTTTGTCAGTGACTTTTTGAGGCTTTCTTTGAAAAAAAAAAAGTTGTTTTAAAAAAAAAAAAAAAAATTTTTTTAGTTGTTATCACCCCAGGCAAAAAGTGTGTTGGGAGAGGACAATTGTGTACATATACTTGTTAAAAGTGTCTGAAATAAGTAAAAATGGAACTAAGTTAGAAATGTGTTGAGTTATCAGTAAAAGTTTTGTGAGGTCTGTAGTTCATATGAAGAATATTTGTCAAATATATATAGATGTTTAATTAGAACCAGTTATACGTTTGCAAACTTCTGTGTTAACATATTAATTATTTTTCATTCATCTGAAAGATATTAAAATGAGTTGTCAAAATCTTCCTATGCTAAGCAAATTTCTATTAAAGTTGTTATTTGTTCAAAAAAGTGTAGCATGGCATGAGACTGTTTTACTGTATGTGCAGTACTGCAAAGCAACAGCAGGGGGGATAGTAGAGATCTTTCAGTTTCTCATGGGAACCAGTTTTCACAGTTGCTATTGTGGTCCTAATGTAAGCTATTTTCAGCATCTTAAAACCAGTACTTAGTGCCAAACACTTTCAGTAGGTGGGGATCTTTGAGTATCTAGTTATTATCTATAGCCACCTTAATCAGTTTAGTCCTCTGTGTCTGCTTTCGCCATACTGCAAGGAAATATTGAACTGCTATCATTGTGCTGTCATCCTTGTGTACACACCCTAAAAATGTGAGGATGTAATAATACTCACTAAAATAGTAATGCAACCATTCTGTGACATTAACCTTGTCCACAGCTTGTGGGAGTTATTTGTTTTAGTATGTGGTATCTGTGTGTGTTTGGGAGTGTTATGAGTAGTGGTTAGAGACTGGTTGCCAGAAATAAGTTTGTGGCTTCTCTGATGTTAATACTGGCATTTATATATCATAACACTTGCTGTCAAATGCTGAGATTGTCATAATCTTGTTAAGGAGAGTACATATCATTGTTCGTTCAGTAGTTCTTTTAGAATAGGCTGTCTAAAGTTGCACTGAATTGTGTCACTTCTGAGTGTGTTTCAGACATTGTAGCCACTTTACACTGGACATATGGATCATTCCCTTTGGCTGCATAAAAGCAAGAACAATTTTATCAGTCTTATCCTATGTTGTTTTGTTGTTTTCAAATAATTTTAGAAGAGTCTCAGCCAATCAGATGAGGAGAAACAATCTCTGTCTCCAACTGTGCTTTTTGATCATGTGGCATTAGTGATTTGGCACGTGTTGCTATGGTTCCGGTGAGCCTTAATCGGTATGCTAAACATATTATTTGAAAACCTCTCCGCTTTATAGCCAAAAGCCAAGAGAACCACGGCCATCCTGAGGGAACTCCTTTTAAGCCAAATGACAGAGTTACATAGACTGAAGCTGACACTTAACAACATTGTAGACTCCAATCAATGCATCTTATAGATATTCTCCCACTGGGCATATGTGACCACATAGAGGCAACTTGTTTACTGATTTCTCTGGATTAGCATCCTGTCATAAAAAATGCATTCCCATCTAAAAATAAACTTCCTGTGGGGTTGTGAGCCTGGCATAATCTCCTACATTATTCTGTGAATTTGAGTTTGGTTTAATGGGATGAGTATTGTACATGCAGTGCACCTGGCACACAGGGACCACATGTAAACACCTGCCACAAGCTTAACAAAGCAGCTTAATGGATCATAATCATGATCGCCTCCAGTTATCCCATTATAGTATCAGTATTTTCATGGTCCTGATGTTAGATTGCGTGCTGATATCATTTGGGATTTTGCCATGGGATTTTCTGTCTTTGTGGTTGTTAGGGAATTAAAGCAGATAATGGCTGTAACTGTTTTTGGGAGCCATTTGTGCCTTCTCATTTAGAGTATGGTTTGCTTTGAGTTCTGGAAATAGAACAACATTTTAACTCCTATGGTTTCTTTGTCATCATATTTAGCTCCTGTGATGTATTGTTTTAATTGGTAAACAGTGTTTCTCGTCACATATGTAATTCCATACAGTAGATACTTGACTGTGTTGTGTTCCTATGGTAACTGAATGGTGTCTGTTAGTTTCCACTTGAGACAAGTGGAGCAGATTAGTGGTTGAAACAAGTGGGCCTTTTTCTTATATTGTAGTCTGAGGCTGGGCTTGTTAGACATACAAAAGAAATGGGGGTAGGGGTTTACATGACAGTCACTTGATTTCCCAGATGACTTTTGCTTCAGTAATGCTGCATCTCACACTATAGTCTGAACATCTCTGCTACATTTAGGTGTCATGTAGCACCTGGCTATGTTGATAAGGTGCCAAAACCCTCCTGAGACATGTTTGTCTGTGTTTAGACTCTGTCCTTCCTTTAACTCTCCTGGTGACTTAATGTTGTGGCACCACTTGTAGGGGGGAAAAAGCTAATTGAAGGTTAAGGTGACTGATTTAGCCACCAAGACAAAACGTAGCAACTATACATAGCCTGTTCTTTTTTCTCCTATGTGGAAGTTGAAGGGAATACAGATTTAATGTTTTAATAAACTAAATGGGCCACTAAGAGACACTTTCATTTTATGATTGTAAGGAGTGATAGTGGTGACCCACCAGGATGAGTTAAAGTTCAATTACAGACACCCAAAGACAAACGCCTCAAATCATTGCCAGAAGTTTAACCATCATGAGGCTTACAGAAAAGACAAAATTGTTGAAGAGGCATAACTGCACACAAATTTGGTTTACTACTTCCTAAAAATATCACTGTACTGGAGTTTAAGGCGTTTTTGGAAGTAGGGATATAACGGTATGAAAATTTAACCTCACAGTTATAGTGACAAAAATTATCACGATTTTCGGTATTATCACAGTATTTTTGTTCAATGAAGTGTGTCAATATGTTCAGAAAGCACTGATAGGCCTATACAACCTAAAATAGTTTCAAAAAGAGTCCTGTTCACTTTTTCATGTTTAATTGGCTATGTGCTTATAGCTTAACTTACCCTACCATGACTTGGAGGTTGCAATTACTGTTATTTGGATCCAATGAGTGAGACCAAAGTAAGTGTTTGAAATGAAACTTTAGGCTACTGTGTTCTGATAACGTGAGTGGAACGGATTAAATGTGGACGCAGAGTGGCTAAATGATACAGTGCACGTTTTGCAGTGAAAATGTTCCGCCTTTTAAAATCAGGTGTAGCCTAATCCGAATCGAGGTTAAAACCATCAATTAGACAACAGAATCAGTAGGGTACCAGTTTTGCTTCATTGTACCAGGCCTACAGTATGTCAAGCGGGCTCGGATGAAGCTGGGAAGGATTAAACACACGGTTTCAACACCACGGTAATCAACCGTGATAATTATGATATTTCAAAAGTAAACGGTAATTGTTATCATCAACATTTTTATCACGGTTTATCATTATACCGGTAATCGTTACATCCCTATTTTGAAGGAGTTGTTTAAGTTAAGTTTTGTTTTGTGCTCAGTCACAATAAAGTTATATTAGTCATAGATCTTCTTCAGAGAAGTATTGCATTGCCTACTTTGTTTGGCATCATATACTCTGTATAAAATCTCCCTTAGATTAATACATAATTGCTGTATATATCAAGCTATGGAATTCAGTCCAATTATGCGAAAGGTTAGTACCATTGTCTGCAGACTAGTTGGTATTTTTTTGTTTGTTAAATATGACATGTCATTGCTGCACAAGGACACCAAAACTGCATCAATTTTGGCTATGCTCAGTGTAGCAGTAAAGCTGTGATCATGGTTGAATGACCTCCAGCTTTTTTCTCTCTGTCTGTGTCAAGATTTCATATAGAGTCATTTCAGGGTCTAGCCAGAGCTAGAATATTTATCTTGTTTATGCGTTTCCCTGGTTAATGGGCACTTTACCAAGTTCAGAGTTTGGGGGAGGAAGTTCTGCCCACAAGCAATGAGGTTGCCCGTTTTGAGGGCACCATCTGGAAAACGACCACTTACAGTTGGGTTCTCACTCAACCTAAGAGGACATGGGCTGACCAGAGTGTTCAGTCTTTTTCCTGATTGGTGACCCAAAGTATACGGCTGTGGAGGTGGTGTCAGGGTTAGTGGTGACTAGCAAGCTAGGTGTTGTATGCCAAAGCCACTGTCTTGAACATTACTGTGATGCTTTTCTTATCCTTGTTGTTGTTTCTCTATATGGAGGGCTTTTTTTAGACCAAATTGTCACCCTTTCAAAGTGATTAATGTGGAGAAAGGAGTTGGGTGTATGTAGGTGCCTGAGATTCACACATCACAAACGGCAGAAGCAATTGCTTCTCTCTACCTCCTTTGTAAAGAAATGCAAGAGAAATGTGACATTTCCTGACAGGGTGTTTCTAATAGGTCAAGGATTGTTTAATGATTTTGTGCATGACATTTTAAAAATAATCTTTGTTTTTTTCCCCTTGGTTAGCTGTTTGGACATCGCCTCGTTTCATGCCTGCTGATTTTGAGCCTAATTTTGATTCCTGCCTCCTGTGCTTCTTGCTCTATACTGTACATTCTCCATTCCTCAGCTTTTCAGTCAGTCCGTCTGACATTTAGCTCAGGATGATTTTAATATGATTTGCTGCAAAGGAGTTGTGCACCAGTGGCCTAATTTAACCCTGTGCTGTTCTGTAGTACAGGATTACTCTACAAGAGGTACCTTTTTAAATTCCGAAAGTAGGAAAAACATAGCATTTTTGACTGGAATACTTTTCCTGGAAGTTATTTTCTCTGTCAGTGGTATCAAATAATCTGTGCCCAGTGTTTTTATTTTTAGCATGCCATTGGCAGAAAATTGACCAAACTAAAAATACTTAATTTGCACTGTGAGTGTTTTGACATTAGAATGATTTTGACAACTGAAACCCAGTTTTTTTTTTTTAAATGATGTGTTTTATGATCCTGATATAAGCCAGAATAATTTCGCAAGCTGTAAAGCTTTACCATGGCTTTTGACCTTTAGTGGACTGTGTATAATGTTTACTGTATCTCTATTTCTCTTTCTTTCCTTCTCTCTCTCTCTTTCTTTCTTTCTTTCTTTCTTTCTTTCTCTCTTTTTCTTCTCTCTCTCTCTCTCTGTGGCTGTGTGTGTGTATGTGTGCATGTGCATGATTGTGCTGAATGTGTAGGACAGCCCGATAAAACTGAGAGAATGTGTAGGAGGAAAGACATGGAATTTCTCGCCTACATGTTCATTTTTGACAGTTGGCCTCAAGAGTTCCTTGAACATTTAAAGATAGTGTAGAGATCTCTTTGGATCCCTAAATAGAGGTCTCTTGTGTCCAAGAGCCATCTCTGGACATTATTTATGGCTTTGAGCTGTTGGCTGTTGGTGCAGCCATTGTGTTTATAGGTAATTAGCAAACTATGTGTGGAATCAACCCTTTTATTTATCTTCTCCACGTCCTCAGCAGCCAACAGTCAAAGTCGTAAGATGATGACCATATAGTATGTCTCACATTTCAAATGGACTGTGGCCTTGTCAGGTTGCAGGTGGCCTTGTCAGGTTGCTGGTTCAGCCTTTGAGTGAAAGAGATGCAGCATTAGGAAGCCTGTTCTCTGGAATTCCAGGACCTTCATGACCAACCTATGAGTGATTATCTCAACTGTGATATATATTGACAGAAGAGCCCCTGTTAACTTCACTCTTTTGTTCCTGTAGTGTGTCTCTTTGAGAATGCTCTTTTAATTTGAATTTGATGCATGTACTTGAAATACCAAAGTCCCATACCAAGTCATGCAGAAAACAGAAGTGGTTTTTTTTTTTTTTTTGGTGTTGCACTGGCTGCTTTTATTACAACAGTGTAAATGGTGTTGGATTCGTACCACAAAACAAAATTTATGATGCCGTGAAAAGGAAACACACAAAAATAACTGTTAGACTGCAAACCCAAACAAGGACCTGTAATGTTTTGAAGCTGACAAAGTTGTGTCCTCTGTGAGACTGCAGAAGTGTACCATGTTGACATTAAAAGGGACATGGCCTCCATGGACACATGGACAAGGCTTCAATTATCTATCCCCAAATAAACCAATAGCTGGCTGCTCACAGTAAGCCTTGTCCAACCATCTTGGAATCACTCAGGCCCTAAAGCAGGCCACAGGCTCAGGCTCTCTAACCATCAAGTATCCATCCTCCCAACTTAATAATTATAGTGTGACTTCATAAAGTGGTTGTGGCCATTTCAGTATTTTAGCACAGAGATTTGCAGAGTCAAGAGATTTTCCTTTTCGAGTGCTATTTAAATTTGTTTATTATACTCTGGTAGTTTTTTTAGGGGATGTCCTGTTCAAGATTGTAAATATACTCAATTTAGCATTTAACATCATCTTTGACAACCATATTAAGCCAAACTAGTTTATACACTAAAATAGTTGTTTACCACATCCTTCCTTCAAGTTTACAGAAAAATGTCTGATGCTAGAGGAATAACCTGTTAAGACCCTGTCTGCTAAAATATAAATATTTTAAAAGTACATGGCTGAAAATGTTTACAGCAGCGCAGTAGTTGTGTTGCAGAGTTTCCATTTAATAGTATTTTTTTATGGAGTTGGGTTGAGTGGGGAAGATGAAAGAAAAGGCTTAACAATACGTCAGCAGCCCTGCCACTGGGTGGATGGAGTTTTTCACTGGCACTGCGACATTTCTAAATTTGGGTTTATTTTATGTGTATGCTTTCAAAGTCTTTATTGCAAAAGAAAAGAAAAAAGTCTAAATTATTTTGTCAATCTTCACATCTAACAGATTGATGTAACCTCAGTGCATTGTCCAGTTTGTGTTCCTGCCTATTAGGAAAGGAAAACATCTCCTTTGTCTATACTATGTCTCCTAGACATAATTGAGCATAGTTTAATCAGTATGAGATTTTAACCATGTTCTCCAATTTCTTATTTTGAACTCCTGAGAAATAGCCCCTCTTCAGTCTCAGCTCCATTTGAATTTCTTTCTCAATCTATTCATATATCTCCTTATTGTTTAGGAATCAGTGAGCTGTTTTATTTCTTGTGAGACAAAGAAAATACATTTTTGAGACAAGAATCATTGATGAGAAAATGCTGCTCTTGTGGTATGTACATTTTGGAAATTAGCATTTCATCCATAGACTATGATGACTATGATATCAAGACCTTTTGAGAACTGGGCAAAACTGACTTAAAATAGGTGCAAGTGTTGTTTTTTTTTAATTCATGAAGATACATTCCCAGTTTATCTTTCTCCTAGCATCCTTAGCTTATTCCGCTCAATTAGAAACCAAAGGAGTGCACAAATGTCCGACCTCAAAGCCCAAGTGGAAGCGACACACATAATTATGGCATTCTTTGTTTATGTCTTCATTTTCTATTTCTATCTACCTTAGGCATTCCATGTGGCAGAAGAGGGGTCAAGATGGTGGAAAACTGTCTCCCCTTGAGTGAAACTGCAACTATTTTGCAACTGAAAGTCTGCATTGTTTATCCACCAATTAGCAAAGTGATGTTTGTTTCGGCTAAGAATGTTTTGCATTGAAAATGTACTGGTCTTTTTATTGGGTATTGGAAAAGGGGTGGAGATAGGTGATGCAAGTGCATAATGTTGAATTAATTTGATATAGACTCAATTAGATCCTAAAGAATTATAATCATTTTTGCCAAAGGCTAATACCTCTGTGCAAGTTTTCAATAACGAAACCATGTCTTGTAAGACCACTGCTATGCAAAGTTGTTTCTGTGAAACATGTGAAACAACAAGCCATGCTGTTTATGTATGACAGTGTTAAACAATTGAAGCCACTTGTATTTGAGCGATTTTAGCTAATTCTTCTAATTATTTTAGTTGAGGCATGTCCTCAGGTGCTGATATATTGGAAACTAGAGGTTGTTTCTGTAGAAGAAGAGTGGTATTGAGAATTTAGTTTATCCTAAATAGCTTAGCATAATAGGGTAGAGTGCAGACAGAAATAAATCAGGAATAGGTAGGCTTTGAATCAAGACTGTGCTTTTGTTGCCATGAATCTGAAGGCTAAAATGTATAAGGACCAATGTTGACCTGATATTAGATTAGATGATACGAAATGGCTGCACAGCAGTATTGTATACAATTGTATTGTAATACATTGTGTACAACATTTACAACTTTGTATCTGTGGGATTACCTAGGCAACTTGTAAAGATTGTTATCATTTGGTGATTTCATATGGTGAACTGGGTTATGCTGTGGAAATTGTAGCATTTTTGTGTCTGTCTGTGTTCATAGTGTATTTGCAGTAGGCCCCACACCCCACAGTGTTGATAGATTAGGGGATTTGCCCAAACCCCAACTAGATTGCAAAAGTGATGTTTGACAAGTGCATTTATCATAGCAACTGGGTCAGTCAGTAGACAGCCAATCAGTATTGCTATTTGTGTAAGGATTGTGTACTCTGCCAATTTACTAGGAAACAACTTAAGATCATTTTGCAACAGAGAATCTAGAGGACTTTCCATGTTATATACATTTACAATTAGTTTCATCCCTCATGGTGTTTTCTTTTCAAATGCAGAAAATATACACAAGACGTACACATTGTTGGGAAAGACTGGGAACCATTTGGGAAGGGAACCATTTGGGTCACTGTGCATCAGATCTTCTCCTAGTGCAAATGGCAAGTGAGGGAGTAGTCCTTAGTATCAAAATACCTGTTAGCTTCAGTAGACATATTATACTATATATATATTTTTTTTATGTGGTGAGCTATATGGTTCACCTATTGGTGGATTGATGTCAGTTTAGGACGAAACCGTTAATTCATAGTCAGTGTCAATTTCATAGCTTAATTCTTGTCAGGGTGGGAATGTACACAGTTGTTTGTAAATAGTGTGGTAATTGTTGTGTTTGTGTTTTGGTCTGTTAGGCCTTAGGTTGTCATACTTCTAAAGCATTTTCTACGTTTGTTTTGGGAGGTATTTATTTGTGAGGAGGAAGAGGTGAAGTTTGTTTTCCCAAACTAGGCAGGATTTCATTCTGTTTACATATGTACGGTCTCTCTGTAGTTTTGTCATGCAACTGCTGTATGTTTGTGTTAAATATCAACATGGTATGTTTTCGCCATTTCTTGCCATTGATGGTGTGATTCTCCCATGCATTTAGCAGCCCGTCTAAAGTCTGAAAATGAAGGCCAATGATCTGTTAATGAGTTGTATGCCTTTCTTGTATAATAATTGTGAAGTTTGGCAGCAGATGAAGGGGCTTGTGCTTGTACCCACCCTTTTTTCAATGGCAGTATGTGTGTTTCTGCTTCATGTTTTATTTGCTTTGCCCCTAACACTTAAATAGCACAGCCCACGATTAAGTTGATTGACTGTGTGTTTTTACTGTTGGGGAGAATGGCTTATTCCAGAAATCCGATAACCGTGCACAGATCACACTTGTTACGTTTCAGTATTTTATAATCCAGGCTGTCATGGTCAGTTCCAAGGAGTGTGTTATAATGACACATCTATGCACAGCAGGCTATAATTTGACTGAAAGTGTCTAGTGGAGAAGACTGCCTTTGTGATGTTCCTTTCTTGACGTTCCAGAATGATCATTCCTGTTCTTTTATGGTTTGCTGCTGTCGTCACCTACAGTACCTCAGTATGCAATTGTAGAAGTTTGCACTTTGTTTTAAAAAATCCTTGAGGCTCTCACTGAGGCTCCTGCAACTAAACACAAATCTCTACCCATAGGTGAAGGATGGGATTCATGTATATAGCTTCTACGCAAACATAACTCCTTGAAATGTCTCCTTGGACATTTGTTGGCCTTGTTTGCAATTGAGTTTGCACAGTCAGAATTCTATTTCTTTCTCTTGGGGGAACATTGTGGAAACACTGTCAACTTTGCTTCTAGGGCTACTGAATATTCGGCGGGTAAAAAAGAGATGACTCCCCAGGAACTGCTGCTGGTGGATGCCTATCCTGCATTGTGTTTCCTGGACCCAAACTCGCAGCCAATAAGGCAGGGGAATGGGAGGCTAAAACCCCTCAGCGCTAGCGTCTATTGCTAACACGTCTTTCAAGGAGTCAGGAGGGAGGTTTAGTCAGTGTACAGTGCTCTACTGGCTGACTGATGTTACACTCACCCCCCAAAACATCACTCCCATCCGGTTCACGTCACCATTGCACCCTGTGTCGTGTATACACACTCGTCTGGACTTGGACTCGCATCCTCAGAGGCTCAGAATGGGAGGCGGGAGTGCTAACAAAGCCCATGGTGCTAGAGTGTGTCGCTAGCACGTCTCTTACGCTGTCGGGAGGGAGGTTTACTCATTGTGCAGAACCAGCTGCCTACTATTGCACATGGGTCAGACATTTGGACCACTTCTTTAGCTAATTTAGCAAGGGAGACTTAATTAGATTTCCGTGCATGTAAACCTGTGTTACTCCTTTGAAATACATGATTTATGACTAGCTGATGTTGTGAGCCTCTAATCTAAGATATCAAAGACCGATTGCAGACATTTTACTTATGTCTCTGTTTTGTGTAACACCATTTTAATCCCCTGATGGCTTACATGGAGATAAAACAAAATTGTTCATCATTACTGTTTACAATAGAGATTTTTAACCATTTCATTTTATTTTATAATTTTATTGCCACAAGAAACAAAACAGGGAGTTTGACTGGGTGAAATGATGGGGAATAGGGATATAATATATACTTCTTAAATGTATTTCCCACATTAATTCTGCATTATGATTGCATTACGGGGATCACAGTAAGATTAATCTCAATTGCATCTAATTCGAGGTTGGGAGTACTAGGCTTTTGGAGAATGCTAGACCCACCCAGGCATACTGATGTCTAGCTTGGGTTTGTGTAATGACAGATGGCTAAGTCCACACTTTCCCCTCAAAGAGGGCATGACTGTGCAACTGGCGTCAGCGGCTCCCTGCATCACCTCACATGGGTATACCAGAAACCACTCTTGTGTTTCTTCATTGCCATGCATTGTTCATTTCTCATGTGGCCAATTCCGTTATTTGACTTTTTGTTTGTGTAGTGGTAGTCATTACAACAAGCATCAGGTCAGTTGTGGTAAGGCAAAGTTATAGATAGTAAAAGAAAACACTTAACCACCCAAATTGCAATGTATTTAGTGTTAACCAGATCATTTCATCCATGAAGGATTTTTACTTTAAATTAGAAATAACTCTCCTTAATGTTTGACAACTATGATAAAATGCCCCTATTTCCAGTCTGGTCTTTTCCCAGGGCTTTTCATTATGTTGCGTTGTATCAAAGTATGGTTGTAAAAAACTGCTCTGTGCCACGTTCACTAAAGACAGAAAAGAAAGGAGAGAGACTCAGAGATGGAAAGTGAGTGGTTGGACAAGAAAAGAACAGTTTTGATGTCAGTTTGTGATGCTGAGTCACCAAACAGGGTCATTCATATGGCAGGCCACTCCAATGGAAAGGCATAATCGTGATCCGTCTGACTCGTCATAGCAAGGCAGGCAGGCAGGGAGCTTGTGGCCACTCAGTGGGCCTGCTGGCGTTTTTGCAAGTGCAGAGTGTCTGCTGTGGAGCTCGTCCTCACAAAGAGACACAAAAGTTTGGAGGGAAATTCTAGAGCAGACAGACGGTCACATGATTTGGGCTTGACCACCCCCAATGCAGGGGGTGCAGGTGGAGCACCATCAATCAAAGAATTGACATCAGAGCACATCTTATACTTATTGCCACCATTGGTCATAAATCCTGCCGTTTGTCACACTCAATGGAAGAAAATATTGGCTGGTGCCCCATAGGCTGCTCTTTGCGGTACTGTTTCTAAATTTGGCTTGATTTTAAAGATTGAGTGGTTTCCCCAATGTGAACACATGTGCAGAGTGGAAATGGGTGAAGGTTAAGTAAGGTAAGGCGTTTTTAGAAAACGCACACAAGATTATAGTTCTCAGTGTGAGGATATGTGCTTCATTGACTCTGTTTGCTGAGCATTCAACCGTTGTGCCCGCTAAATGAGTACATGGCCCTGGATTGGCATAAGAAATGTAGTCACTTGAATAGAGTCGTTTTAACTGAACTTAGTCCAAGAACTTGTACCTCTCTACCTTAGAGGTGTTCTGCGATCTTCAGTAACATAGGAGTTTTTGGTAGTATCAAGGCTTCAGCTTGGGCTTTGGGAATGATGCAAGGCAGTTAGCTCTTTTTTAGCCCTGCCTGTGGTTGAAAATGGTTCTAGTCTGGAGGATAATTTCCTGTTGATCTCTCCATTCTGTGATCGCTCTTTAAATGGGACTGTGTTTCTGCATGGTGAGCCTCTCAGTCTGTCTGGTTGAAATAAGGAAGGCTTGTGGAGAAGCCTCCCTTTGACATGAGACATTGGGACAGTCTCCTGTATCCAAGAGTTTTGGTTAACTTAGCTCAGAGCTGCAGAACGTTTGGGTGTGTCTGTTTGGAAGAGGGAGTTGAGGGAGCTTGTCTCTTACGCAGGTGAAATTGCTCTGATGTTCAGTAGGACGTTCTTGGATAAAACATTTTTTTTTCTGTGAGAATGGTTTAAAATAATTTCCTGTAAATGCTTCTCCACCTTCAAAAAATCGTCAGCAATTGTGGGTGGTCAAGGGAAATTGCCTCTGTGCTTTACAAAAAGTGCAAATGATGTTTTTGTAAAGCTGGACATTTTTTCAGCTGTGATTCTCATGGAACATGCAGTCCAGTTAGCCGGGCAGGATAAGATCTGCTGTGGAACGGTGTCCACCCAAAGACTGCCGGCTCTCCTTCTCCTCTCCTCCCCAAATGCGTGCCCCTCAGTTTTGACAATCTTTTGTCTGGGAGGATGTTTAACTCGGGAGGAAATAGGAATAGAAAGAGACTCTGCAGAAATGACCCTCAGTCCCAGTAATGTTATTTATTTGAGAAAATCATTAAATCAATGAGAGTAGATGGAAAAAAATGAAATGATTATTATAACTAGATGTACCGCAGAGCGGTGCAAAATATGACCGCCGCCCAGTCCAGCACATTTTTTCTGAAAGGCCTATATGATTCTAACTGTCTCACTAAATTGAATTATCCACACTCAATTCTCACTGGTATCTGCTAGACAACAAGTACCAAAACATGATTAGTTCATAGATTTCACATGTAAAATTCATTTTATACAACCCCACCCCCATCTTGCCTGTTCATAATTCTGAGAAATTCTTGAATTGTGTGCATGTGTGCGTGCACACGTTTATGTTTATGTGTGTGTATGTGTGTTTGTGTGTGCGTGCTTGTGTGTTTGTCTGCGTATGTGTGTTTGTGCATGTGCTTGCATGCGTACATATGTCTACTGTGTGAGTATGTGTCATACGTATGATTACTGTGAATGTATGTCTGTGCGTGTGTATCTGTTTATGCACATGTGTGCACATGGATTGGGTTAACATGACCCCTGGAGGCAAACATACAGAAAAAATTGGTCATCCTAGGCCCTACGGTTCTCAAGATATTCACAGAAAACTGTGTCTGCCCTACCCTCCTTTCGGGGGGTCCAGTCCAGCGGGGGGGCTACAGATCAAAAACGAAAAACGATGGTTCCATGCTATCCATGTGGGGTTACATGCCCACCTAGTTTCGTGTACCCCGGTCTTTCAGTGTCCCAGGAATCCTTGTTGGTGTACGGTCACTAAATGTACACATGAATCATTTTATTGTAAGGCCCCCCCCTGAACGAAAGTTCACAAAACTTGGCATGCATTCGGAAGGTGTCATAATGATCCTACATTTTCAATTTCGTGCAGTTTTGACCATGTCAGCCAGAGATATTGTGATGAAAACACCTAATTTTTTGCTTTTTAATTTTAAAATTTTTAACTAGGTGGCTCTATACATGAAATAAGTGGTAATGGGATGAGTTGACATGCCCCCTTATTGTCGTGATTTTTATTGAAATATATCCTTTAGTTTATATATCTTTTATGAAGTATCTTTATTCTGTGTAATATCACTGTTTTGTGAAACTGAACTCTGTAGTATGTTCAGTGTGTGGGAAAGGAAGACTGGTTTAAGGGAAAGAGCAGACCTGGCTGACAGGGTCATAAATAAGGTTTGGCGCCAGGAAATATAAGTAAAACCTAAAGAATGTGTGAGTTCAAGTACCATATGTGACTTGGTCAGCTATCTGTTAAGATAGATAGTGGGAAAGCCAGAGTGTGTCGTGACTGGGATGACTTTAAGGGGTATAAAGGCTGGACAACAGCCAGAGGATGTTATCTCACTTACTTGCTGGTTTCACTAACTAATGCTCTGGAGCGCATTAAAAGCCATTATCTGCAGTGTACACTGTGAGGACTTCTTTCTTTTTGAGTTTGAGTTAGATTATTTAATTTGGATTTAACACCACATTATAACCAACATACAAATAAAAAGGTGGACCTCCTAGGCCCTACGGTTCTCGAGATATTCACAGAAAACTGCCTCCGGCCACCTACAGGCCAGTTGGTGTATAGTAACATAAATTAATTTATTGTGTGGCCCCCCATGAACGGAATTCCACGAAACTTGGTGTGCATTCAGAGGGTGTCATAATGATCCTACACTTCCAATTTCGTGCAGTTTTGACTATGTTAGGTCACAGATACCTGCGATTACAACACCTCATTTTTACTTTTTTGTGTTTAACTAGGTGGTGCTATACATGAAATGAGTGGTTATGGAATGGGTTGACATGGCCCCTTGAGATCAACATACAAAAAAAAAATGGTCCTCCTAAACCCTACGGTTCTCGAGATATTCACAGAAAACTGTGTCTGCCCTACCCTCGTTTCGGGGGGTCAAGTCCAGCGGGGGGGCTACAGATCAAAACGATGGTTCCATGCTATCCATGTGGGGTTACATGGCCACCAAGTTTAAAGGTACCCCGGTCTTTCAGTGTCCCGGAATCCTTTGACGGAAATTTGGACGTGCGAAAAAGAAAAAAAAAAAAAAAATCTGACTAAACCTATATGACCGCCGCTTCGCTGCGCGGCGGTCATAATTAAACACTAACCTGTGTACGTTGCATATCATTTTTCTTGCAATTACGTCAGCATATGGAGCTCCAACAATTTATTCATTGCTGTGACATGTTAAAACCTTTGCATTTGCGTACTGTATGTGTGTGATGGAGAGGAGACAGATAGAAAGACGAGATTAGAGAGGGAGGCCACATGAAATAGTGTAGAGTGAAGGAAACTATAAACATCCAACAGCACCACCTGCTGGACATGCTGTGTACGACGGCGTATGACATACTGCATCATTGTGACATTTTTGGCAAAATAGATCATAGTTCTCTATTGATTTCTGTTCGAGTTTCTGCAAGATTATTCCTCCAGGTTAAACACATCCGGTTCAGTGGGCAAGGGGATAACCAGTAACCTGACTGATTTTTTTTTTTTTTTTTTTTTTTTTTTTAAATCAGGGAAACAGTTTTCACATTACATCATGTGCTTACATAATTGCAAAAGGTTCTTGACTGTTGTAGAAAGAAATGGCTGATCTTTAACGTAATATCTATATTGCCCATTATCAGCAACCATTCATCCAATGTTGCAAAGGCACATGCTGTTTACTAATCTGATATAATTTTAAAACGCTACTGAGAAAACATTGGAGAACCCGTTTGCAACTATGTAAGTTAGTTAGTTTATTCGTCCTTACATAGGAAATTTGTTTTCACATACCATACAAGCCTCACAGACATGAAATACATAGATACACACAGTCACGGTTCTTCACCCACCACCCACCATCCTGCCACCACATACCCCACCCACATATATCACAACAGCACACAAACAGCACATGTACATCACATTACACAGATACAAACAGGAAAACCATCACCAGTTGACATTACAGAGGAATGAGGGCGGCACAGTGATCCATCACCGCTGTGATCTGTTGTTAAGTGCTGCTATTGCAGAGGGCACAAAGCTTTTCCTGAAGCGTACTCGCTTCCACCCCATAGCCCTGTATCTGCGTTTTGATGAAAGCAGAATGAAGAAGGGATTGAGGGGGTGGGTGGGGTCATGAGCGATGGTCCGTGCTCTGTTCTTGGTGAGTGTGCTGTTGAGGTCTGATAAATTAGGGGTGGGGAGGCCTATTGCTTTGGCTGCGGTATGGGTGATGCGTGTGAGTCTGTTTATGTAAGCACATAATGCAATCTGAAAACTGCTGCCCGATTTAAAAAAAAAAAAACAATGCAACTGATCTCAGCTGGTATTCTGTCTCTAATGTAGTGGAATGGACATTTCTAAGTGACCCCAAACTTTTGACCAGTAATGTAGTTGTTAAATATTTTCAGGTATTCTGCAACTAGAGTCTTGCATGACCTCTAGGGGGTGAGAGCTTGTCATAGAGTGTACATCTGACAGTGACTGGCAAAGATCCACTCAGCACATGATATACTCACTTAGCTCTACAATTCCATTGCCAAGCATCCTCACTTCTGTCATATGTGGCTCATAGCAGTATCCTCTCATGACAAACAGCATTGACAAGCTCTCATCATGGAGTCAGCAGAGAGAACACTGCATTGGTAGCAGCACTATGCATACTAGATAATTAGGGTAAGAACTATAGAACCTCCAGAGACAGTTAAATATTCACTTTTAAAAATTTGATTATCTTCCTGCTAAATGACAAATGTCAGTCAAATTCACTGTCCATTCAATAGTAAATCATTATTTTGTGTCTGAAATTTACCATCTATTTATTTATAAGTATAGATACTCTTTTGATCCCTTGAAGGAAATTTGCATTTATCTCTGCATTTATCCCATCCGTGAATTAGGGAAACACACAGTGAGGTGAAGTACACACTAATCCGGAGCAGTGAGCTGCCTGCTACAACGGCGCTCGGGGAGCAGTGTTTAGGTGCCTTGCTCAAGGGCATTTCAGCCATGGATGTGGGCATGGGAGAGCAGTGCTCAACCACTTCCCCCGCCCACATTTTTCCTACTGGTTGGCCGGAAACCCTCCGGTATCAAGCCCGAAGCCCTAACCAGTAGGCCACGGCTGCCCCAAAGAATAACATAAAGAAAACACACATTCATTAACATTTCTGTAAATGTGCAGGTGTTAGCCAGCCAGCTAATTATCAATTGTAGTCCTTTGGCAAGATGTTATGAAATCATCAATTAACTTGTTCTTAAATGCCAAGTTAATAATAATCAAATATATTTTACAAAAGCACATGAAAAGAGCAATACAGGACTGGCCATCAACCATGTAGATAAAAACAAAAGCACATACACAAGGAGGAGCACACAAACGTTCACACAACCCTCACAGATCCAACATAAAGCATCAACAGACACTCCTAGAATGTTCACACAGCCACACAGTGATGATAAGACATGTGTTTTCTGTCTAATACCTTGAGAGCTTGCTTGTAAAGTGAGAGAATGGTCTTCAGAGTTTTTGCCTGAGTCCAGCTCGTCATGCAGTTTGTTAGGTGTGGATGATCATGGCATTCATGTACAGTTTTGCTGTTGTTGTTGTCAGACAGATTCTTATATATCTAACATTTGCCAGATTATATTTCAAAGTTTGCATATTCCTTCGCTTGTTTTTTGAAAGATAAATTGGAGTCAAGAATAATATCTACATATTTAATATGTGGGACTGTTTGAATGATCTCCCTTTGGGATCATAGTCAGATTCAGTTTCTGTTTCTGTTTTATTAAACACGTAAACTGTATTTTTGAGTGTGAGTCAACCTGCCATTTATGCACATGTGTCATTGTTGCCACTTTTATCAGCATTTGGCTGGTGACTGGTGCTAATTTCAGTCCCTGCCTACAGACTTTAGATGTGCATTTCATATTTTAACAATGATGTCCACTGGATTTATCCCTTTTAAAACATGAAACATAATCAAGAAAAAGTAATACTCCAATGGTTTAATTGTGTTTCGAACACAAAATGTGTGTGTCTGTTGTAGCCTATTTGCATTGCACTTCATATGCTGTATAGTGCATTAGTTTAGATGCAACTCCCAGAGTTGTCCAGAAAAGGGCATCATTTCTGCCTGTACTTTACCATCCTGTCGTGACTTGGCAAATGACTAATGCAGTCGCTTTGGTCACAACCTGAATTAGAGAGCCAATATGTCAGAATGAATATAACATAGTGTATGTGATACATTTCTAAACAGATTGTTTTGTCATTTTGAACAGGGCTAAGTGACACACACATGTGGTTATGGATACATTGAAATATCCATACTTGTGCTTTTTTTAGTATTTTTTGCACTATTTTTGGGCTGTCATTCCTCCCGCAAAGCCATGGTTAGTTCTATTATTTTAAATTTAAGGTTTTTTGAAAACAGTGTCTTTATACAGTATATAGTCATCTGGATTCAATACCATATGTGCTCAGTTAGCTGAACTAGATAAACACTGATCTAATGAACTGCTGAAAATAATGTATAATTAGAGTTAGAATGGGGTCATCAAAATCCTTCATTGCTTGCACCTCATCATCACAATGTCTTCACCATATCATTGTTCTGTTATGAATGTTGCTTTAAGTGGTTTTGCTGGACAGTGAGCTACTAATTCAGATTTTTGCCACCAAGGCACAGCCATCTTTGATCAAGGCAGATGATGACGTTCCCGGAATGGTTCAGCTTCTAAGTATAAGTATATATACTTTTTTGATCCCGAGGGAAATTTGGTCTCTGCATTTAACCCAATCGGTGAATTAGTGAAACACAAACAGCACACAGTGTACACACAGTGAGGTGAAGCGCACACTAATCCCGCAGTGAGCTGCCTGCTACAATGGCGGCGCTCGGGGAGCAGTGAGGGGTTAGGTGCCTTGCTCAAGGGCACTTCAGCCGTGGCCGGGGCTCGAACCGGCAACCCTCCGGTTACAAGTCCAGAGTGCTAACCAGTGGGCCACGGCTGCCCACTAAAAAAATTGTGCAGTCGAGATTCCCACATTTGAGGAATTTGCAGGGGTCAGCACTACCGGACGTGCAATGGCCGAGCCTCGCCCTGGGCAAACAACCTTCTTCTGTTATACTTTTTTTAATTATACATTTCACATTTCACATTGTTCCAGGTGACAATATGATGTTAATATCTATGTGCATACAATAAGATAATTTCAAAACAGTTGATACATTTAGCGGAATAATCGCTCATTTATCACGCAAGATTGGCCTCTCCATATCCATATAGGGGCGACGGACACAAAGTGCGTCCAGATTCACATCCATTCTTCTCTGTTGCGTTGCTCATGGAGTACGCATTACACAGATATCACATGAATTGTAACACTTCACTCAACACTTGAACAGCCCATTATATCAAAATAATGATTTCCAAATACAATGATTACCAAATGCAATGATGTAAAGCATTCTTCTGTACGTTTAGCCGTTCCCAAGTAATCCGGTTCTGAAATTGGCCCGTTCGTCCAAACTTTCGAGCTCCATTGAACTGTACAATGTTAAACTCATGCTAAACAACCTTGTGATCCCACACCATGGCAAAAACAAAGGCGTACTAGGTAACCAATTTTAACGTAAAAGCGTGCTTTTCTTTTGCTTTCTTTTATTAATTGTTTTTTATTTTGGTATAATGAAATCATTAATTGATGCTATAAATACTGTATGTATTTATCTCGCCGTTGCATTTCTACTTTAAGCTGCCCACTAGTGTTGAAGTGTACAGTATTTGTTCTGCCACCAGAGAGCAGTGTTCGTAGAGGAATCCTCTCCCATCTCTGGTATGTGTGTTATGGGGGGTTTACTGTGGAGAGTGCTCGGGAACACTCCGGCTCCAATCAGACCATTTCTTTGAAGTCACAGATCAGTTAAAGCTGAATCATTTTAAATGACTCTAGTGATTGTGGGGAAGGATTCACAATTCCCTGAGCTTCAGTGTAGAATAAATTCACAGATTTAAGTTTGGCGTCTGCTGTGTCTGAGACCTTTATTGCTTCCTCACCACCACCCCAGCTCATCCTATCACCCTCAAGTGGCTGCCTCTCTTTGTATCCCCGTGTACCACATGCCCACACCACCATGTCCACCATGTTTGCAGCTAGGAGGCCACGTGCTTGTGGTGCAGAGGAGTGTAGGAGACTGTGTGGTAATGCTGGTGAGTGTGTGGTAGTGTACCAGGTGAGCTCCAGGTGGCCTCCTGTGCCTGTGCTGCATGGTGCTCATGTGGGTGTGCTCCCTGCTCTCTGAAGCCTTTTCTCCCTCGACGTATGAAAATAGACGTGTCCCACTTCTCACATACGGTCCACATTCTTCCTCCCCTGTGTAAACCCCAACGCACTTCCTGTGCTGGTAGCTTTATGTTGTTCGAGGGAAAGTATAGCTTCGCCTCTTTTTCATGTGTCACTTCATCTCTAATTAATTCCAAATGTTGACCTCAGTTTTACTTCACAGGCTGCCTGAGTCTGGTGAGGTAATGTCAGCGAAAGGCTTAGGGAAAATAGCAGACATGTATCGACCCCTGTAAGCCATATACCGATTTTTCACAACACGTTTTTGTTTACCCTTGGTGAATTTTGGTTTTGTAAAATACTTTTTTAATGTCCTATTTGTGTGAATGAAAGCAAGGATTAAAGCTTTTTTTCATATTTCCTCTTCTAGGCTTAATTGTTATTGTTTTCTTAACAATTAGAGAAATACAACGGCTTTAGAGTCACGTGGGGTATGAACTGTGAAGTGGAACATCTTCTGCGTATTCTACTCTAATGAACTCAGTGGGTGGATGACTCATCATGCTACTCATAAGGGAGACTCAGAGAACAGTGGGATTCTGTGGAATGTGGGATTTGTTGGTGACTGGAAATTGGCCATAACATGTCTGAATAAGCGAAGAAAATGATTGTAAAATGGCTGACTGAAGTAAGCTGACCAGATACATGGGTATGATGGTTTTGAGTATCCTGCAGTCACACAGCAAATGGTAAGGCTATTAGAGCTCAGTGAGTTACAAAAGTAGACCCTAGCTCCCCGCAGTGTCCTGCATCTGGCCTACACTTTAACATTCTCTTAAAGGCAGCTTCACTGTTTATATATGTGAATAGATTACACCGTAAATCTCTCTGTAATACCATAGGAGAAATACATTAGCTACTCTTCATATAGTGCCTTGAATTGGCTTGATTGTGGGGATTTTTATGTATTATGTATACTCATATATTCAGCACCTGCTTGGTTTATTTGGATTCTCAATTCTATTGTGGATAAGACTTTGTGATTGCTAAAAAACACACAGTGATAAGGTTAGTAAGTAAGATGCAAATATGGGACAAGAGTTCAGTTTTGATGCTCTTTGGCTGACTGGCGTGAGACACAGCACTGACGTTGATAGTTCCTTGCTGCTGTTTGCTTGTGTCCATCAGAGGATGCTGGGACGTACTTCCCCTGTGTGAAGCAGAACCCGGGCCGCTACCTGCAGCCCTGCTCGGACTCGGTCAAGGCCTGGCTGCGTCGGATGAAGGACGCGGGCAAGGTGCTGCTCCTCATCACCAGCTCCCACAGCGACTACTGCAGACTGGTGTGTGAGCACATCCTGGGGTGAGTCACCTCCTCCTGCACACAGCCCTCCTCCACCTGGGCTGAGGCTGTCATCAACACTTCACATCTCACACACACACACACACACACTCCCACCTCCCACCCGTAGCCCACTGTCTTTCACGCCACCACCACCACTTTGAGTGGTTGCTCTTGGGGCCCTGTCCTTTGCCTGTGGCAGTGGCGGTGTTCGCTGTGGTCTGCAGTCTGTTATTAGAGCCTGATCCCACTTACAGTCTTGGCCAGGCTCTCCAGCAGATGTCCCACAGACATGTGGGGTAGTTTATCAGCTCTGTAGCCCCACAGAAGCTCTGTTATATTAAAATGGCCCACGTCCAAAGTGGTAGTGTGTCCAGCAACCACCTGGCCAGAGGGTCTGCAGCTTGTGTTGTGACAGTGAGGGGGGACTGAGCATTGTTTGTAAGGGAGAGCTGCTCGCCAGCGGAACTCTGGAAAGGGGTAGGCGTTTGTTCTGGACGCCCGCTGGGCCTCTGCGGATTCATGTGGCACAAGCTTTTTCCCTCAGCAATTTCCTGTCAAATACCCCGGCCTGGCCGCTCACTGCTCCCCCAGAGGACCCTGCTGCTGCTGCCGCAGCTGCTCCCAGTGTCCCCAGTGTCCCAGTGGCCTCTCACCTCTGGACACGGGCCACCTCACTGTGCGGGCGGGCCGGTGGAATGGGGGCACCCTGTCATGCTGGCGCAGAGGCCTGTTTTCAGAGAACGTGTTAACAAGACTTGGAGACTTAGATTTGTGTCAAGATAAGCTCTGGGTGAAGTACAGGACTCCCAGGCTGGGTCTTGTCCATCTCAGGAGCTGTGAATAAGAGGGCTTTGTTCAGAGTCATACATTGGCCTGTATATGAACCTCTCTGCTGTCGCTAAAGCACCAAGTAACTATACCACCACCACCACCTCCCCTCCCCCTTCCCATGAGGCCTTTCTTCTAAGCTCTTAGCAGCAGGCATGTTCGCCCCGGACCATGTGTAGGAAAGTGTTCAGTCACTCAGCTGGGTCCTGAATCTGTCAGTGAGGCACTGTTTTCCTGGAGCTTGTTAAAGGGCATGCTTCCCGGGAGAGGCCACACTTTCCGAGGTCCCTGAGGTCTGCTAGCCCTGGGCTAGCGAGCAACAGCTGGGAAGTGTCACACGACCAGGCTGCAGCCACCTCACCTTTGCTGCCCTACTTTCTGACTACCTAATGCCAGGAGAATGTGCACATGTGAACAGCAGTGTGCCATTAGCAGAGCTGTGCTGTTCAGTTTTGGGTTATTATTTCTTCTTCTTTGTCCTTCTTCTTCTTCTTCTTCTTCTTCTTCTTCCTCCTCCTCTTTCTCCTCCTCTTTCCCCTCCTCCTCCTTCTCTTGCTGTATTGCCATGTCTTAAGTAATACCTAATCTTGAATCCTGGCAATTGCGGCAGGAATGTTTTGGAAAGTCAAAAACGTATTGCACTTATTCTGGCATTTGTGAATTTGAACCTGTTTCCCCTCCATGTGGCTGTCACAGCTGTGTGATAAAGAGCTTTATGGTCTTTCTCTCGTGACCTGACTTGGCTTCAGCTCCACCTGCCAACGTAAGCCTGCAGTGGAAACATTCTCTTTCCCCTTGACATTTTTGTGAATTTCAACTCTGGGAATAGGGAACTGCAACCATTACCCCGCTGCAACCATTAGGCAACTCCACTTTGAGGAAAAGCCCCGGAGACAGGATGCTACTTCAGCTGTCCAGGTGCATTTGGACGCAGAACTTTAAAACAACAGCCTCGCTTACCCCTGAAGGGCTCAGCATGCAATCTCCAATCCCTTTCCATTATGTTTATGTTAGACACATTCCTGCTGTATTTTGCTTTTTGCTCAACTCCACACTCTGTTTTCCATACAGTCATGTTTACATGAGCAGCAGTGCTTTAGTCTGTCCAAGAGGCTGCACTGGCCAAAGTGTGACCTCAGGCTCAGCTATGTTGAATAGTTTTGTACTGTGACTTTTTTCAGGAAAGACTTTGAGGAGCTGTTTGATGTCATTATCACCAATGCCTTGAAGCCTGGCTTCTTCTCACTGGTGCCCCATCAGAGGCCTTTCCGAACACTGGGTGAGTTGCAGTGAGTCCAGCCCAATGACACTACAATCACTTCTATAGATCTCTTTATGTTGCAGCTGTCCCACTTTGTGGAGACGCAAGGGAGAGTATAAACTAGTGCAACGGCAGTGCATATGGTGTGATGTTAGTATGTGGACTGTGTATACATACATGTGTTGTGTGCTTTATGCTGACCGGCCGTAAATGTAAATCCTCTTAGTGCTCCCATGTGTTGTGGTTAGAGGACCATAAACTATGTTATATTGGACCAGTCTTTAACACAAATTAGGTTTTGTTTGGTTGATATTTTTTGCAATTGCCTCTTTCGTATGTCTTCTGACTTTTTAGTTTTTGAGTAGTGTGTTAGTGTAATGCAATGTCTGTTGGACCTTTTTACTCTGCCTAGCTACAGCTCATGCTGCCATACTGTGGCCTATTTTCTCAAGCTGCAGTGCAGACCTCGTGAGAGGGATCACTGCACACTTTTCCTTTCTAGCCCTCTGAACTCTCTGAGCTGATTTTGGACGTTTCTGGGAGGACCACGTCCCAGAATTTCCTGTTTGAGAAGAAACATGCTGACTAAAGTGTTATTCTTCAGATAGTGTCCCAGGCTCAAGTATCCCCATCCGCGAGTGGGTTTGGCCCGCGCCGTGTTTGTCTTGCATCGGGTTTAATTGCAGCGTGAGCACTCTGTTTTTCTTCCCATCCTAATAATGCCACGCTGTGTCCCACAGGCTCGTCAGAGAGTTTTGAAACGAGGACGTCTGATTGTGCTCATTGTATCTCAGGTTCAGCGGTTCTATTCAGATTTGTACCGAGAGGCGAGCTCGGGGCTTGGCCAAGCCCCATCTCAGCTGGTGTTCCTCTGCAGAGCTCGTATCAGGCTGTCATTCTTGGTCGCTCCCCATCTGGACGGGCTTCCTGAGCCAGATCATGTGGAGGAGATGAGGCTGAAATAAGCAAGTCTGCAGACCGGTGACTCCTCTCCCGTCCACTCTCTCGTAGCGTCGCCACGCTGGCACAGCTGTCCACAGTCTTTGGTGGTCTGCTGCTCTGTTATCTCCTCCGTCCAGCGCGTCACTGCTTTGTGTCAATCCTCAGCTGACCTGTTATTCTGCTGCAGATATGCAGTGTGTCTCTCTCAAACAACTTCTCCACATGGCTCACAGGGGAATTGGCTGTTGTCATGGTTACCTGTACATTCCTCAGATAGAGATTTTTTTTTCTCTTTATGAACTTAGTTATTTCCAGTTATTTAAGCTGTTATTTTCAAATTGAAATCAGACAGATTGGATTTTGTTACGGAGCAATTTTGAAGTTTCAAAGTAATGTCAATTGTTGATTTATATGTGTTTGTTTTAAATACGCCTACGTCTTACTTTAGAGAGTGCTAGTTTACCAAGACCAGGTTCCTGTCCCAGCATCAGGGCTAAGGACAGAAGTGTAGATATCTCCTCTCTCTGGTTATGAGATGCTCAGACCTGAGGTAGAGATAGCTCACCTTGTTCTGGTAAACCCCATCAAACAGAGACAGACTATCAAGTTGCGATGATAAGGGAAGATAAATTGGCAACATACTTCCTTAGAAAGTGAAAGATTCTGAAATGTTTGCCTCTGTTACAGCACATCTGTAGTCATTGGTGGTTTCAGTAAAGTTTCTTGATGTGATATCAATTTGGGTAACTTGGTTATCTTACACTTTTGGACAGGGGGCAGCCGTGGCCCACTGGTTAGCACTCTGGACTCCGGAGGGTTGCCGGTTCGAGCCCCGACCAGAGGGCCGCGGCTGAAGTGCCCTAGAGCAAGGCACCTAACCCCTCACTGCTCCCTGAGCGCCGCCGTTGTAGCAGGCAGCTCACTGCACCGGGATTAGTGTGTGCTTCACCTCACTGTGTGTTCACTGTGTGCTGTTTGTGTTTCACTAATTCACCGATTGGGTTAAATGCAGAGACCAAATTTCCCTCACAGGATCAAAAAAAGTATATATACTACTGTATACTATATTATACTATATATACTATATACTAATCAGGGACTAGTGGATCAACTTTGTGAAGCTACTCTCTCCTACTGCAGGGAGAAGAAGAATAGACCCTTGTCCTGTGATTGATCACCGTCACTGCCTGAGTCTCCTTCTCTGTGGTGGTGAAAAATAATGTTAGTGTTGGGTTCTTGTTATTATATTAATGGAATAATCCATTATTCCTGGAAGCAAGCTTGAGCCCATACAGTTTTCCCCCTATCACATTGGAATTTGGTTTAGTTTAAGAATTATGAACACCATTGAATCCAATTTGGAGTCCAGACCACAGTGGTTTCAATCTTTGGTTTCATGAAATGTGTTCAGTTCTGTATTTAACCATTTCATTTGGCAAAAGACATGCCATCATGGAAAGGCCCACATGACTTCATTAGTACCAGCCTCATTGGTGTGGCCACACGTGTGCATGACCAGAGATGCCAGTGGCCAAAACACATGGCGGCACCACGACTAGACAGTAGCATATGAGGGAAAAGTCCAACACAACCCCACATTTTATTCAGAGTTTCAGAGTGTTCTCAGAAAAAGAGTTACATTTCTGGAATTTCCCCTTGGGGATCAATAAAGTATCTATCTATCTATCTATCTATCTATCTATCTATCCTAAATGTAGTATGCCGTGGAAGTGAATGGAGTGAATATCCATTAACACATTTGCCTTCCTGTTTTTTCATAATAGCAGGGCAAACAGCCTGTCCCAAATGTCGGCACTCTCTGTGGTTATGAAATTCGGCAGTAAACATTTGGTTCAAGTCACTTTTACAATAACAACTCTTCTCACATGCCGCAGTACTATCTTCTCATTCCATTCTACTAGAGATCCTTTGTGTGTGTGTATGCTTGGGCTTGTCTGTTTATTTGTGTTGGATCGTATGTATTTACATGTTTCTTTTCCCCTTTGCCACAGTGTGGATAAAATGTTTAACCTTCACAAAAATGTAAACTTGTTTTTCCATCCAAGAATGGATGTCATTTTTGGATAGGGGTCACTTCTCCCAATGTTGTTTCTATGGTGCACCAAAGAGCATTAAGACATACATATGTACATTTTTACCATTCACAAATTTTTTGACTCGTCAGTTCAATCTTGTTGCCTGTAAGATGAGTAAAGCAACATACACACACACACACACACACATACACACACACTTGACACTGAAAACAATACTTGTCTTGTTACGATTCATTAAAATCCAGATGCATAGTCAGTGGTCTGGTCTTGGTGGCTTGATTAAATGTGTGCCTTGTAATTAATTAAATGAAGTGCAAGTTTCATGACCTTCCATTTGGTTTATTTTCAAATGGACGTTGTTCCTGGGGCCCCCTGGAGGGTTTTCAAGCATGAGTAATACTCTGGGAGCTGTGTTGTTCAGTCCCTCTGTCTCTTATCTTGGCGGAGATCCATTGGAAGCTAGAAGTAAAGTATTTTGTGTGATTACTCACCAAAAATGTTTCTGCTCCTGCCAGACCCATTGGGTCGGCTGACATTTTTCTTGCCATTCTCATCTGCTTTTACATCATGAACATGATTTTTAAGAAAAGGTTTCAGAAAAGTGCTATGAAGTATGAAGGCTTCCATGAGGTAACCATCACAGTTTACAGATGTAGAACCAGTATGCTAGTCAGAAGGCTGTGTAGTTGAGTGGAAAGTTTGTGTGTGTGTGTGTGTGTGTGCTATTAGTAGATTGTACTTGAAAGGATAAAAGTGTGTGTTTGTGTGTATGTCTTTCTGTGTGTGTGTGTTGGGTCATTAGTCATGCTGAAACAGAGCAGCGTAGAGAAACCCCTCTCAGACATGAGACTGCAGCAGAGTGAGCGGCTGGAGCATGGCCCCGGGGGAGGAGGGGGGAGTGCACAGGAAAGGGCTGAGCTGTGATTGGTCTGTTTCTAATCACCCGCTGCTGCTGTTCCGTACTCTTGTGATGGAATGGCTGCCATAATACTTACCAGCAGTTACGCAGGAATCCACCCCGAGTGGGAAACCCAAACCGTGCGGCTTTGTGTGTGAAACAACACTAAGGCCAGTAATGGGCAGTACTGGCCCTTATATTAGAATGATACATTCTACATTTTTTATTTCTGTCACTCAAAATGTTACAGTATGTTCACTTGCCCACCATATTTCTCCAAGCTACAATTCCAACAATCCTTCAGACCAGCTTTCTGTGGTTAATGCTGCACTCCAGCTCCCATGTGATATATCCCTTTAACACATGTAAGACATAGAAATATTATTTTGTCTCTGTCTCTTAAGTAATTCTTAATTAAGTGATATGTGTGTTGCCATTTCAGTGGAGAATCATGCGAAACCTATGGGATGAGTTAAAAACTTTCAAATCAAAAGATACAGGCCTATATAACATTTTTTAAGCCATAGGAATGAGCCAGATAATAATTAAAAAAGGACGGTGATGGGTTAAAAACACACATGCTTATCTCCTCAGACCATTATGTCCATGTGAGGATTAAACATGACCCACTCTGAAACGTGCTGAAAAAAAGAGTTGTTTTTGTATCACACTTTGGTGGATGACAGAGGAGGCATTGCATGCTTATGCAGCTGCTTACCGTATGGAGTCTGTAATGCCCTGAAGCTTCCCGTAGGCAAGTATTACCAGTAAATCAGAATTGAGCATTGTTGAAACTGTGCATCAATTGTACAATCCGTAAAAGAACATGGAAAGCAACATATTTCTCTAGTGTAAAAAGTTACTTTCTAACAATTAACAAGTTACTTTATTCATTGTAATTGTTAATTTCTCAAATTTGGTCCACCTTGTTCTGATACAGCTTTGATTTAAGTATATATACTTTTTTGATCCTGTGAGGGAAATTTGGTCTCTGCATTTAACCCAATCAGTGAATTAGTGAAACACAAACAGCACACAGTGAAGTGAAGCACACACTAATCCTGGCGCAGTGAGCTGCCTGCTTCGGGCGGGCGAGGGGGAGCAGTAAGGGGTTAGGTGCCTTGCTCAAGGGCACTTCAGCCGCGGCCCACTGGTCGGGGCTCGAACCGGCAACCCTCCGGTTACAAGTCCAGAGTGCTAACCAGTGGGCCACGGCTGCCCCATTTGGATGTGCATTGGATGTTTCCTTTGAATAAGATATTGACTTTGGTTGGTTGATTGAGCCATTAATTGTGTCAGAAACCCTGTGTAGCAACTGCAGCACACATGGGGCTGTTAGGCCTGCAGGACCATTACAGTATGTGCCTGAACAGCCCAGAGGTGTCCAAACTAGAGAAGGAGAGTGGCAGCCACAACCTCAGAGTGGGCAGAAAACTGTGGAGGACACTAGTGCCCAGCAGGGGAAGTTGAGTGGTTGCTCAGCATGGTCTGTGGTCACCCAAGGAGGATGAAGAATTAGGAGTTATTTTGCATCTTAGACAAGCCTACTAGTTGAGTGGTATTTCACCATATCAATCACATGTGAGCAAGCCAAAGAGCATGTGGAGAGGCAGGCCGATTGACTGGATGGGGAACACAGACATATTCAGGGCACAGCTGTGTGGAGGCTGTGCACTTTCTCCGTTACTTTAACATGCTGGAAGGATCAAGATGTCTTATCTGAGTGGAGACAAAGTTGTTAAATGTTGGAGCATGAGTTGTGATCATGCGGGACTGGAGCTGACGCCTCCAGAGGTGGTAGCCATGGTAGCCCAGGCAGCTGTGAACATGAGCCATACAAGGAGATTGCAAAATTGCAAATGTTGAGTGTGGCTCATGAGTCTTGAATTTCCCCTAGGGATCAATAAAGTATATCTATCTATCTATCTATCACAGGTAGTTAGATAGTTTCTTATTACCATGCTGGTAAGAACAGACTTGTCATGATTGTCATGTCGTTGCTGTTTTACTCTGGTTGTTCATTCATGCATTCAGCTATCACAACAAAGATTGTATGATGAAAGGATAAATTAGAGCAAGCCAAATGAATGTGAACTCCGTGCAAGTACTCCTAATGTAATCTTCATCACATGGAATTGCAATAAATTAGATCCAGGATTGGATACGTGTCACTGAGTCAGTTTATTTGTTTCATAAAACATCTAGTACAGTATTTATTTGACTATTTCAACAACTGTGTCTGGCCAGTTCCTTTATTAGTTAAATATGATGTAATATAAACAAGGAAGTCTTTTCTGGTAGAGGCAACTTGGAGTGGACTGAGTTGTAGGGCTTCTCAGTGACTGTGAGAAATGTTCCTCTGTACAGTGAACGATATGGAGGAAAGTGAGGGTCTGCCATCGCTGGACAAGCCAGGCTGGTACTCACAGGGCAACTGGCCACATCTCCATGAGCTGGTGAAGACCATGACAGGAAAGCAGGATCCTAAGGTAAGAAAGGAGGGTGTGTGTGTGTGTGTGTGTGTGTGTGTGTGTGCGCACATGAGTGTGGGTGAGTGTGTTTGCTTTTGTATACTCAGAGCAGTGTCTTCTGATGATCTATGGGATCTTTTTGTGTAATTTAGTGTCAATCCCTGTCAAATTCACAAGTGAACCAGCCCGTGAAAATTCCTGCTACACTATCAAACCTAATCCATATGGGAATCCTGAGCACCTCATACCAGCTGTCAGGGAGCGCATCAAGCAGAGCTTTGAGATTGACTCTCATTCGCAGCACTGGCACAGGATCAGAGAGCGCCACGCCGTAACTCAAACAGACACAAGTTCTCACCGGCATGAAGGCAGGCGGCGTACGGCAGCAGACACCTGCAGCGGCCGGCCCCTGTGAAAGATGACGCTCCCGCCACGTGGCCTCGGTGAAGCCTGCAGGCTGCCAGTGCACAAGGCAAAGCTGTGTAGGAAAAAATGACTCCACCCCAAAGCAGAAAACACACACCACACACACACACACAGGGACACACACACACACACACACACACACACACACACACACACACACACACACACACACACACACACACACAAAGTGAGTGCAGCTAGGGATGCCCATCCTCCACATCCTCCTTGGGTTCTTTTTCCGCCACGCGTGGCTGAATGTTCCCAGTGTTCCAGTGTTCTTGGGGGGGCTGTGTGGACGGCGCTCCCTCGGAATGCAGTGTCAACCTGCCACTTGAGGGGGCCTCTGAGGTGACCTGTGTCTGTAATGTTTTGGGTTCGCTCCACTTTCACCTGACGGGACTTATGGCAGCCTGGCTGAATGGGCCCCATTCACACGGGCTTATAGGCCTTAGAGTGCAGACTGACGAGGGCCCTCCCTCCCCACAGGACACAATGTCACATTCACGTGCCTAAACGTATTTCAGAAGATGTAATCCTTGGAACTGTTAATCAATCTTTAAATGCATTATGGAATTATTTTCCTAGTGTTGGCTTACCGTAAAAATGCTGGGTGCAGAAACACATGAATGACATTTATTCTGACATTATGTGTGTGTCCAGGGAGAAGAGAAGATTTTTTAACAGTATAACAGTAATATAAGATTGGAAATGGTGTGGGTGTGTATTCCTATTTATAGACATTCACCCCACTGGATGCCCTGTTTCTGTTAACACCACAACGCGGTTTCCAGACTTAAAGTAATCAAATGAAGCCTTGTAATAACCTTCTTCTGCAAGTGAAATGTTTTTAAACATGAAATAGAAACAGTTCTGTTGCTCAAATGATGCACAGGAACTGGTCAGCACAAAGAGCCCTTGTGTGCCCTATTGGGGATAAACAAGCCCTGTGATGGATCTGTTTGGTTTTACAAGGAGACGTGTTTCCAAAACTGTCCTATCGAGTCACTGTTCCATCTTGGCCTGTATTTATGCCTGTGGTCAGTGAGCCGTCCTGGGCTGTAAGCATCATCCTCACAAGCTGACATCCTTTGTAAATCACTGTGTGAAATGGTTTAATTAACCAGATTGTGCTCAGTAGGCCGTCCATCCCAGTGGCCTGAGAGGAATTGAGGTGAGGTTTTAATACAGGCACATGTTGCCAATAAAGAGGCCCATAAAGGCGGCTCTATTCCGCCATGCCAGGGGATGGAATTCCTCGGCCTGTAAATATTTTTCATACTTTACCTGCCCCTTTGGCAGCGGAGAGCTGGAAACTGATCAGTGGACACGGTCATGCTGCAGGGCCAGCGTTGAGGCTGGGGGCCTGGGACTGGGACGGGGGATGACTGTGGCGGGGACGGGCGCAGAGTTCTGGGAATGTCTGGAAACCCGAAAACCGAGTCCACCTCAGAGACACTGTTTATTTACGCCCGCCAAGCGGCCGGCTCGTACACACGGCCCACTAACCGAGGGGCTAATTTCCGGAGTTGCCCCAGCAGTCATCGGGAGTAACACTGACCACCAACACCAACCCCACCCCTCCTCTTCGTCTCCCACTCCCCTCCCCCACCTCTCCCTCAGCTCCCCTGGCTCTGTGTCGGGAGTCTCTCTCCTGCCTCCCCCAACCTTGCATTCCACTGTGGAGCTGCAGAAAGGGCCTCTGAGTGCAACTCCTTTAGCACTAAAAAGTTTTCATTACCCCTCCAGCACACTGCCCGGGGTAATAGCCTTTAGTCTCTCTATAAAGTCTGCTTCAGGTGACCCTGGTGAGAGAGTCATTGTTTGTCCACTGCTGTGACACTTAACAGCTCTCATTTGTTTGAGGAAGTGCTGTGGTTTTGGCAAACAGCTCGTCAGGTCGTAACACATTCTGCTTGTTGCTCCTGCATCCGCTGTTTTATTTTCCTCTTTTCCAGGTTTGAGAGATGCAGTGCACTTGATATGGAGACACAGGGTGCAGTGTTTTCCTCCTTCCTCCAAATGCCCCATGTGCACACGAGACAAGAAAGGGCCTTCCAATGAGTCCGTGCTGCCTGTACTGCTTGGCAGGCCTGAACTCGATTGTGTGGTTTTCCCTTGGTCCAGCCCATGAGATGATCGCCATCACAGGAATTTACAATCTCATCAGGTGTCAGATAGACTTAGGCTAGGCAAGGAAAGGCACGCTTATTAATATAGCACAGTTCATATAGCCTGGTTTCCAGACTCACTACTTTGTTTCACTTTGTGAAGAGAGTCTGGCCTCTCGTGATTGGGAAATGTTTCTAACTCTAGCATCATAACAGACATAGATATTGTGTTCACTTTGAAATCATTGTTCCAGATTAACCATTCACCTTGATCAGGGATTCTTCTTCTTATTCTACAAAATGATATTAAGCCGCATCAGCAGTCAGGAAACAATGCATTTAGTCTACCTAGTTTGCTGTACTGCATGTGTGCAGGTGTTGCTACTACCGTTTACCACAGCCACTTTCAATTTGAAAACTAACATTATCCACTTCTTCTCTGGTTGGCCCGGCACCTTGGATGTCCAAGAGAAACGTGTATTGTCAGATGCCAGACTAGTATCTCAGTGAAATGAAAGTGAATGAAAATACTAGGCGGGTAGGACCAGGCTACAATTTTACACTGGAACAGATAAACAGCACATAGGAAAAAATAAGATATTATAAGGGAAACCAAAAAGACAAAAAAAAGTTAGTTTTAAAACTGAACAGCAGTCACATTAAACAGCTGTTTTTAGAGACATAGACTTCGGACTTTAAGGTGCTCTAAGGCTAAGCGATGCTGGGTAACGTCACTTCTGTTGACTTTCAAACAAAACAGAGAGTTAGCTCGCTACTTTCTCCACCTCCCTCCCGAGCTGCTCCCGTGCAATTGAAACTCTCCTAAACGCGCATCTTGTCTGTGATTTGCTGGAACAGTTTGTTATGTTTTCATGGGCTAGGTTTGCCCTGGTTGTTGTTGTTGCCGTTTTTGGAGCCTGGACTGTCCACAGAGATCTCGTTTTTTTACAGTGTATTCAGGACACAGACAGCTAGCAGTTGGTTAGGTGATGTTTGCAGTAAGTGACATAAAATGTTTTAGCCTAAAAAACGTGCGCCATCGCTTAGAGCACCTTTAAGTAAAGTGTATTATTCCTTAGCATAAGTGTTTCTGGATGATCTACTTGCAAGTTGAAACCAATCAATCAAAACCATACAAATCACAAATCGTGTTTCGGAGGCCTCTAAATAGTTACTAGCATCATATGTAGAGAACACTTAATGAAAGCACATACATACTGACACACGGATATTCGGATGATATAAGAAAATCTCTAAATGACAACTGTTTACACTAAAAAGCTCCTTTGGATAGTATTTGAATGATGTGGCTACTGTAGCATTAAACGGTTAGCATAAGGCTGCAACAAAACAAAATGTGAAAAGGTGAAAGAGCTTGAATACTCCCTGAATGCTCTGTGTCTGTGTTTGAACTGAGAGATATAAACGCTAAACCATGACCATGCCTGTCTGTCATCCCAACTCATTCATTGATGTGTCGACTGTGCTCTGCCCTCCTATGCTGTGCAGGTGGTGTATTTTGGAGACAGCATGCGCTCGGACATGTTCCCCGCCAGCAGCTACGGGAAGTGGGAGACGGTGATGATCGTGGAGGAGATGGAGGGCGAGGGAGTCCCGGGCAGCAGCACGGCCAAGAGCAGCGAGGCCCCCGCGGAGCCCCTGGAGAAGAAGGGGAAGTATGAGGTGAGCAGCGGCCGGCACACGCAGCTGTTTCTGCTTACGGAGCACACCCACCTGCCCCCTGTCAGAGAGAGAGAGAGAGAGAGATGGAGAGAGAGAGGGAGGGAGGGGGGGTGGAAAGAGAGAGAGAGAGAGAGGGGGGGAGGGAGGGAGAGAGGGGGGGGTGGAGAGAGAGAGGGTGGAGGGAGAGGGAGGGGGTGGAGAGAGAGAGAGGGAGGGGGGGGGAAAGAGAGAGAGAGAGAGAGGGGTGGAGGGAAGCAGAGAGAGAGGGGTGGAGAGAGAGGAAGGGGGGTGGAGAGAGAGAGGGGGTGGAGGGAGAAAGAGAGGGAGAGAGAGAGAGAACCCCACCTCAGCCCTCTGGCAACGTGCCACAAAGCGTCCACTGTGGAGCTCAGTTTCAGCAGCCCCCATCTTCACTCCACACTCAATCCATTCAGGCACTCACTCACACACACACACTCTCTCCCCCTAGTCCTGTCTCTCTTACGTGTGTGTGTGTGTGTGAGTGAATGTGTGTGTGAGAGAGAGTGTGAGTGTGTGTGAGTGTGAGAGAGAGAGTGTTAGTGTGTGTGTGTGTGTGTGTGTGTGTGTGTGTGTGTGAGTCTGTGTGTGAGAGAGAGAGAGAGAGTGTGTGAGTGTGTGCCCACAGAGAGAGGGCGCGGCAAGACACCCGGTAAACATCTGTAAACTGCAAATCAGTTCCAGTTTCAGTAACTATGCTTTCAAGTTGCTGGGTTTGTAGACTGTTTAGTCGTGTTGCAGCATGTTTATGCAAAGTACACCACTGGCAGCACTGTAAGGCAAGCGAGCGTGGGAGAGGAGAGGAGAGGAGAGGAGAGGAGAGGAGGATTAGAGGAGAAAAGTGAAAGTCTGCGTGCGACTGCAGAGAGGGGAGGCCAGGGCTCTTGACGCATGGCATGGAAGGAAACAATAAAACGGCTTGTAGAAGTCAGGATGCAATGCCATTAGGCAGTGGTCTCATTCATTGACCAGACCTTGAGTGTTTCCCCTCGGCCTATGCGTTCAGTGGGGTCACTTCCTGGACAGGTATCAGGCTGCAGGATGTTTGTTAGCCATGAAGACCGATGAATGTGTGTGTGTGTCTGTGTGTGGGAGAGAGAAAGAGTGTGTGTGTGTGTGTGTGTGTGTGTGTGTGTGTGTTGGAGGGAGAGTGTAGTGCAGGGATAGTGGGGTATGAGTCAGCAGTTTTGTTGGCAGGAGTGTAAGGAGCTTGGTCTGAGCACTCCACCGAGTAGTGACTCCTAGTCTGTTCTGCTCGCCCACCACCGCACCCCCCAATCCCCCCCCCCCTTCCCTTCCCACAATCCTCCTTCTGCCGCCCCTTCTCTCTAGCACCCATTTTCCATTTCTACTTCCATTTGTGTAGGCGCTCGTCCTTCTACCTCTCACTTCCTCATTTTTCATTGTCTCTCTTCCTCCTTCAACTCCTCTCTCTCTTTCTCTCTCTCTTTCTCTCGCTCTCTCACACACACACTCACACTCTCCACCTCATTCTTGTGAAATGGTTCACAGAAAAGTGTGGCAGCGACAAGAATCGGGGAGTGATTCAGCCGGAGATGTCCGGTGGTCCTCCCAGCCGTTTGCCGCCCAGTCTTTCCACATATATCAGCCCTGACCAAACGCATCTGTCTGGCTCCTCACGTGATCCAGGCTCTCTTGAGACTTTGAATTCCTCTGAACTAGTGCAGACTTTTCTTTCCATCATCTGATGCTTTGGATCTTGAGGATGTACTGGAAATTTCCACAGTAGTATGTAATTTGTGGGCCTTTGGAGTTTTTGTTTGACTCAGGGGGGTCAGTGTTGTCATGTATTGGGGTTCAGAGGAATGGCGCTTTCCTGTAGGGAAAGTCCGCACAAAGGCCCAGTGTCGGCTCAAGTTTGTTTTCACTGGGCAGACGCAGGGGATCTGATGGATGTCATCCTTTCATCTGACTGGAAGCACCTCTGAGATTTGCCTTCTATTAATGGCACAGAGCTGGGGGCTGTGCCTGGGGAGAGGCTGAAGAGTGAGGGTCAGCATAACAATGGGGCATGTTTGAAACTGTTTGGATCCGTGTTTGACCAAAGAGAGAATAAACTACAAAACGGCAAAAAGGTTCCCTCGCCTGAAGGAAGTGTGAAGAAGTGAGTTTATCATCCAGTCTATAGCATGGTGCTAATTAGCATCTCTGGGTGCTCTTGTGTGCGGCCCAATGACACAGCTGTTATTAGCGCATCAACACAGCAATGTGTTTGTCACCACAGTCTTTTGTTTAGCCTGTGGCACGGATGAGTTAGTTTGTTTTTACTGAATGAAATGCGGTTGGGTTTGTCTGTTCATTTGTATTGTTTTCCATTTGTTATTTATGTGGAGAACAAACACAAACAATATTGCTTTGGGCTGTAGCCACCCATCCAGAGGCAGTCTGGGTGTGGAATGCTCTCCTCTGGCCCGTCATGCTGGTGTGATGTTATTTTTTAGGATCAAGGCATGAAGACTCCCTCGGCTTCGTCTGAGCAGTGGGGCTCCTACTTTACGGACGTGCCCAAGAGCGCCGATGGGGAAGAGGAGGCGCTCAAACTCACCTGGTGCACTCACAGCATCCACACATACAGCACCGTGGCCATCCCCAGTGTAGAAGCCATCGCAGGTACGGTCTGCTTGAAATGACCTCGAGGTCATCCATGCCGTTAGCACAGCATTAGGGGGTTTTGGTTAACACTGACCAACTTAACTACCTTCATGCAAAAACCTTACAAACACCTCAGTCAGCCCAAGTGGCATTGATAAAAGCTTGCTAACATACTAACTGGTGTCTTTTGGCAATATAATTTACAATGTTAAGAGCGTATGAAATGTGCTACGTGTGTGAAGAAATAAATGTGTGAAGCTTCAGTTGACTCCATGCTCTGTTATCATATTTAATTTGCACACAAAGGTGATAATTGTGACAAACAATGTGAAGGAGTAATAGACAAATCCGGTAGCGGTTGATGAGAAGAGAATGTTGAGAAATACCAAAGTAGGAGCAGGAAACTATGTTATCTTTACGATGGGCCGCAACTACATTACTGTCTGCTTTCATTGAAAAATGGCATATGAGAGTCTAGCTGTAAATGATAATGGCTGGTTTCATGGGAGAGGGAGTGGGGGAAAGCAGTGCATAAAAAAGATGCTTAGTCATTATTATGTCATTTGCTTTAAAGCAACACTATGTTGCAACTTGCCATGTTTTGAGGTATACTTTTATCAGGCAACCATCGTTGGTACTGTATCACCTTCAAATTAATTTTTGATGGTGTATGTTTTTGTAAAAATGTGAAAAAATATGGGTGTTTGCAAACTTTTGCAAGCCTTTTAGGTGGCTAAAACTATGCTTTAAAATGTGGAGAGTGACTGTGGCATTTGTGATTATACTTCTTATCACCAGTCTAAATAGCCCTATTAAAATTGGTGTATTGGAGCATCTAGTGATGCCCTATATAATACAAGGTCGGTTTTGTGTCTACAATATGATTTTTGGATATATTTGTTTATTTATTTATTCATTGTTATTAGCTTGCTGGTTTGACTGCCGTTCTCATCTAGGCCCTTTTGAGGTTTTTTACTTTGATGATGTTCTTTCCCTTTCTTAGATCTTCCTCTGGACTACAAATTCCCACGGTTCTCTCCAGACAAGCCCAGCACTACAGGATACTACCCCCGGCCCCCCGACTCCCTGCTGAAGTGGTCCCAGAGCCACCCATGAGTGTCCATCTCCACCCACTGAGTCCCGGGGTCTCTCCAGTCCACTGGCTGCCCCGTGCGCCGCACCCCCATCTCTCGAGCACATAGATAGATCACCATGTGAAGGTGCTGCCCCAGTACAGCACATCAGCATCTCCGTGTTAAGTCTGTTTAGACATTGTCTGTCATTCGAATTGAAAACATGTAACCTGTTGATGTTGGAGTGTGTCCGTCAAACCGTCAAGTTACTTTACCTCCTGTTTTGAAAGGACTTGAAAACTTAAATGGCTTTCCAAATCTGTCTAAGACCTAATTCTCCATACTTAGCCATTGATTTCTGCAACACTATGCATTGGTTGGTGCATTTAAATTGACCACCGTCCATTTTACTTAATAAGCATATAACTCAGGGGGGCCATCATTCCAAACCTGGCTATAATGGGAAATATTCATTTCTGATCATTGTAAGCTTGCATTTTCTTTTTAGGACTGCCATGTGTTCTCTGCTTAACAGTTGAAAGTATTCTGTTTGTTGAAAGTACCCCATGATGTCTTAATAAATAATAAAAGACTGATTGTACTGATTGTGTCAAATCTTGCACAGTATATTCTGTGGATATTTGTTTGCCTTGGAGTTACGTTGTTGTATGCAATGCTCCATTCAATTATTGATAATTTTCCTCCGTGTGCCATAATGGGAAATAGTACTAACTACACAAATATGTCATACCATGCTGTGTCATTCATACATCTTGAAGTGAACTTAAAATGAGTTTCACGTGGAAAAAAAAGTGTAAAAGCTTGTCTATGTACTCTATTGTTCTAGTGTAATGTCCTGCTCAGTGATCTACTGTACTGTATATGTGTGGGATACATATGTGCCATATTGTATGCAGAAGCAATGTCAGCCATGCTTAAACTGACCACTGAATGAATTGAATGTTTTTCATTGTTAGTTTGAATGAAAGCTGGCTGTAGGTTGTGTTGTAACTATTTGTGTTGGATCAAACAGTACTTAAAGCACAGTTAAAGCCAAAATGAGGTGAGCTCATTTGTCCAAATGTTTTCTATTTTGTATGTATCGAGTTGATTAGCCTTTAGTTACAGTTGGTTAATGGTGTTATCTTGCTCTTACAGTTTAAAGAAACCCTATTTGGCCTTGTGCTGTCCTCATCCATAGTTTGTACTCTGTAAAATTCAGGAGCAGTGTCATTCACCTCATCTGTGGAATAAAGACATGCATACACCGACTTCCCCCTTGTGTGTATTCCTTTCAAATTCATCTGACAAAACTGATATTTAGCTACTGAGAAAAACATTTTCAGTTACAGTGTCCATGCACTAATAGGGATTCCTCAAGGTGTAATTTGGAGCAAATCAAAGTCCTTTTAGGCAAGTCCCTCCACTTGGCGGCCATATTGCAACCCTTTTTGGGCACTTTTCGGGCATCTAATTCGACAGAAATGCATGTGCGTAAGGCTTCACGACACCAATCTTGCTCCAGCGGCGAGATCACAACACATGATTGGCACGATGTCTTCACAACACACCACATGATTGGCTCAATGTATTCACATGTCAACGTTTTGCCGCGGAAGGGGTGTGATATGTGTAGACAGCTGCCAAACTAACCCATGCATTTCTATGGAGGATTTTTTGAGTGCTGTGTCTCCTCATTAGAAAGTCTCTGAGCAAATCATGTATGGATTATGATTATTACAATTATGATTAGTTCAGAGAGGTCTAAGATTATTACATAATCAAATTGACATCACATTGAGATGCTTCATCCAAACGAATCATGGTTTCATGCATGAATATTACACTGAAAAAATATGTCTCACATCTTAAGACTTAAAGTAATGTGTCTCAAATGTATCTTCACCAATCATCCCTGATAGTCTGTCTCTGCATGTTTGAGTTTACCAGAGCAGTGATGGAGTGCTACCTCTAGCTCAGGTCTGAACTTAACTCTGCTGCACAACTACCAACAAGAGAGGAGGCCCATAATCAAACCACTGCAGGAGAGACATGCTCCTGTTCTGTCCTTAACCCCCATGCTGGGATAGAACATGACCTCAGGAAGCTACTCTGTGACCCATTGAAGTATAACGCTGGAGTTAGACAGATGTAGCTAATGGCGCAGAAACCAACAGCTGACATAAGCTGATAACTAAAAAAAACTAATTTAACATAATTAACAAAAGTCAACTGTCAAAAAGCACCTGCACATTTAAATGTAGCCTATGCATTGCATTACATACAGTACTGCAGTGCAATGCATTAATACTCATCGCATTATATGTGCAACACCAAAAGGTATACTCCACCAACTCACTAGATGAATAGTTACTGGTAAGTGTGACTAACAAGCTAATACCGCTGTATACTTCTTATCTCAGTGCACATATGTGACCTAAAAACTGCTATCTGATCATAGTATCACTGTGATCTTCTACATCCTGTTGTGAAAATGTTCATCAAGAGGTTACTGAGAAAAGAGGAAGGAAGCCAGAGATGTCTTCTTAATACACTCTGTGATCTGTGATCTCAGTGAGGCAAATGGCACCTTCACTTACTGGAATGGAAATGTTACACAATAGAGTGATAAAACAGCTTTTCTCTTTGGTGCATTTCTCAAATCACTAATGTTTGCACAACAGTGACTGCATTTCTCAAAACAATTAGTGTAAACTGCACCACATAGTTACCTGCAACATGTATCTTGCTCATAATGCTTATGTCTCAAAAGCAAGTATTTATACCAATGAAACTGTCAGTCCATGTTAATGTCAAGATAGTCAAACTGTTTTATCTTGTTGTCAATATGACTAAATATGTTCTAATAAACAATGTGCAAGGCAGCACTATGTTCTATGTGGCATTGCTATGTATAAACTACAAAGTTATTATTGTGTGGAGGGGGTTGGTTGCAAGACATATGTTTCAAGACAGTAGAGATATTTCAAGACAGTAGATATGTTTCAGACTTTGTACTGTTGACAGACATTGTGCAAAGGCTTGCAGCATTGTGTCCAATGCTGGTCCAATGACCAATAAACAGGGATAAATCCAGAGACCAAATTTCCCTCACAGGATCAAAAGGTGAGGATGCACCTTTCTGTGTCTCTGAGGTTGATGTGAGCAATGCCTTTAGGAGGGTTAATTGTAGAAAAGCTGCTGGACCGGATGGAATTTCTAACAGGGTTTTGAAATCCTGCACTACTCAGTTAGCTCCTGTGTTCACTTATATCTTTAACACATCATTGGCTCAAGAGACAGTTTCTACTTGCCTCAAGCAGTCTGTTATTGTTCCAGTACCGAAAAAAAAAGTCCATCATGTCTGAATGACTACCGCCCAGTAGCCCTGAAAGTGTTTTGAGAAGCTTGTGAAAAACATTATCTGCTCATCCCTCCCTGCCTCCTTCAACCCCCTCCAATTTGCTTAGAGAGCCAACAGGTCTACAGAGGATGCCATCTCAAACCTCATGCACACCACCTTAACTCACCTGGAGGAGGGGAATGGGAATTATGTGAGGATGCTCTTCATTGACTTTAGTTCAGCATTCAACACGATAGTACCTCTCACCTTGGTCACAAAGATGAAGGCCTTAGGACTGAACACCCCCCTGTCACTGGATATTTGACTTTCTCACCAACCGTTCACAAGTGGTTAGAGTGGGGGGTCTGACATCTGACACATTAACCATCAGCACTGGTGCTCCCCAAGGCTGTGTTTTGAGTCCACTGCTGTACAACATCTACACACATGACTGCAAAGCCAACAGTAGTCATACCTCCATCATCAAGTTTGCAGATGGCACAGTGATCTTGGGCCTGATTAGTAACAACAATGAACAGCTCTATTTGGATCAGGTTGATGAGGTGGCACAGTGGTGTCAATCTAACAGCTTGACACTGAATGTCAATAAAACCAAGGAAATGGTAGTGGATTACAGAAGGCAGCAGCAGAACTACAGTTACACCCCACTAATGATCAGCGGGCAACCTGTAGAGAGAGTCACAAGTTTTAAATACCTTGGTGTCCACATTACTGAAGACTTAACATGGACTGTTAACACTCAATATGTTCTGAAGAAGTCCAGACAACGACTCTACTTCCTTCGTCAGCTAAGGAAATTCAAAGTTTCTACATCCATCATGAAGGCCTTCTACACTTCAGCGGTTGATGTTCTAACTGGTAGCATCATCACCTGGTATGGGAACTCCACATTTAGAGATTGTAGTACTCTGCAGAGTAGTGCGCTCAGCTGAACGTACTATAAGAACTCAACTCCCTGCTCTACAAGATATCTATTCCAGAAGAGTACTCCTAAGAGCCCAAAAGATTCTGAAGGACTCTTCTCATCCTAACAATGGATTATTCCTACCGCTGAAATCAAGAAGATGCCTATGTAGTCACGAAGCCAGAACTGAGAGACTCAGGAGAAGTTTTTATCCCCAGGCCATCCAAACTCTGAACTCACACTATACTGACTTTGCACACATTCACTCCTCAGCACTCTCAAACATTTCCCAACCCTGAACTCACACTATACTAATTTTGCACTCATTCACTCCTCAGCACTAATGCCCCCCCCCCCCACACACACACACACAAACACACTACATGACTTTTAGCACTTTTACATCCCTCTCCTTATGCTACAGACCTTTTATTTATTTTCTTATTTCATCACACGTCACAACACACACACACACACACACACACGCACACACACATATCTGACTTTCTCCAATTTTTGCACATCTCCATAGAACTTTTTATTTATTATTTTTGATTTCTCCTCCATCTATCTACCCAGGTCCTTGATTGCCTAGCTTTTCTGCACCACACACACCAAGACCCCTGGCAGTTGGGTTAGCCCCTTGAGCCGTGGATCTGCCCAAGGTTTCTTCCTAAGGGAGTTTTTCCTTGCCCCTGTTGCTCTTGGGTGCTCCTTGTTGGTGCCCCCCCCCAATTCCTATCCTCCCTCACCTTTCTTATGCAGCCCTTGCCACTTAATCTACTAAACCCCTCTTCTACTGCACTTTTTACCCCACCCCCCCATAAATGCACAAATAGGCTGACACCAGACATAATTTCACTGCATTTCTTACAGTTAGTAACTATATGCATGTGACAATAAACTTCTTTGTATCCTTGTATCCTTGTAAAAGAGTATATATACTTATATATATACTTATACTTATAACTAGCAGAAAATTAAGCAGAACTGGCACATTTCTAACAGAGGAATTGTGTTTGCAGGTGCCTAAAAATAAAGAAACTGTAGTTGCAGGGGAATTTAGAGAGGAACTTGAGGTCAAGCCATTAAAAAGTACAACTGATTTGGCATCCCTGAAATCCACACATGAGGAAGCAACCACAAAATTGGTTCTGCACAGAGATGGGGACTCGAGTCTGAGACTCGGACTCGAGTTGCACTTAAGTCGCACAGACAGTACACTATCAAACAGGGATATGGAGAAATACCCAAAGCTCCACACATGAGCTCCCTGCACACGTACTGATGGCACCGAGTCCCAGTCCAGACAGTTGCCTTGAGATGCTAGCCTGTGCATGCAAGACTCAACGCTGAAAATGCAGGAAATGAGAATGTAACTCCTACATCACCTCCCTACCCACTTTCACTCTGTTAACGTGCTGTACTACATCCATAAAACTCACAACTCTTGAGAAGATGAAATGAAACGTCAGAAATCCAGATATGGAGCTCAAAGAAGCCAGAAGTGGGTCTTTCAGTGGGGAACTCTAGGTGTGCTAGTCAAGAGACAGTAAAGTAACTGCGGTATACAGTGATTAGTGTTACTTCTTGGTTGCAGCTTAATGCCTATATTAACATGGAAATATGTTGTGTTGATGAGTGATGAGATTAATCCTTGCAATGTGTTCATATTTGTGCTACTCAGCCCATGTCCTTGGCTCTGGTGGACCCACCACATTATTAGGCTTTTAAATCAATACAGCCATAGCAATTTATGTAAAAATGTTTACATTAGCTCAATTACCAATGATAAAGACATCAGTTATGGTTTATATTTGCCATGTACCCCCGTGAGATCACATTTATATATGAACATTTACATTTGTTGAACATATGAACATTTGTTATAAACAAGGTATGGGGAACCAGACAATAAATGAATATATGTACATTTAGTGACACATGCATGCACACACACACACTCACTCATGAACTACCTGAATGACTTTTACTGCAGGTTTGAAAAGCACCCACAATCACACCCCTGACACACAAACCCCCTGCCCCCACCTGCGTTAACAATCTGCGAGAAGGATGTGTCTCGGCTCTTTCAGAAGCAGAAGATCAAGAAGGCTCCAGGACCTGATGTTGTGTCCCCCTCTTGTCTGCGTGTTGAGCCATCTGAAGGACATAACAGGCCCCCTGCTGGACCCCCTGCAGTTTGCTTACAGGGCAAACAGGTAGGCAGATGACGCCGTCAAATATGGGACTGCAATTCATCCTGCACCACCTCGACTCCCCAGGGACGGACGCCAGGATCCTGTTTGTTGGACTTCAGCTCGGCATTCAACACCATCATGCCTGAACTTCTACATCAGAAGCTCACCCAGTTCTCAGTACCTGCCTCTACCTGTCAGTGGATCATCAGCTTTCTGACTGGCGGCAGCAGCATGTCAGACTGTGGAACTTCTCATCCAAAACCCGGTCCATCAGTACTGGCGCCCCACAGGGGGGTGTCCTTTCCCCGCTGCTCTTCTCCCTCTACACTAATGACTGCACCTCAAAGAGCCCAACTGTAAAACTCTAAAAACTCCTGAAGTTTGCAGATGACACCACCATCATTGGTTTGATCCAGGATGGTGATGAGTCTGCTTACAGACAGGAGGTGGAACAGCTGGTCCAGTGGTGCAGTCACAACCACCTGGAGCTCAACCCCAAGAAGACTGTGGAGATGACAGTGGACTTTAGGAGACTGTTCAACCTCTTTCCCTCTGGTAGACCATACAGGGCACTGTTCGCCAAAACCAATCGACACAAAGACAGCTTCTTCCCCCAAGCAGTCACTCTTTTGAACACTCAGAAACAACCCCCACCCTTACACTAAACAAAGTCAATCAACACTGTTCTGCTCATCTACCTCATGTGTACTGTACTTCAACCTTACAGTTACAATAATTGTTATTAATACATTATCATTGCACTGAACTGCCTTGCACTATATTTATATTGAATCAGTCTATACTGATATTGCACTATGCCTGTTGAGGTGTCCATGACTTGGCAACCTTGACAGGGACAACAAGGAGCTGGTCATCCCCAGCCGCACTCCCATGGACAATTGCTTTACCCTATACCACCTTAGTGTCTATTTGCAATTTGTCATTTGCAAATGTACATATTTATTCTTATACATAGCCATATTCTACTGCCCTTCATTCTATTCTTACTGTTCTGTTTTTGTTCTTTTAAATTTTCTTATTATTTTTTATTCTTAAGTGAATGTTGTACTTTGAGAGCAAAGATTAACCGGAGTCAAATTCCTTGTTTGTTTACGGAAAAACCTGGTCAATAAAGCTGATTCTGATGAACACACGCAAACATATGCACATAGAGATACATGCACACACACGCACACACATAAACAGACACACATAAACACACAAAGACACAAACAAACATACACACACACAAGCGCACACATACACACACACACAGGTATACACACACATGCACACACACATAATGCAGGCAAGCAGACACACAGAGAAGCACATACAGTATATACACAAAAGTAAATGCACCAAAAAAATCCTTAATGACTTCTTGTGGCCTGTGTATTCACAACGAGCACAAAATGGCAGTGCAGATTAAGATGAGGCGATTTAGGCATATATTGACTTGGGAGTATATTAGGGTGAAGCACTGCTACCTGGGCATAGAGAAATCAGAGATTAAGTTGCGGTAGGTAATTAGCATACGGTATAGGCATAATAATAGATTTTTCACAGCCTGTACTTTTGATCCAAGGGAGATTTTTGGGATGCACACATGTAAACAATATGAATTTATTTACTGATGCCCGCCCAATAAGTGCCACAAATTGCCATTTTGGCAACTATTTTGTTTTTGCTAATTAGATGGTCAAAAACTCAAAATCCAGCTTGGGAACAGTATAGGCCACGGCTGCCCCAGGGCTAGTGGAATTCAACACACCGCTATTATCATAAAAAGTCCTGTTCTCAACTTTTACTAAGAAATGCCTCTGGGATGCACATATCTAAAAATAGCACTTGTCTATTGGGCACTTTCAATGCCCCAGACATTTTCTGGTATCCCTCCCCAGATCTGTGTCTTGACACAACCTCCAGGCTTGGTTTTCACTCTCAACTGTGAGACCTTATATAGATAGATGTGTGGCCCTCCTAATAATGTAGTGAATTCATTTAGGCATAGGGACTCCAATTACAGTTTTTCTCAGTCGCTTTGGTGCTTTTCTCACATCACTATTAACATTTGGGTAGCAGTTAGTGCATTTCTCAAAACAATTAGTGCAAACTGCAAAACCTAGTGGATAACCTGCAAAAGGATGTCACTTGTTCAAAATGGATAGTCCATTCCTCAAAAGCAAGTATTTATGTCAATGAAACTGCCAGTGTCATCAAAATGAGAAGTCTTGACACCATTGTTTATGAAAAAGATAGTCAAATGGCTTTGTCATGTTTTCATTACGACAGTTTATGCTCTCAGTGTTTTCCCATGCAAAAAAAGGCCAGAACTCGGTGACACTACCTGAAAAAGACAGCACTATACAGTACTTGTACAGCCATTTGAAAACTACAGTAGAGTTACAAATTGCTGTAGTTAGGGGAGTAAGTGAGTACAAGACACTGAATATGTACGTTTCACAGTTTTTTGGTATATGCTCTTTGCAATTCTACAGCATTGTGACAGAATTTGATAACTAGTTCACCAATTTTGAATGTAATGACTCAAGCAATGAAATGAAGACTATTAGTTTTATTGGGAACGACTATTCAGCATCCATAAGTATAGTTAATTTTGACTGACATGACAAAGCAACTGATACATGTTCAAAAGCATTTGCAATTTGTTTAGAGGAAGGGAAAATGCTACTATGATGTGCACAAATGACTACATGTTGTGGAGGTTGAACTAATAGTTATGATAATTTTCATTCTGATCTGAGAAAGGCACCAAAGCGACTGAGAAAAACTGTAAGTTGTTGAGGCATCTCAAGGACCATTGATAGTAGGATGCACCAGAGCGCAATTGCAAGCTTTATAACAAAGGGTCTGAATACTTATGTAAACGGGATAATTACGCAGTATTGGAATTGTGTGCAGAATTTTAAGATGAGTCTGAAACACAACAAAATATGAAAAACTTGAAAGGGTCTGAAAACTACAATACAGTACAAATACAGTATATGCTAGACAGACTATGACAACTAGTTATGACAGCTAGTTAAATGCTTTTGCATTGACTCAAGCAATGAAATAAGGCCAATTTGTTTTATGGGGTAAGACTATTCAGCATGCAACCACAGTGCATTTTTACAAACATGCATGGAAAGCACTGATGTTTGTTCAAGAGGGAAGAAACTGCTTTAATGATGTGTAAAAGTGATAAGATGATATGAAGTTTGGACAAGCTGTTTTGAAAATTTCAATTCTAATCTGAGTAATACGCTAAAGCAAGTGAGAAAAACTGTAAATAATAGCCAGAAGAAATAAAGAAACGTAGGAAAATGCAAGTGCATTGTTTATGATGCCAATTTAGATATGGACAAGATAAAATAAATACAATTGTGATGATGGTGGCAATAGCTATGGCGAAGAAACATGCTTTTATTCATGTAATCAATGCTTTTATTATTAGCCTATTATAACGGTTGTTTATGGTACAGGTATGTATGTTGCCTATGTGTAGCATACTGACACGATCGATTGAGAAGAATTAACTTATTAGATTAACATTGATCAAACAAAAATATAATAACAGCCTACTCACAATAGCCTATCTTATCATATACAGTATAGCGTTGTCGAAAAAGTCACTTCTCTGATGACGTTGCTCTCAGTCTCCTTAATCCCCTTTCCCCCACTGCGCCTCCTTAAAAGCGACGGATGGTGACGTTTCCCAGCCCACAGACCTCTCTTCTCACTCAGCTACAGGCCGTCTCGGAGAAGTTACGATGTATCGATGGAAAGGGTAATGAATGCGGGGAATGGAATGTATCAATCAAGCTCACGACAAGTTGAAAAACATACATGGACAACATGACGCTAGCGGATTAGGAAGGTAAGATTATATTTAAAGTATTACTACAATCAAATTGTGGGTATTTGGTCCGGTTTCTGATGAAGTTATTCTCCCAGAAATACTGTAATAGGTCTGCCCACTTTGGAAAATAGTTGCGCCCGGGGTTTCTGTGGTATTAGCCTAGTCATTTCGTTCCGTAGCCTACATTACAAGGCTCAACTAAACCCACTGTTTTGCATAATTATTATATTATGCCTGAAATTAATTATTGGTTCAACTCATGTTTTGGATCAGGCTTATGCCTGTTTTTATATAATATCGTATTTTCTCTACCCTAAACAATGTCCATACACCACTTTGTTAACATTGTTTAGATAAATGTCGATGAATGCACCCTGCGGGTGGTTTGGTGTTAATGTGGGAGAGGATAAAAATATGCATGAAAGTAGAACATGAGGTAGAAACCTGTTGTGGTTTTCACAGTATTCATTTCAGACCACAAAATGGTGTTTCTGTGCATGTGTCCTAGCCTACTTTTCAAATAAATGTTTCGAATCCAAAATGGGTCAGATGATATCTTACCAGGACGTCTCTTAAATATTATGACGCGTGCCTTCGTTAAATGCTGGTAAATGATTAATTCTAGTGTATCTAGTTTTTGATAAATGTCTCTTTTGAAGTCACTGTTGAAGATTTAGCGATTAGTTTTTTCCCCAGCTTATCTTTGTACTGAGAAAAAGATCAAGCAGACCAGGACAGAACTTCATTTTCATCTGGTTTCTTTTAAAGCTCCAAGTGAATCTGGCCTCCATGCCTTTTCAAACACATGTGCGTTTGGCTTCCTTACTCCAGAGCTTATGCAAGCTCCACTGTGCTCCAAGGTTGAGGTATTTGACTGTGTCCATCAGGAAGGAATGTGACAGGTCAAAGGTTAGGTATTGCATTGCAGTCCATCACCTCTTCCAGCCTTATGCTAGACAGGACATATCAAAACAATCAATCTAAAGCAATAACAGTATACTATCAAAAATCTGATTTTAATTTGTTCCATAAGTAAGAAATCACTAAAACGTCAAAAAGATAATGATAATTCCACATATAACATTCGTAACCTGACTTGTAAATGACAGCCAAAATGTTTTCCATTTGGCAGTGGCATGAGATTCTTTCTCTAACATTTGGTCATAGACATTTAGCCTAGACCACAATATGTACTCACAAAACCCTGCCATTGACAGTTAACTCAATTTCAACAATTTGAAGTCTAAAAATGAAGGTATACTTGTGTATATTTCTAAGCGTTGCTTGTATAATTAGACATAGAGAGTACATCTTGATAGACTCCTGTTAATGGATGGACTTTGTCTTAAGGAAATACTGTGGTATTATGGAGATGTCTGTATGAAATATGATTTTGGTTACCTTAGGTGTTTTAATTGACTGCAAGCCAGAAATAAAATATCCTATTTTTTCTTCAAAGACGTCAAAGAATGAAAGAATGTCAAAGAATCAAAGAATGAAACATTTGTACATTTTTGTCATAGTATCTTGGAACTACAGCTCAGCCTAAATAATCACTTGAGCCAAAATGATCAGGGATACAGCTGTATCCAATTATTCAAGGCATGCAGAGCCTTTGTATGAGAAAGTGGGGAAAATATGGCTCAGTTTTCTTCTCTTTTCCTTCTCAGCTGAGAGTCTGGAAATGCCACAGCACTGCCACTGATGTCATGATGAGAACCTATACCCGTGGGGCCCCCACAGTGTTCTTCATAAGTCTAGTGTGTGCCAACCTTGTCCGGGCACGTGCAGAGATAGACTCCAGTGGGGGCATCCCTTTCTTGGGGGGCAACTATGACGGGCATCCCATGCTGTACTTCAGCCAGTCCGACGTGGAGGATCTCCAGCAAGCTGCGGCGGAGACGCATCAGGGCATAGCGAGCCGCATCCGTGAGGCCGGCGAGGCCATGCTGGAGCACCCGGAGGAGTACCTGCCTCCCTGGAGCCCCGCTGACTTCAGCGCCCGCTGGAACGAGGTCTACGGAAATAACCTCGGAGTGCTGTCTATGTTCTGCCTGCTCTACCCACATCGGGCCGGGGCCCTGGATTTAGTCCGCGACTACATGGAGAGGATGGCAGCTCAGCCGAGTTGGTGGGTACTGCTTCTGTCTCCTGCTCTCTCCAGCTGTCATGTGTGTTGTTCAGAGAGAGGTACAGGATGCATAATATCCTGTAATATATAATATATTGTATAGCTCTACACAAAATGAAACCTTGTTATGTGTCTTTGACATCTAGGAGTTTCTTGGTTGAAATCATACCTGTCACAGGTATGCAGTGTGTGTGTGTGTGTGTGTTGTGCCCAAAGCAGCACAGGTCACTTTAGGTTAACGTGTGTTTCTGTCATCAACGCTGAATAACATGGTTCCCCTAGGCAGGATATCCCTGGTCTGTATTAATGTACGGCCTGACCGGCCTCTGTTGGCTCCCTGGGAGTTTGACAGCAGCAGCCTTTTACGCTGTGTACGTTTCTGCTGTCCATACATTTCTCAGTGACAGAGCAGTTGGAGAGCCCTGTGGTCCAGTAGACCTGTGGTCCAGGAAATGTGTTTTTGCAGCTGTTTGAATTAAGCTGCAAACATGTCCCAAGCATTCAGAGGAAATGAAATGGGCAGCAGAGGGGTGAATATCCTGTGGCTGTGTGAGGCAGAGACCTCTGCTTTAGAACAGGTTGCTGACCAGAGTCAGCAGGAGTTAGAAAATAGATTTCAAGTGCTACACACATATGAAACCAATGCAACAGGTTACATCAATTCCAATTCAGCTGCGGTGAGTCTTTAAAGTAAATCTGTTTGGTGTTAACGCAACCTCAGACCTCACCTGTTTAAGCTAATATTTGAGAATGCATCTTAGTTGAAAAAGTCAACCATTCCACGCCCAACTAACAGTACATTTTCACTCCCCTCTCTATTTCTGTCCTCAAAGATCATTGCTCTGCCGCAGTTGAAAAATTGAAATCCACCAAGCATGTGTTTTCACACTTTTAACAAGGCATAATATGAGGTTCTTTCCTTACACACACTTTCATTACAATTCCAGAACCTCTCAAGAAACCTTACAAGTGGCCATAAAAATTAGTTGTGGTGTCCATGACCTTAAAATTATGTTTCCACCAAGAACCAGAAAGACCATATTCTTTCAGTAAACCTCCAACCTGGAGTGCATACTTTTTTAATGTATTTTTGTGAAACAGGGCAATATAAGAATAGTGATTCATTGGAACTTTAAGCTTTGGGTCAATGTATTTGTATTAAATAGCTTGATCACATCTACACATCGGGCGGGGCCCTGGATTTAGTCCGCGACTACATGGAGAGGATGGCAGCTCAGCCGAGTTGGTGGGTACTGCTTCTGTCTCCTGCTCTCTCCAGCTGTCATGTGTGTTGTTCAGAGAGAGGTACAGGATGCATAATATCCTGTAATATATAATATATTGTATAGCTCTACACAAAATGAAACCTTGTTATGTGTCTTTGACATCTAGGAGTTTCTTGGTTGAAATCATACCTGTCACAGGTATGCAGTGTGTGTGTGTGTGTGTGTTGTGCCCAAAGCAGCACAGGTCACTTTAGGTTAACGTGTGTTTCTGTCATCAACGCTGAATAACATGGTTCCCCTAGGCAGGATATCCCTGGTCTGTATTAATGTACGGCCTGACCGGCCTCTGTTGGCTCCCTGGGAGTTTGACAGCAGCAGCCTTTTACGCTGTGTACGTTTCTGCTGTCCATACATTTCTCAGTGACAGAGCAGTTGGAGAGCCCTGTGGTCCAGTAGACCTGTGGTCCAGGAAATGTGTTTTGCAGCTGTTTGAATTCGCTGCCGAACATGTCCGCATTCAGAGGAAATGAAATGGGCAGCAGAGGGGTGAATATCCTGTGGCTGTGTGAGGCAGAGACCTCTGCTTTAGAACAGGTTGCTGACCAGAGTCAGCAGGAGTTAGAAAATAGATTTCAAGTGCTACACACATATGAAACCAATGCAACAGGTTACATCAATTCCAATTCAGCTGCGGTGAGTCTTTAAAGTAAATCTGTTTGGTGTTAACGCAACCTCAGACCTCACCTGTTTAAGCTAATATTTGAGAATGCATCTTAGTTGAAAAAGTCAACCATTCCACGCCCAACTAACAGTACATTTTCACTCCCCTCTCTATTTCTGTCCTCAAAGATCATTGCTCTGCCAAAGTTGAAAAAATTGAAATCCACCAAGCATGTGTTTTCACACTTTTAACAAGGCATAATATGAGGTTCTTTCCTTACACACACTTTCATTACAATTCCAGAACCTCTCAAGAAACCTTACAAGTGGCCATAAAAATTAGTTGTGGTGTCCATGACCTTAAAATTATGTTTCCACCAAGAACCAGAAAGACCATATTCTTTCAGTAAACCTCCAACCTGGAGTGCATACTTTTTTAATGTATTTTTGTGAAACAGGGCAATATAAGAATAGTGATTCATTGGAACTTTAAGCTTTGGGTCAATGTATTTGTATTAAATAGCTTGATCACATCTACATTTAGCACAGTCATGTAAGTGCTTGACGTTGAATATTGTTCAGAAAATAGGGATTTAGTCTTTCTGTTTGTCAGCCAATATATCATGTCATTCTAAACCATCCTAATGCTGTAATTCTTATTCTGGTTTGTCTGAATACCATAACTTACATCAGTTTTGATGCTTATATTTGGCCTAATGGTTTGAAATGTTTCATTTCACATACACGATAAGATAATACACAACACTGTACACAAAATTGTCATCAGTGTTGGAACTATTATGTGGTATTATGGATATTTCAAAGACCACATTAAATTGCTATTGGGAAATTTAAGTTGTTCCCAACACAAGATACCAGCATTTAGCATGAGTAGATTGTCTCCAGTGACATGCTCTTTATTTTCCAGGTTGGTGAAAGATGCACCGTGGGATGAGGTGCCCATGGCTCACTCCTTGGTGGGCTTCGCCACGGCCTACGACTTCCTCTATGAGTACCTGAGTAAGCGCCAGCAGGAGCGGTTCCTGCAGGTCATTGGCAACGCCTCTCGCTACATGTACGAGAAGTCCTACCATCGAGGTTGGGGCTTCCAGTACTTGCATAACCACCAGCCAACCAACTGTGTGGCCCTTCTAACCGGCAGCCTCGTCCTCATGACCCAGGGTGAGTCTCTGTGAAGCTAAATAGACTTCCATGCTACACACATCCATAGTCTGTCAATGTGCTCTAGTTTGGGGTAGAATTTCTTCCAGGCTCTGCCTATATTTATGACACATACAGTATTTATAAAGGTCTATAAAAGTATTGTTGTGTTAGCACATTATAAGCACAAAATAAGGCTAGTCAATACAAAGCACTCCCCCCTGAGCCCAAAGACCACCTGAAAACAAGAGGTCCCCAGGCCAGTGCACATGCTTTCAGTAAGATGTCTTAAGGGAAGCTTTGCCAGTCCCTCTCCCTCGAGGGAAGAAGCATTCCTGACTGGAATTTCAGTTCAGTCAGCCCGAGGTCATTCTCCATTGCTCCACTTAATCCCCTTTAATTGTTTCTCCAGTGGAGCAACTCTCCGCATGATTCCATAACATTCAGCGTGGACTTTCCGCTTTCATTCTCTCCTTGAAGCGGCACCCAGCAGCACTGCACTATCACAAGACAATACAACCAGCCCATATATTCCACCCAGCAGCACTGCACTATCACAAGACAATACAACCAGCCCATATATTCCACCCAGCAGCACTGCACTATCACAAGACAATACAACCAGCCCATATATTCCACCCAGCAGCACTGCACTATCACAAGACAATACAACCAGCCCATATATTCCTTCTCTGTGAGCCCTTAGAAAAAGCTAATGTTGCTGGCTTGAACATCATTAATAGTCTGCTGCTTTAACTGGAGGCATTCGGGCAACGTTCTAGGGCTGCACGTTGTTCTCAGCCATCAGCAGCAGGAACAGCTTGCTCTGTTTATATGGAAAGGCTCCTTGTACAAAAGGGCAGAGTTGATATAAAATAAATGACAACAGGCGTGTGGAGATTGCTGTGGTAACTGTGTTGAGGTTTTTCTTTTTTTCCCCTTCACAAGCTGCTTTATGATGATGTGTGCTGTGGTGTAAACTGGCATGGAATGCTAGGTCAGGGGGATGAAAAGCACTCTCCTTCCTTTACACTGTTGTTCAGACACAAGGAGAAAAAAATAAATGCTTTCACAGTGGGTTTTTTTCACTGTTTGTAGGCAGGAAATAAGTAGGCAAAGGTACAAAGCTGATGTGGCATTTTCAGGCAGACAATAAAGCCACATTTTACTCTGTCAGTTCAGCTGCATTAGTTGACCTTGTCACTTGACCCCGATTAACACACAATAGTAATTTGCTCAACTGAGAGCCAGAGAAAAAAAGGAAAGGGAACATGGTGGTTGGAGGATGGGGTGAGAAGGGAAGTGGCAGAAAGCATTAGATCACTTGATTGCAGGACGCTCTTAAGGGATAGGTGCATTCCAGGCACAGGTGTCTGCATGTCTGGACACACATTTGCAGTGAGATGTTCTATTTTTGTCCTAATCTTGTCCCTTTTTGTGGAAATGAGTGCAATGAGAGCTGCTAGTCAGTTCTGAAAGGAGTCCTTTCATGTTCATCATTTGCTGCAAAGAAATTATGACCGATATTTTCAAAATTAAAGCTATGATTTGTGGGCAGCTGTGGCCCACTGGTTAGCACTCTGGACTTGTAACCGGAGGGTTGCCGGTTTGAGCCCCGACCAGTAGGCCGCGGCTGAAGTGCCCTTGAGCAAGGCACCTAACCCCTCACTGCTCCCGAAATACCGTTGTAGCAGGCAGCTCACTGCGGCGGGATTAGTGTGTGCTTCACCTCACTGTGTGTTCACTGTGTGCTGAGTGTGTTTCACTAATTCACCGATTGGGTTAAATGCAGAGACCAAATTTCCCTCACGGGATCAAAAAAGTATATGAAGAGTTCAGATGCAAAACCCTCCAAATCTGTCTGACCACTAAATGAGCATTTAAAATCAGGCTCCTATAGGTTTTTGCCTATAAATCGATATTTCAGACCAGGAAGATAGTGGTATTTAGTGGGTTTTGAAGTAAAATTATTTGATTAACGTATACTATGTGTGGAGAGCATCCACTCTCCATCTTTATCTCATTTTTGACGTAGGTGGCATTTAGAGGCTTTTGCATCTGAACCCTTCATATATACTATACTATACTGATTATTTTTGAAGGATAAAAGACATTATATGGAAACTTGACAAATTACTGTAAGCTCGAGTCGTATTGTAGACGATATGCAACAAATATGTGGGAGAAGTCCGCCCATACGGTATCCTCTGATCAAATGAAAATAAGGGAAAAAAGTGTTATGTAAGAGAGTTTCAAAGCTAATTCAGGCCCAATAATGGCGCATGCTGTTGGATACTTTCCCAAAGAAAAAAGCTTGAAGCCCTCCAAATCATTCCCAGGCTTACCAGTGTGTTTTGACACTGTTTTATATCTCCATCTGAACACTATGCACCCAAAGAAATAACAGCTATTATAGCGTGGAATACCTGTCCTATGGACTTTTGCATGAATTACTTTGTGAGCTCTTTATTTAGTCTGGGCTAAGTCAGAAGCACATGTACACCCTGTATGACTCTGGTGGATGTGTAGGGAATAACGGTTATAGTTTTGGACTTCAGATTCTTTGGTGTTATGAAGATCCCCAGTGGTGAAGTCAAGACTAATCCCTCAGCATGACAAAACATACTCCTTTCTTCTAGTCGTTTAATAAACAAGAGCGCTCATTAGCTTCCAACAGCATGAACCCAGTGACTCTGGAGCCAAAGCATCCGTGTTTACTGCCACAGTCTTGCTGGGTTACACAGCACTGAAAAGCTTCTTTTGTATACGCTTCCAAAATTAAAACACACACTTGGAAAAACTCCATTAACTATGAGTATGCATAAAGTGTTATATATTATTACAACTCAGTTTGTACAACTCATTTTTTTGCTATGGGAAAATTGGCCATGTTGATTTGGGCACTACAGTGTTATGTTCATGCGTTTTGCATATCACAGTATTACGTTTGGTTCTCAGAACACTGAGGGCCAGATGTACGTACATTTGCGAACGTAGCGTTATCAGCATCATGGACAAACCACAGATTACGAACGCTGTCAGACCCAAGTTTCCGTCTTATTTATCAAACTAGTGTAAACTCTTCCTCTCCTCTCTTGCCTTTCTCTGCCTTTCTTCGCCCATAAACGCAATTTACGAACCTCCACAACTGAATGGCAGAGCCTATACAAGCGCAGTTGAATGAAGTTAACTGATGACAACGTTAAAAAGAATCAAACGTTTAGCGATCATGAAATTATACCATACCTGATAAGATGTCAACAAGCAGGGAGATAATGAAGATCAGTAGTTTTACTCAAAGTACTTGTGCACGTAGGCTATAGAAAATTGGTCAAATATAGCAAGTAGAAAAGTTTAAGTGAATGATGTGAAAGTGAAAGGAAGACATTCAAAAGGCCAACGAAAGTTAAGGTTGCTTTTGATAGTACAAATACTTACAAAACTGGTGCTCTAAATAGCGATTCTGTTGTCTTTGAAAGGTTCTCTTATTGACGCAGTGAACTGCAATTTGGATTAACACCTGCTTTTTACAAGGCGGAAGTATTTAGGTGCAGAATAGACGTGCGCTTTCAGGAGCAGTCTTTGTATATACCGCGGAATACATAATTAAGCGCTCTGCGCTTCCCCTCCCATCTTTTTTACGCTAAACTCCCACTTTCCCTGGATCCTCCCATGAATGCATATGCATGACACGAAAAAACGCAATTAGCCATGTTCAGCTCCCCGCGACAGGCAGTTTTGCGCTTTTACATCATTGACCTGTTTGTACATACCTGCAATGATTTTACGCGACGTTCTTGAAAACAAATACGCCTGAAGTGGGCGAAAAACACGTTAGTACATCTGGCCCTCACTACCTTACAGCCTGATCCGTAACAGCCACGAGCCTGTGGCTCTGCACTGGGTATTCTGGCATTTAATGTACATGGAATCTGCTTGTGAACTGCGGTGGCTAACAGTGGTAAGGAAAGTAGAAGAGACCACAAGTGGCTCTTCAGGATCTGAGTTCCATGAGTGTACAGACAGATGGAAATACTTCAGTGTGTGAATAGTGCTTTGAGGATTTCACTAAAGACTCAAAGTTTCCTTAGAAAATGATCATTCATTCACAAGCCACAGTCACTTTCTCCATTAAATTAATGTCTCTCTCTCTCTCTCTCTCCCTCTCTTGCGCGCATGCTCTCGCTCTCTCTCAGCATGGATGACATTAATTTAAAAAAATGTAGAGTGTACAGGGAATATGCATGCTGTGTTAAACCTATCATGTGTAGAGTGAGCTAATACATGAATATAAACATGAGGAAATGATAAATGTGTTATGTACACATGACGTTGATGTGTCCACCAGGTTATCTGCAGGAAGCGTACCTATGGACCAAGCAAGTTCTGGATGTTATGGAGAAATCTATGGTGCTTCTTCAGGATGTGACTGATGGGTCACTGTATGAAGGTGTGGCCTATGGAACTTACACCACTCGCTCCCTCTTCCAATACATATTCCTGGTCCAGCGCCACTTTGCCATCAGCCACTTTGACCATCCATGGCTTCATAAGCACTTTGCTTTCTTGTACCGGACTCTACTGCCAGGTAATGCCCCACCATCATTTACTTCTGTAGCAGGGTGCTTGCGCAGGCCTGGATAGCCTGAAAGAATTATGGACATTTGAATTACTGTTTTTCAGACCTGAAAAAGTCTTGATAAAGTTAGGAATTTTTGCTCTTGAATGTTATTTTGAATGCTATTTGGGAAAAGACAACCACACACTGTGTAGAAATTATGTTACTCTAGAGCCTTACAAAGAGGCCTCCATAACTGGGATCCAGCCCACTCTTACAACCACAAACACAGTTACCAAGGTCATAAACTACACCCATCTTGGGATGCCACATTTAACAATTAAGGGAAACACTACATGTAAATGTCAGAAAGTGACAAGTGCCAAAAAAAGTGGCAGTTACCCATAATTCACAGAACCAGGAAATCACCAGCCTAACTCATCCCTTCAGTGGACAGGTGGCAATGACTTCCAATATAGAGGTGTATTGTAAAGTTGTAGTAAAGACTCTTAGGTCACTGAACACATGCTTTCTGAACATAGACATTAGGCCTCCATTTCATCAGTGTTCATGTCAGAAAAACACACTTTGTGTCTTTGTGCCCGTCTTTGTTTTGAGAGAGGTGTATAAAGGTACAGTATAAACGTGTGTATTTTAAAACAGATATTGGTCTAAATAGTTCAAAAGCCATTATATTGTGTTTGTTGTGAGGGGATTTACATCTAGTGCCAGTTGTTTAGCTGTGTAACATTGAACTGTTCCTGAAACAACATGCATTTTGAGAAAGTGTATCTCAAGCTCAAGTTGTACACTGACTGGCTGAGGTACTTGAGGTACTTCTACAGTATACAGTATTAAATGTAGTCAAGACCAATTGTTACTAAAGGAAATCAGAGTAACCGTGAGTTACGCAAGATACGCTTCAGGACACACACACACATACAGTACTCACACTTACAAAAACCTTGACCAGTGGGAAAATGTCAACCTCAGTAAAATGTTATGCAAGGCAGCTTTTTTCTCAGAAATGTACTGCACATCTCAGCACTTAAGTTCCAGTAATTTGGCATAGTTTCACTTCTAGTCCATCATAGTTTCACAAGCATGTATGTCTAACATCATGCACTGGGGCAAAAGTGATTGCATCAGACTGGTCATCGAAGAATAGCTACATTGGAACATATTTTCATTTCCATGTAACAATTTAATTATCATCTACCCAAAAATGGTCATGCACATTGTTTGACTTTTTATTGTAGTGAGATTTATTTTCAGTTGTCAAAGTGGTGGAGACATTAGACAGCATACCAAGGTTAACTGATCCTTATGCTTGTATAACCCACATGATTTTGTAGACAGTCCCTAAATCATTGTGATGTACTCTGAGTTATCCGATAGCCTCTTGACTGTGCGCGAGACAAGTGTGATAATCAAAAAATAAAAACTGCCACTTTAACATTCACACCGGAATCGACAAAGTAAGAAGGGAAGGAGAAGGAGAAAATTGCCTGCATCAAAAGAGTGAAATCTTACAGATCAAATCTCTAAATCCTTGATATTTGCCTGGCTCTGGCCCTCAGTCCTGTCCGGGCCATATCTTTTACACGCTGATCTACATCCTACAGTTTTAAAATAGAGTTTAATATGCTTCATCACTTACAATGTTTTTTATGTTTACCTATTGATACTTTTATTGATCCAGTATAGAGCATTGCTTATATTAGTGACTTGTGCAGAGTGAATTAAATACAAAGTGAATTACCTTGAATGTCAGACTTAATATTATTTTTGTATTTTAACAAATCTGAGTGTTTGTGTGTGTTGTCTGTGGTGAGTCATTGACTGTGGTCTAGTCGTAACCTACGTAAACCAGTCTTTAGAATCTAGAAGCTGTGTCTTACTGAGAAACACCACATGCTCAGATTAGGATTCCACATGTGTGCCGGCCACCTTTCTTTGGTGACCTCTTTAAGTTGTCAGGTGAAGTTCTCCTCCCATGGCAGTACTGAGAGGCCCGTTGGAAGGTCAGGGGGAGGGCAGCCATGGAGAAGGCCGGCAGGTCAGCCCTGGGCATTTTACAACTCCCTGTTAACAGGAGCTGTATTGTGTTTAGACAGCACAGCCAGAAAGGAGATCTAAACCAACAATTTCTACTTTTTCCACTTATCTATCTTCATGACAGAAGAGAGAGCAGAATGAGAAAAGAATAGCTTTTCTTTGTGTTCTCATTTGGATAGCCCAAATGTTATTGTCTGCACTTTCACTTCACCTGACCTTGATTGCCATCAAGGCTTTTACAAAAAGAGTCATTCTCACTTTGATTTCCTTCTTTCATGTTGTTATCCTTGGCTTTCTAGTGATGCATTTTGGTTAAATATTTACTTGCAGTTGCTAGGCTTTCAGATCAAACTGCTGCTTCTATCCTCAGATCTTTAGATGGAGCCAAATTAATGAAAACCTTGTGTTTAATTTATTCACATTCACCAAACAAGTAATAATATACTCTGACTCAGTTCAACAATATGTGTGGTTAATAATATGTTAGGACTGTTTATAGTAGAAATTTGTGACCGGACAAAAAGCTTTTGTTCCCAGTATGGCATACTTCTGACATATGTTATGTGTTCAAAATATTTCATTTGAAGAAGAGCCCAGATGTATAATGTAATTATGTCTCATTTTGCTATGACAATTATTTTATTGTGTGATTATCCTCTTAGTGGCATGACACATATGGAGCATTGAAGTTCATGTTTAGATGTTGTGTGATCTTTCATGGACCTTGCTCTTTTCTCATCAGGTTTCCAGCGCAGTGTTGCCATTGCAGACTCCAACTACAACTGGTTCTATGGTCCAGAAAGCCAGCTGGTGTTCCTGGACCGATATGTAATGCGAAATGGCAGTGGGAACTGGCTTGCAAACATGATCCAAAAGAACCGTGTAGTGGACGGGCCAGGCCAAGCAGGGAAAGGCCAGAGATGGTGCACGTTGCACACAGAGTTTCTCTGGTAAGTGTTTACAAAATCAGGCTGTACCATACACAGCGGACTCATCAAATTATATTTGTGAGTCATTTGATCTGCTATCTTTATATCTACTTTTTATTCTATAGGTATGATCCAAAACTAACAGCCACACCTCCTCCTGATTATGGACTATCTAGACTCCACTACTTTGAGGACTGGGGAGTGGTCACCTATGGGAGTGCCTTATCAGCCACGCTCAACCACACCTTTCTCTCCTTCAAGTCAGGGAAGCTGGGAGGACGTGCCATATATGACATTGTACACAAGAACAAGTACAAGGAGTGGATTAAGGGCTGGCGTAACTTTAACGCAGGTCATGAGCACCCTGACCAGAACTCTTTCACCTTCGCTCCCAATGGGGTCCCATTCATCACAGAGGCTCTCTACGGCCCAAAGTACACTTTCCTCAACAATGCGGCCATGTTTTCCCCTGCCGTGTCAGAGAGCTGCTTTGCCCCATGGGAGGGCCAGCTAACTGAGGCCTGCAACTCCAAGTGGCTGAAATACAAGCATGGCCCAGCAGCGGACTGCCTGGGCAGAGTGGACGCCGTCCTGGAGAGACAGGGAATGGTGTTCATCCGCGGAGAGGGCAAATATGCTTACAGCGAAGAGCTGAAGATCCAGAGCTTTCAGAGGAACCTCCTCCTGCTTCACCCTCAGCTACTAATTCTGGTGGATTACATCCACTTGGAAGAAGACAGCCCGACAAGGACCATGAGCAGCTTCTTCCACAACACTGACCAACCTTTCAAAGACATCACAATGAATGGCATTTATGGCGCCTTCATCAAACAAGATGAGGAGGCCTACAAAATGTTTTGGATGGATGACACGGGCCATAGCGAACGAGGAGTTCTGGGATACAAGGGTTATCCACGTGGATATCCTTACAATGGCTCAAACTATGTGAATGTGACTATGCCTCTGAGGATCCCCCACAACAGAGTGGCTTACATCTTCTTTGGACCAGGGATGGAGGTGCAGAGCTTCAATATGAGAGGAGATGCACAGCGAGTTGACATTTATCTAACAACCAAGGAGCACACCTACACCATCTACCTGCTCACTGGCGATAAGGCCACCAAGCCGCTGTTTGCCATGGTCCTGGCCAACGACAAGAAGATCGTGTTTGAGAAGGCGGCAGGAGTGAGGGACAGCGAGCTGCAGGAGGTGGAGGAGTATGTGAACGTGGTGGAGGACAACCTTCAGCACGTCAAGCCCGTCTTCCAGCACCTGGAGAGGCAGATTCTCGCGCGGGTGCTCAACACGGATAATTTCCGCAAGACTGCCGAGCGCCTCCTTCAATTCTCTGACAAGAAGAAGACAGAGGAAACTGTTGAGAAAATGTTTGCTTTGACCAAGAAGCAGGGCAAAGGTAAGGTTGGCAAGAAAGGTAATCTTGGAGACAGACTTTCAGACAGCCTACCGGACATTTTTGCCTTGATTGAGGGCAGTGAAAAGAAGGAGAGGCAGAGGACAATGAAGCGTGTGTATGAAGAGGTCCCGGAGGAAGGGGACGGCGACTCTAGGGCTTTCGTGGATTACTCCGATATCCGCAAAGGCAAGAAGGCCGGCTTTATAAAGGGCCGGAAATACAAGGAAGTTCATATGCTGGCTACAGCCAGAAGCGAAGACCTGTCCAACACCACCTCATACATACGGATATTCCTCATTCTAAACATTGCCACTTTCATCCTGCTCCTGGCTGTGCTGTTGACACGCTTCCAGAGAGCCCAAAGTCTGCACACCCAGAGGTGTTTCTACTGTGTCCTCATCATTGACAGCTTCATTCTGCTTTGTTTGTATTCGTCATGTTCTCAGGCACAGTGCTGACAGCCTCACTCTGTGCCACCGTGTTGTTAATTTAATCCACACTCAAAACCTCTGCCGTTTACAGAGAGTGAATATGTGTTGCACACCCGACCTGAGCCAACCGAATGGGGGTGTTGAGGAAATGTTAATTCCAAATAGGAATTGATAGATTACCGTATTTAGCAAGATCACCTTTGAGATTATAAGCTTCTGTGGAGCTTTAGAATCAAGATTGTATGAGCTCTGACATGCAATAGACTTCCTGCCTCACGTCAAACATCTCCCAGGATAGCCACTAAAATGCAGAGATGTCATGTCATGGCCTATGCAGAATGGTAAATTACACAGAATGGGAAATGTCCTATGTTTCTCAAGAATATATAAAAGTGTATATATGTTAAAACAAGATATATTTTTCAAGTTATTTTATACTCTTTGTAATTAAAGTACAGAAATATGACTTGCATTTCATTGTGTGGTCCTTATTAATACCATTACAGTTGTACCATAATCAGCACCACATTCAGATGAAAAAAGAAATCCTCTCATCTCTTTAGAGCTGTTGCTGTATGATGCTGTATGTTGAATATCTGCACAACTCATGTTAGAAAGACAGCACAGATCCCATGTCCACGGGTGCAGGACTGACTAACTTCAACACATACATTGTACTGTATGACTGACTAACTTCAACACATACATAATGAACTGTATGATTGACTAACTTCAACACATACATAATGTGTATGGCTCCTTCTGTATTATTTCAGGAGCTGTGCACTCGTCAGAAGTAATATTGAAAATGTTTTTAGCATTACAATGAAATGCAGAAATGGCATTATGGATACACACACTTTAATTGAGAATGTATTACACTGAATCCTATAAGTTGCTCATGATAGGGCCTTGAGTTGGACACAAGGAATTGTAGTTTAGAAATTCGTGCTCACTATGAAATGAGCAAAGAAAAAACAGTGTTTGCTCCACAAAAAATGTCATGTGGCTACTTAGAGTAAATTGAAAATGTGTTACATTCTCCCACATTCTCAAGGCCCACGTGTTGAACCATGGTACGACAACATAACAAACAACATAACAAACAGTTTGACAAACATGAGGGTGATCACAAGGTAAAGGTGCATTAAGATAATAGACTAATACATCTAACCTGGTCTTTATGTTAGCAGGGCTACACATGGTGTTATGCTAGAGAGCTGGGCTAGCATGCAGTAGCTAGACAAGTTGTGGGCTCAATTCTCACCTGTCACTGTTGGGTCCCTGAGCAAGGCACTCAACCCCAAGCTGCCCTGGGAAGACCAGCCCCTGCAATAATTAACATACATCAGCCAAGGTATACTTGATGATGAACCAAGATTTTCAACTCTTTTCAAAAAGTAACTACTGTATATTGGGTTATTCAACTGTTGGCATCGTGTTCTGTATTCCATGTGAGGTATACAGTATGCAGTCATGATCTCCATTAGTTCAAGTTCAGGTGTATTGACATGTACTCAAGGATTTATCAGTAAATACATTTTACATCATTTAAACCAAAATTATGCCATGACAGTGACAGTTGACATGCAATTGTTGATTTAAAAAAGCTGGCCTATATGCTGCCACCAGATGGAGATGTTATGACAGGTCATCCTTCAGTGCTTGGTGGTCCCACTCCTGCATGATATGGAATCACTTGACAACGCTTATTTGAGAAGCAGCACCAGTGAGCTAGGTTGTAGTTTAGCCATAGGCTAGTTTCTTCTAATTTGAGATCAACACAAAATGCAATGGGCTATATAATTCAAAACTCGCTTTTCAAAATCTTAAAGGGGTCTTTAGTAACACTCTAAAACACTTAGGCTTCTTGGTAGGCTTATGCCCTTTGCTGTTTCATTGTTCGACATATTAAATATTCTGCAAAACACTGGTCTATTTTGTGTGGATTTGTATTTTCAAACAACTATATGGTAGGTTAAGGCACAATGACTGACATAAATATATTCATGGTTAACACACTGCCATAAGCATCTAAGAACAGTAGGCCAAATGTAGGCCTGCTTTTAGCCTAGACTTAGGCCTACTGATTGCACAAAATGAAACCCCACCCTCGAGAAATTGTTTGATCACTTAAATTCTGCACAGGCAAAGATGACCATTGCTGACAATTTTTTTTCCTTTATCCAGTTTACCAACTATCTCAAACTGTCATGGTGATGGCAATGAAGCTGAAGCCCGACAGGGACCCCTGCTGGTCAAAGTTGAGGAAAAGCCCTGTGTAGCAAATTGTTTCACAACCAGGAAATTATCAACGCAACGTGATGTGAATGCAACAGATATAGACAGTGTGGTTTAGTGTTGCAGAAATTATGCCATCTGGTCAAACAGTAGCTCGTTTCGTTGTCCTTCGCTGTTTTTCAGATGTTTCTTCGTTTGGAAGTAATGAGTCATCCTATCCACAAGAGGTCGTTGCGTTAGTTTTTTGCTCATTTGGTTGACACCAAAGTGTCAACACCTTTATACAGTCTATGGTTGGCACCAAACGTAGAGACTAAACAGTTCATGATGGGGGCTCGGGTTGGACGCATGTTCAGAAATTTTAATTTAGAAAATCGTGCACACCGTGAAATAGGAAGGGAAAAACCAGTCTCTGCTCCCCGACACCCAACTCCAGTGACTAACGTTACGGCTGAAAGCGCCGAGGGTAGGTGTTTGCTGATCACTTTTTAACCCATAAAACAAATAGCTTCTAGGTTAGTGAAGTAAGTTAGGTAACGTCAACGCTAACCTTGGTTCACACTATTCCGACCAGCCATAGACAACAACTCTGGGTTGGATAGTCTGGGACTCACTTGGGACATGATTTCCTCTAGCTGCTAGTGCAGAGGGTAAAACAAAACTATAGTGTCGCTTCCTGACATTGAATAGTAACGTTATCTGTTAACGTAATGTGCAATGACAGCTCGCAACCTCACTCACAGCAGCATGACATGATGCTAATTTGTGACCACTTTTGTTAATGTTGTTTTGGCATAATAGTCAGTCAGTTATCTAAACAGGTTCCCCAAGCCAAATGATGTAAGAAACGTAGCAGCTAGTGTCACGACAGTCTGTCACGTGTTTGCTCTCAAGGTACTCGGCAAGGTTCGCTGGGATTGCGTTCATCCAGTCACACAGTCACAGTAGAAGCTACCTTATTTGTGATTGACATCTTCACTGTATTGTCTGAACATTTTGAGAATATCTACTCTTGTTTTTAGAAATCACGGAGGAAATCCATAAGAAAAATGACCCATTGCTGACATTATTGAAGACTGTCTATGTGGAATCAAAAGATCCAGCACCTCAGGTATGTCTTCCTAAAGCCTATGTTTTGTCCAGTGTGTGGCCATCAGACAGTGATTTCTGAGTTGTTGGTGATGAATAGACTGGCGGTAACATTATGGTGGGCTGGCATGACGAGCTATGCTGTGATGCAAATTTCCTCAAGGCCACATTGTCTGGAAAACATGGTTTGATTGATCAGATGCATAATTGTTATTGTTTCTCAAAGATAAAGGGATTTGCACTGAGAACTGCTATCCATTCCCAACGCAGTATGTAGATATCACTGATATCTACATACTGCGTTGGCTTGGTTAAATCCAGAGACCAGATTAAGGGCCCTTTTCCAATAGCAGTCTCCGCCAGTGTTGACACGTGTTACTTTTCACGGTCACTGTTGCAGTGTTCGGCCTCTACATGGTCACATACACTGAAATAGATTTATAAATAAGAACCATTATATTACCACACATTTATATGTCAGTTTCAAGAACATTATGGTAATAATAAGAAAACATTGGCATTAAAATCCTTCATGGCCAGATCTAGTTCATTGTGTTTTTAAACATTGTTGCATGTGTTGCTTTTCAGAGTGTGCCATCTGAGTCAGGGACGAAAGCAGAAGCTGAACGGAGGCCGTTAAAGTTTAGCTTGCCAGGTGACCCATATGGTATCTGCGATATCACCGACGTCCCCAAAGGGAAAATCTCCATTGTTGAGGCTCTCAATGCACTCAACCACCACAAACGGGAACCTCAGACATGGACTCCAGAGAAAGTGGCCCAAGAGTACTCGTTAGACTTGAAAGATACTCGGGGCCTTTTGACCTTTTTTATCCCCTTTGAAGTGAAAATAATACCACCCAATGAGGGTGGGCCCCAACAGATTAAGGACTCTTAGGATCTAGGAGCACATTCTGTCTATATCTGATTCAAACTGTCAAGGTTGAATTTGTGTGTGCTCGTGCACAAATATTACGTGTTTATTTTGATATTCTGTGGATACTGAGAAGTATTTTTTTTTCTGCCTAAAGTGGAGTACAATTATTTATTGACATACTGTTGAGTTAAAGATGTCTGTAATACCACGTTATAGAGACAAAATGTTTTATGTTGTAATGTGAATTTAAAGAAAAGACGCACAATATTTTGAATCAGTCAATGGCCTTAATCACTGAATAGCTGTGTATAATGGGGACTAACGTTGAGAAACTGAAGTAGCCCTGCAACCTCTTGGCCTCAGATAGGAGTGTTGCTGAGAAACCTTAAATGTTAAAAGCCTGGCGTGCACCAATGAGCCAAACCAATTATGACTTAAGTCCTCTGGTCCCTCTGCAGCTCCAACTTACCAATCACTTGTACTAAAGATTCCCTGTTGCATCTACCTCTCAGATGGCAGTAGCTGATCCTGAGGAGGGGTTGAAATGGTTCAGATTTGTTTTTCTGTTCCTTACCATTGGAATCTGGGCAATTTGGGGGCCAAGGCAACACCTTCTTTTGCATGTTTCTCAAAACCATTTGCCAATAATGTGTGCACTATGGCAGGGTGTATAATCATATTGTATTGAACGAGTCCACACTCATACTGTTGCAATGAAGGGCCTTAGATATACCATGTTTGTGATTAAGTGACATACCTAGATAGGTTAACTCAGAGTAGGTGGCAAACCTAGTAGAAGAGACTCATGGCTTCATTCTTATAGTAAACCAAAGCAACAGGGCTCTATTAGGAGGCCTACCACCTACTCTCAGTTAGTTTACCCAAGTGTGACACTGAACAACCCAAGAACATGGATTAGTAATAAGCCTGACAAAGTTGACTTGGAGTATGTTGTAAACCTCCAAGAACGTCATGGCTTCATTCTCATGCAAAAACAAAGCCATAGGGCTCCTCTACCACATACTCTCCATGATCGCAGCTAGGCTGGTTGATCATCTAATCCGATTGGGATACCGGTCTAGAGCAATGGTTTGGTAGTTGGAACATGTCAAATGGATGTTAACATGAATGCCAGATCCAAGTTGCAGACATTTAGCACCAAATAAAGCTGCAGTTGTGACATTTGACCAGCATACAGTAGTGTGTTTCATGTATGAAGGGGTATGTTCCCTCATAGCTTTTCACTACATATTGTGGAACATGTTATGCATTATGATTTGTTATTGTTAATATTCTAAATGTGTCTATTTTTTAAAAAGTCTGGCAAATACCCTCATCCTAGTAAACTTTAATGCATTTAATTAGTTATCATTGTTATCATGCATGCCATTTTAATTGCATGTGCTATGGTAGTCAAACTTGATATTGGGCGGTGATGTCCCTCTATCAACGATACGATTGGTTAAAGAAATGCCCATCTAAACTTGGTCTCGTTGAAGCTCGTGATAGGCGTTTCTAACGTTGATGCAATCATTCATTAGCCTATGCTTTGAGGTAGGAACTTGGTGAGAAGCCTTTTGGTGAAGAGAGTAAACAGTGATTTTTCATTGAACGCGTAAACGCATGTTTAACGTGGATATAGACAACTCACTATAGTCAACAGATGCGTTTTTAGGAAACACCCGACCCTTATAATATTCACTCAAGAATTTAGAACACCTCATCGTCGTTTTTTAAGCGCAATCTAATGTTTCAGTGTTTCTTTGTCGCCGAAGACTTCCTCCTGTTAGCTAGTCCGCGTTGAGTATGTAGGCTAACGTTAACCTTAACAAGTGGATGATATCTACCCGGTATCCAGCCACACACAAGCAACATCTTTACTGAGTGAAATGTCTTGTCGTGATTCGAACGTGATTACTAGATCATCACTACAGTTATTGATACCCTCACTTGATCAACACCGACATTTTCCTGCACGTCTGACAGTGAATAAGGTATGGTTTGTCATTAACGTTACTTGTTAATAAGGTTGATTTATAGATTTTGTATGTGAAAACTAGTAGCCTAATGAAATTCCGTCTTACTTAGCAGCTACCGAAAGCATTTAAATGTAACGATACGATAGCCTAAGTGACATGTTGTAAGACGGAACATCTGTCTATTTCTAGGGCAACGGTTGAGCTAAAATGCTAATGTAAAGCACAATGTGATGCATTAGATCAATGTCTTTGTCCAACAGTTCAGTAAACGTCCGATTAAATCAACCTGGTAATAGTTTTACAGTCTAGACAGGAAATAAATAAAGCCTTGTCAATGTCCAGGCAATAAGGTTGCCAACGGAAGCAGACTTGCAGGCAAGCAGTGATTTCTTTAAGGCAGTCATAAACCCAAGCCATGGCAAAATACGTTAGCAGCATTGAAGGAACAAATGATTTTGATTAATGTAAATTATTATGTGATGTAGATGCTAGCATATTACCAGATTGCCATTTAAATTCAGATGCTTACTGATCTAAAATAGATTAAGTGACAAGCTAATTAAGTGATAATTACTGTGTTGTGCTTCCCTAAATAAAGTAGGATGATAGTTGTTATTCTTTCAGTGGGTGGATTGACCCTTGCTGTCAGTTGATGGCATATTTGCATGTAATGCATTAACTGTCTAAATGTAGTCTTTAATGCACACATTAGACAGTGTACTCGATGATACTGTAAGTCTGATGCTGGGTTCAACAAGCACTCTGCATAGGACCATGTTGTCAGTGATTCTAGCAAGGCCTATTTCCCTTATCCAGTTACTATGGTTTCTGCATTAGATACCTGCATTCCGACTTTGGTCCAGCTTTTTAAAATAATCTGATTTATTTGAATTCGGATTAATTTGGTTTTATTTAAATGCACATAGCATGCTGCAGTAAGTTAGACTTATTACTCCATTTACCCTTGACTCCCACCATGGGACATAGTGAAGACTCCAATTTGTATCAGATTAAACATATTAATCCTTGCCTTACAGGCATCCCTGTTTTATTGCAAGATTTGTAGCAGTCACTGGTCCATTGGGCTGGACTGATAGTGGCATTAGCTGTACAATGTAGCTGATAAATGGGGTTCTGAGTTTGATACATTTTTTATACAGTACCATTTCCAAATCTACTTTGCCCTCCTCTAATTAAAAAGTCAACCAGGTGGCCTTGGATTTAGTACTTAGTTTCTACTCAATGCAGTGCTAATACTTTAGGCCTACATTTTAGTACATTATAGGTCTAAAAATGACTGCTAGTCCTCTCAAGCTGTTTGTTATGATTATCTTAGTTTCAACCCTACCTGTTTAACCTAGGTAGTAACAACAAAAACAAAGACTTAAATTCAACTAAACATGTTTCTCCACAGCAGAGAACACATGTTTAAATCCTGTCTCCATATCAGATTTGGGCGTAGCTGGACATCTGCTCCATAGCAGGCGTAAAATAATAGGCTATGCTCTGTTTGGACAAGCGATAAGATTTTTTTATTGCTATCAGATGTCCCCAGATGAACATTTGCTTACTCCATCATGCTTTCCAGAAATGGCCCATTATATTAGGCTTGATCGTCAGCATGCGTGTTAATGTGTGCTTTTGGTGGTTTTATGTTGTGATACACTGAAAACAGGATGAGTAGGCTAGGCTAATGCTGGTTAGCATGCATAAAAAAAGCCTGTTCAGTGCCTTGTTATTACCTTATTCAGAAAACTCTGGCGTTCCTTTTCTTATCAGCCTGTTCAATAGCCTACTGTGTCAAAGGCAGACTTTCAGTGGGTCAGTATCCACTAATGCTTTGTGTTTGTATAAACTAGCATATATTGTGAGCAGCTGTCTGCGCCTGTCCAACACAACCCCTATGCACAAGAAGCCTCATCTCTAGGATAACGCAAAATGAATACTCAGCTTTATGAGACAAGGTTTATGGTGATTAAGCTTACCTTAATAGGATTAAAATTCAAAAGACTGGATATATCAGAGTGCACTCTTGCATAAAGGCTAGGGTTTAAAACTAAACACACTCTAAAATTCATAGGCTTGGAAAAAGTATTTTTATTCTAGAAGTCTTGTTGGAATAGACCAGAGTGATTGTGATTAATGGATCATTTTAGAAAAATCATAGTGTGTTTTCAAAATTATATGTTTTTTTATTCAGTAAATTTCAGATTTAATTGAATATATTTCCTTCTGTCTGTCTGCTCATCTGTTTCCAGGTTCCTGTCACACGATTCATCCCCAGTGTTGGGATGCCACTGCTGAAGCTACCACATAGGGTAGAAGACTTGTAGTCACCATGCCTCAACACAGGTCAGCTGCTTGTGAGGAAGAATGGTGTATGCCACTCACACTACCATTACTCATGCTGTGGAGGTCAACACAACCTTTGCCAGCCTGGTTGGTTTTGGGGCGCTGAACTCCACCCAACACCCCGAGGCTCACCAGGAAATGGAGCGGGCCTCGGCTGAGAACAGTTCTGTGGGATACAGGACATTTTCAGAACCAGTGAGTCTAGCATCACAGGACACTGAGCCAGGCCTCAGCCTCCCACTGCAGATCTTCTTCTGCACCGTCATCATTGCAATCCTGTTGGTGGCCTTCCTTGGTAATGTGGTGGTGTGTCTGATGGTCTATCAGCGTGCTGCCATGCGCTCTGCCATCAACATCTTGTTGGCTAGCCTAGCGTTTGCAGACATGATGCTGGCAGTCCTGAACATGCCGTTTGCCTTGGTGACCGCTGTAACCACAAATTGGATCTTTGGGGACATCTTCTGCAGGGTGTCAGCCATGTTCTTTTGGCTCTTTGTCATTGAAGGGGTGGCGATCCTACTTATAATTAGCGTGGATCGCTTCCTCATCATTGTACAGAAACAAGACAAGCTAAGTCCACGCAGAGCCAAGGTTCTCATTGGAATCTCATGGGGCTTGTCGTTTTGCTTCTCCTTCCCTCTGGCTATTGGGCAGCCATCTCTACAGATCCCCCCCAGAGCCCCACAGTGTGTGTTTGGCTACACCGGTGAACCTGGCTATCATGCCTACGTTGTGCTAATTATGCTAGTCTTCTTCTTTGTACCATTCATGGTCATGCTGTACACCTTTATGGGAATCCTGAACACCATCCGCCATAACACTATTCGCATCCACAGTCATCCTGACAGCATCAGTCTGAGTCAGGCCAGTAAACTGGGCCTTATGAGCCTGCAGAGGCCCTTCCAAATGAACATTGACATGAGCTTTAAGACGCGTGCCTTCACCACCATCCTCATCCTCTTCTCCATATTCACTGTATGCTGGGCCCCATTCACCACGTACAGTCTAGTCTCGACCTTCAGCAGTGGCTTCTACCACAAGAACAGCTTCTTTGAGATCAGCACCTGGCTCCTCTGGTTGTGCTACCTCAAGTCGGCTTTAAATCCCCTTATCTACTACTGGAGAATCAAGAAGTTCCGCGACGCCTGCCTTGATTTGATGCCCAAGTACTTTAAGTTTCTCCCCCAGCTGCCTGGCCATACTAAGAGGCGGATCCGCCCGAGTGCCATCTACGTGTGTGGAGAGCATCGTTCTGTGGTATAACAATTGACTTGAATCACAGCTGAAGTGATCCTTTCCTTTTAAGACATTTCTAACTAATTGTAGTAAGCTGTGATTGTTTTTTGCTTTCTAAGGATGTGTCTTTGCTCTGTGGAAATCAAGTTTACAAAGCCTGTAAATTAAGTGCTTAAATTGATGGTTGAACAACCTGAAAATCGTTTGTTGCCATTGATATGTACTAGAATGTTTTGTTTAGGGAACACCAGTCAGGATGCTGCTATATCTGGTGAAAATGTGCAATTTCAGTGTACTGTACAATTATATTGAATGTAATACAATGTGGATATTTGTTACATTGTTAGTATTGTTTAAAGTGTCTTTAAGTTTCGTTAAGATAAACCCAGTCTACTTTTCCAGACTGGTTAACTTGATTGTTATTGAGGCTGTGAACATGAATCACAAGTGAAGAGTGTATACAATGGAAAAGAGCATTTCCATAAGTAATCTGCACGCTCCTTAAATGTACTGTTTGTCAAACTATATTTTACATAGTGTATATGAATTCTTGCATCTGTTACAGAAGACAGGTGTCACACATCACATGCAGTTATGTCTGCTTGTGTAGACTATTTTTGTAAAATGATATTGTGAGAGGAAACTGTAGTTGAGGGAGTTTTTATTTTCACAGTGGTAAGATAAGTGGTGATTACCTCTGAGGATTTGCCTCCCTCCTCAGAGCATTTGCACAGGAAGACATTATCTGTTGTGTATTTGTGTCTTGTTTTTGACTCTTGATGCCCCAATTAAATGGCATATAAACCATTTATTTCAGATGCCAGAGTAGCAGCACCTGACTGGACTCTGCTGGTTTAACAGCGTTTTGTATGTTCTACATACCCTTGTTCCTTATCAATGTCTTTATTTCTAAAGCCAGCCGATTTTCACCTGTACAGAATAATGCTTCTTTATGATCTATAAATTGGAAGTTCACATTAGAAAATATGAAACGCTCTGTTTGAATGCTTGAATGTTTAATAGGTAATTTCTGAATTAAACTTTCTTTGGAATTTAAATTGTGTAATTCATTGTGTTGTAGGTCTCTTCAGAATATTGGTAATGAGCGTATTTGACCGAATGAATGCCCAAAGAGAGGGTGCAGACAGCCCAATGAGTCAGACGCCAAAGGGCAGGAAATCCAAGAGCGGTTAGATGGCGTTTTAGGGTGTGGGTTTCAGGGGTAGGCATCCCCAGTGGGCCTCTGGTTGTCTAGCCAGTTTCATTTAGATGAGGATAATTCAAATGCAGCTAGCGCTGGGTTGAGTTTATTCCTCTCAGCTTTGTAAATACAAACGATGATTTTCTTAATCAGTGTCCTCCGTGGAATTCATTATTCTGCCAGCAGTAGCTAATGAGTACGTTCAGCTCTTTGAAGCTCACCTTAATCATAGCTCAGGGTGCCATTACTAAGCAACAGGAACTTACGGCTGTCTCAAGAGATGCTGGAGAGATGCAAGGCTTTATGCTCTGAGAAAAGTACCTTGCTCCTGAGAAATGGCATGCTTGTATGGACATTCTACTCACAATTTGCAATTATCCATGAGACCACTGTATATGCAGGGAAAAGAAATATAGAAAGAAAATGTTCACAATGGTTGAACCATTAAAAATGTTTTTGCTGTCAGACACTGATGCTTTTGACTGACCACCTAATTGATGTTAACTTATGCTCTGTATGCCAGAGAATGGTTTCCAACGAGCAAAAACAAAAAAAGCCTCGCCTCTTCAGCCCTAAAGAATTAAACTCCCTGATGTTTTCCTGTTCCATATGTGATCATGAGAACTGGATCACCTAGGAACCTGATGATGCAAACAGCTGCCCAGTTGAAGCTGCTTTATTCATGTAATGTTTTTAATGTTAAAGTATTGATATTTAGTCGTTTAGCTGGCTATTTCCATGTGACCAATATTTAAGGCATAGGCTACATTTGAATCATTGAGCTGTGCTGTGTGAGTCATTAGCTCTCATAATAGCATCGTATTAAAGAACATAAAGAGTCCTTTTATAATTCTGTTGGCTAACACACATAATTATGTCTGTCGATTGTTGTAACTAGACATAGTATGGAACTTTAGAACAGAGGAAATAACATTAAGTCAAATATTTTGTAACAATATATCTTGTGTTGCCAAAAATCATTTATTTACTTTGTGTTATGGATCGTATTAACTAACACTATGAGATACTGTGCAAATGTGTAAGCCGTTGGCCTGCCCATATCACGACTGAAATATTATTAGCATTCTACTTCTGCTCATGTTATGTAGCATTAATTGCTCCTGATAATTGGTCATTGTTATGAATATGTTGGTCTTTAAACTTGGAACTGGTCATCTTGAACAAATAGTTTTAAATCTGTGTCATCTTGTAGGTGATATATAGCCCAGTAAATTAGACTGAACCTGATGTAAACTAAGCTAAAAGGAATTATTAATGCAACAATAAAAATCACCATTTCAGATGAGATTGTGTAAACTCTCAATTGCCAGCATTTTGTAAACCTTAACCTTGAGAGGACCTTGTCCTTTTTCAAAATATATGAATCTCCTTTCCAGTGAAGTCCTCCCTTCTGTTGTCAACTCAAGTAGTCTGAATAGACCTAACAGACTGTTTTGTCTGTCAGGGTGCTGTGTTAGTGTCTGGTGATTCCCCCAACAGTACAGACCTAATCAGCTGTTAGTGTTATTTTAGACACCATAGCCTACCAAGCAGAAAAGTGGGATCAGAATTCTCACCTTGAAAAATGTGGTTTGTGCTTGAGATAGCTCTTCCTTGTTTCCATGGCAATAAGGAGCACGTGTCTACAGAGTCATGTGTTGCACGTGTCTTGCATCTGACAGAAGAAGTAGCTGTAAAAAAAAAAAAATCACACTAGACCCAAAAGACAGCTAGTATTTAGCAAAAGGTGTTTAGCATGAAGTTGGTTAATTAATTAAGTGAGGTTCTGCAACATGTCTGTTCACATGAATTTAGGTCTCCAAAATGCAAAGTAAAATCCTCAAAGCCTAATGTAATCATCACCATCATCATCATTAGCATTTATCCATTATCGTCCATTCTATTAGAACATTTTCCACAAATGGGTGTGATTTTTTTTTTTTTTAAAGGCTATTTGGCAAATTTGGCTATTTTGGTTTTATGCTCATCGTTTTCCTGATTGTTTATCGTTGTTTGCAGCGGCTCGCTTAGTCACACAGTGATTGATCATGGCTCAGCCACCAGCTGATCTCTCATATCAGTTTAACTCTTGATATAGCCTACTCCATGGTCTGTCATGTCAACCCTTGTAATCCATTTGGTGTCATGGTATTCCAATTCTTAAGGTGTTTTTTTTACTGTAAATTCAGTTGTTTACGCAGTTTCCCTTCAAGTCAATGTTGTAACATAGAACACAGTAATACTGCACCAATTTATAAATGGATGGATAAATATCTAAAGTTAGGCTATGTTGTGACTGTTTTTGGGCTACATCAAAATCATGTTAGATAACACAAATCCTTCCTATTCACCAGGGCTCTTATAATGTCATACACAGATGAGCAACTTATCACTGTTGACATGGTAACACCAACACGACAGGAGTGAAATCATTTCCTCATCATTTAGAAATGTGCTTCTCCCTCTCATCGGTCAAATTGTAGCCACTGCTTTAGGTACAGAGCAGATAATTACCGGTATGCTCAGAGGATAGCTAAGAATAATGGTTGTCTATATATATTTACAGGAGATGCCACTAGAGATGCACCTGTTTTCATGCTATGATGTGAGATTTTACAGTTGTCTACAAATGTAAAACAAACCACGCAGGTACTGAGAAGTTAACACAACATCAAAACAAAATGTCAAATAATAAATAAAAATGATATTTACATGCTAGGTAAGGAGACCTACATAATAGACTCATGATGGCAAAAGGCCATTAATCAAACAGTGATAGGAACATAAAAATAGTGCCAATCAATTAAAGTAATCTCAAAGAATGTGTATTCACATCATACATGAACTTTGATTACCTTACATCAGAGAATATACACATATGCAATTAGATATGCACATACATGCACTGTCATACTGAAACTCTCTTGCTTGAGAACTTCTGAGGCCTGCTAGGGACAAGCTCAAATAACCAAGCTTCTGATGCAACAGCGAAAAGATATGATACAGTTCCACTGTAACAACATGGTGGGCTATGAGAAGTACAAGCCTTTTGGAGAGAATAAAGTGACAGAAGAAGACTGACATTAGACAGGTTGTATTGATGGGTTTTTAATTACTATTTGTATCTTTGAGCGCTACAAGTGCATTATCAACTGTGGGACACAACATGGGTGCAATGTGGCACCATACTGAGGGACACAACATGGGTGCAATGTGGCACCATACTGAGGGACACAACATGGGTGCAATGTGGCACCATACTGAGGGGACATCTTCAAGGGACAGTTCACACACATGGATGAAAATACAGTTAGTCACTACACACCTGCCTCCCAGCACAATCCTATTGTATTCATGATCCATTTCAAATCCTGTGCAAGTATGTTAAGCAATTTGTTTAGGTTGCTGACCTTCTGCTAGATAGGCTAGCTCATAGATGTGTTTTTCTGAGAAATTAAAGTTGGGGGCTGGTTGTTTGGTTGGTGGAGGTTGAGTAACCCAAGGTTTTTGTGTGAATTATCCTGTTAAGGCAAGATGTACAATTTACTGACAGGCATAAGCATTGTTTTCAATGCAGTGCTAGGTCATTTATTTACAGTACCACCTCTCTGAGGTTACTTATCTCAATTCACATACATCATCCCACAATTTTCAATAGAGACAATGTCAATTAACTAAATTAATGTATCAGTGTGTGTAGCTGTCCTTTCACAGCTGATGTGTTTTACTATTGAAGCATAGTTTATTTGTGCAGTTACAGTAAGGCTGGAATCGAATACAGCACTGTTTCCTGCCAAATACCACAGCTACTTGGGGGGTGGGGGGTATGGGGTTGAAAGAAAATTATATTTCATCCAATTCAGTCTTCACATATATCCACAAAGCAGCGGCGTCAAATAGCTGGCTTACCATACGTATTTTATTAAACCATTTAATAATTTTATTAAACCATTTATCCATTCTGTTGTCAGTTCAACAGGTTTTATTCCTCGGTCACAGAGTTCTTTTTCTGCGAGAAGACAAGGTCTTTGACCTCTGCGGTCAGCGAGAGCAGCTCTTTGTGGATGTCCTCGCCGTCGTCCCCCTGGCTGTCCCCTCCTTCCTGCTCCGGCTTCTTCCCCTGGCTCTGGCTCACCAGCTGCTTGACCACCAGGGCCTGGTATCGGGAGAGCAGCTTGTGTTGATCCTACACAGCCGCAAAACACACCTGCAGTTAGTCCATTAGCACACACTTCCCAATGGGGCAAATAGAAATGCTTCACTTATTTGGATGGCCTAGATGGATATCCATGGCTATCATCACGTTAGAAGACAATTTAAATGCAATGTAGCAATAGTAATGTGGTCTAAAATGAACACTAAGTCTAAAAATGGAAATGTGGTCTAAAAGGAAAACCACAGTTTTAACTTCTTTGTTGTTGCTTATCTGTTATTAACAGATGAAAACAATCATTTGTTGTTGATGTTTGTGGAATGAGGGCATGGGGATTTGTGCAGTGTAGTGGTGAATGTGGTACGGCACCTCAGGGATCTTGCCGACCAGAGTGCCTATAATTTGGGGCACACAGCGTCCAGGCGCGTGCAGCATGCAGTGGGTGCTGGCCTGGAACAGCAGCACACTGGTCAGGTGCAGCACCAGCGCAGGGTCCTCCGTCAGCTTCAGCTGCTCCAGCAGGGCCTGCCGGTGCTGAAAGAGGGCCTGCCTGTGAGAGCACACACACACACACACACACACAGAAACTCAGAAACATATTGAAGCTGATATCACTGTAGTAGTGTAGCTGGCTAAAATTAATTCCACAATATCTACAGTACATCATTTTCTGAAGGAGTACATGCAGATGTGTTTTAACTAAATTAACATTGGTGCCTTCTTGATGAAACCTTTGAATGAGGTGTTACAAGATACACAAATATTGCTGACATGAAACCACACAACTCCTGCCCAATGTCCTTCTGCTTTTAATGTGCACTAAGATGCTCCATATTGAACATGTGTGTGTTGAGTACTGTACACTAAGATGCGCCATATTGAACATGTGAGTACTGTACACTAAGATGCTCCATATTGAACATGTGTGTGTTGAGTACTGTACACTAAGATGCTTCATATTGAACATGTGTGTGTTGAGTACTGTACACTAAGATGCTCCATATTGAACATGTGTGTGTTGAGTACTGTACACTAAGATGCTCCATATTTAACATGTGTGTGTTGAGTACTGTACCTCTCTCTCTTCTTGTCTCCTCTCTTTAGCATTAACCCACATTCTTCTGCTGCAGTTTCTAAACTGTCAATAAAGTCCTCAATGCTCTGTAAAAAGAAATGTGCACACCAGATTATGCAAAATGAAGCTATTTCTATACCACTAGCAAATGACAAAAACTCACGTCTTCTTTGTGTAAGTTTTAGCAGAACTTCAACAGAACTGTTAAATGGACATGCTCTAGTTGAACCAGTGCCCTACTTTTCCATTCAGACTGTTGTGGAGCCTCATTAGAGGAGCCTTAGTTTCATTCGACAGCTTTCCCAAGATCTTCAACCGAACCTGAGGGACACATCATATTGGGCATAGAGTTTCACTCACTTAGATACAGGAATGTAAAGTTTGGTAAAAACATCAACAACACATCAGCCTGTTACCTCATTAGTAATAGCCCCAGAACTATCTGAAGTAATCAAGCCATCTGACGCCACAAAGTTGACTAGGATGTTAGTGACATCAGAACACACAGTCTTCAGCACATGCTTGGCAATATTGGCTTGGGTTTCATCTGATGAAAAGAATTCAATGTATTATTAGTTAATTTATTAATTGGACAAAAATGTAAAATCAAAAGCACAATGCATATGTGGTCCTTATTTTCTTCAGCAACAAAAAATGACATACCTGAGAAGACTTTTGTGCCCTTATCAAAAAGCTTGATGTTGTTGTACAAGTTAGTGACTTCATCCTGCAGGTCTTTCACATTCTGCTTGCGGTTGCCACCTGAAGTTGATGAGGTTGAGGACATAAATGTTGTCCGCACCACTTCCTGATATATCTTTGTCAAAGGTCTGTTAGATAAGAATTCAGGATTAAAGATTTTCATTCATACTTTTACTAGACAAAACAATGAAATCTGTCTTGGAATTTGCTACTGGAGAGAGTTGAATATGAGTCATAAGCGATGAATACCTCAGTAAGTGGTCTGCTAGGTCCAGGAGCATGTCCTCAGAGCAGTCACATACCTTCTCCTCCAAAACGGCCACAATCTCATCAACAGACATGAAAGGAATCTCTGCCTTACTATTGGGATCTTTTCAAAACAGATGAGAAACACACGTCAACGCAGTGAAAAATCAATACACGCTTAACAGCTTTGCCATGTTGCCTCTGGACTGGACTGGACACTTCATACAGTATGCAGCAGAGTGTGAGGTCACAGTACAGCATGTACTCGTACTTTGTATGTTGGGTCCAGCCTCATCGTCGCTGTCTTCGTCTTTCCTTGACCCCTTTTTCTTGGTTTTGCGGATCCTGATCTCTCGAGCGTTGCCCCCACCGCCACCCTTCACACTGCCACCTCCCTCTAGTGAAGGAAACATGCAAACAGTTACTTTGACATGAACACAGGAAGCTAAACACCAGGCTTTAGTGCATCTTGTTGTTCTGCAGAAGCAGCCCATTGCTGGCTTTTGGGTATTCATGAGGGCTTTGGTCTGTAGTGCAGCACAGTGCGTCACCTGCAGCTTTCTTCCTACGCTCGTCCCTCTTGTCCTTTCTGGAGGTGGTGTTCTCAGCCAGCACAGATGGCTGCTTCAGATCCTCTTCTGTGATTAAAAATACCGGATTGTTCTTGACTTCCTGAAAAAGAAACAGATGACGTGGTGTTAAAAATAGGCACCACCATAAGATAAGAAAATATTACAAACATTCACATGTTATTACATATTGGCACATACATTACATTTATTTATTTATTTATTTTATTTCATGCAAATAATAAACAATTGAATGTTCAACTGAGTCTTCCACGACTGCTCTGAGCCTGCCAGGTGCATTTTGTGTTCATGCTTACTTTCTGTGCTTTGTGTTGCATGTCTTCATTGAACAGTGCCAGGCAGCTGCTGATGAACTTCTCACTGACCACAACGGTGCCACTCAGAACTCTGGCAGACGACTGCACTTTTGTTGTTCTCATGACTTGGTTGATCAGGATGCCAACATCCTCATTAGAGAAACTGCTGGGTAGGATGGGCTGGGCACATAAAGAGACACATAATGCACAAAGCACTTGATCATTTATGGCAACTGAACAGAGATCAACACTTCAAGATAGAATTTTGAATTTTCCCTTGGGGATCAATAAAGTATCTATCTATCTATCTATATATCTATCTATGATAGTAATGCTAAAGTTCAGTATTCATGCCTCAATGAACTTTACATACCTGTAAATCTGTCCAAGTAGCCGAGTTCACTGCCTCTTCCACTGACGCTTCCAGCTGGTCGACTAGAGCCTGACCGACACAGACTGACCTCAGGAATAAAAGTTTGCTGGACTTGAAGCGCTTCTTAATGTAGTTTACAGGATCCGGAATACCCAGTCGAGTCAAGGCTTCAAACTCTGAAAAGATGCAATGAGTTCATTTTAAATAATACACAGAGCACACACACACACACCAGGCGTTGCACATCCGCAATGGGACGCCATTCTCTGTACTATGATCAGTGTTTCATAAAAAAGGTGTTATTTTAAGATACAATAATTACAATAATTACATATTTAAGCAATAAGCCCCGAGAGGCCGTAGGGTACACTGATTCTACTGTACAACAGCTAGGGGGCGTAGAATTGTTGTAGAACAGTAAACTGTTACTATAAATACCTGGCAAAGTTTCATAAAGTAAAGGCACAGCAAACTAGAATTATAACGAGTTATTCCTAGATAATCATTCTTCCGCCAAGAAATATATTTTCTTTTATCTGAATGGTTGCCAAGCAACGCCGAGACGCAGTTACTTTAACTTTTGTATCAAGTTATGGTAGCGCAGTAATATAGAACGAAATGCGGTCAAGGTGTATGTTTATGCTGCATTTTACAACGGCATCAAACGTGATTCAGCCAATCACAATCAAGGACCGGAACTATCAGTTTTAGAATGTTGCTTTACAATGGTAAAGACAGGGATGTTCTTTTGTGGTTCGTGCTAAGAAAAAAATATCGTAAACCAGATATTACAGTCAAAACTCACCCAGATATCCGTTCTGCTTGAGGAAGGAGTCCACCCAGTTGCTCTGCGTCTTGGAGTAGATGTCAGGGATATAGACGGCTTTGTCCTGTCTGCCCCCCACCACTGAGCCCTTCAGACGGCCAGTGTTCACCAGCTCCTCCAGCACAGCTGGGGACAGCACACTTGGTCACCAGGGCTTACACACTTACACACTGCACTTACACACTTGGTCACCAGGGCGTACACACTTACACACTGCACTTACACACTTCTACACACTTGGTCACCAGGGCTTACACACTTACACACTTCTACACACTTGGTCACCAGGGCTTACAGACTTACACACTGCACTTACACACTTCTAGAATATTGTGGAATGGAACTATTCGTCTGGAAAAAAGATTACCCTTAAAAGACTTTTGTGTTTCAAAAGTATATGTTCCAAAATTGCAAGAATTAAACATAGAACTGAATATACAGTCTCATACTAACAGGGACATATTCTTAAAACACACACACTTTTCACATAATCTTACAATTACTTACAATAAAGAAGATGTTCCTGAAACCCATGGACACCAATAAGATTACTAATGGGTGTTGGCCTGGAAACACAATGGCATATTAGACCTTAAAAGCATTTATAATTCTTTCTTAAACATGAAGTGAATGAGAGAGAGAGAGAGAGAGAGAGAGAAAATGGGAATTAGAGAGAAAGGCCAAAACAGACAGATGAGGGAATTGGAGCATACCGAGTGATTGCACTGAAAAGACCTCGAATTCGTGCTTTGTGGCGTAGCACAAAGGCTTCTGTGAAGATGACCCCTCTGTTGTATTGGTCCATTTGACCTTGGATGATTTTGCCAAGGCGCACAGACAGCTCCTACCACACACAGAGCACAGTATTGTTAGATATGGGTCACTCTGATCACAAACCTTTCACAATGTCCTCTAGAGCTCTTGAACTCACCTCAGTAAGGAAGTCACCAGGCAGATCATAGCTTTTGCAGAGCTCAGGGATGGTTACCTGACCGGCCTCTTGCAGTTTATCATTAACCTCCTCAGCAAGGCCATTTAGGTAGTTCCTGAGGTGGTATATGGAGATCCACATATATAATCACAGCTGACATCAGAGGGGTATACTATAAAATGAGATGAGTGGTATGTTGAGCCTAAATCCTGAGGTGCGTTCAATAAAATAAAATTCACCAGGAATGTTCACCTCTGTTTGTCAAATTTGAACACACTCCAGGCTTTATGCTAAACATATCATGCTTCGTAGGGTACCCTGCAGGTTTTCCATTTGGGACAGTCACAAGACAAGACACCTGTTGAGCATTACAATGTGCTGCTAAAGCAAGATGTACCAAGATGTGTGTTTGATTTATTTAAGCGTAGAATTGTGTGTATCTGTGATGCACATGAAAAGTGCAGCAAAAATGCACATTACATGGGTCTATTGAACATCATAGACAAAGATACTTACTCATCAATCAGCTGTCCAAGAATCAGCTGAATGCTCCGATCTGATTTTGCAATTTCATTGGCTCTCTTTTCAACATGTACTAAATCCACATTAATGATCTGTAAACAGAGCAAGATGTACCCAATCACCAAACAGTGGGCCCATTAGTTAACAGCCTAATAAATAGGGAATGCATCATCACCCATCCCAGTGTAAAGAGGCACCAGATGCTCAGACTTGTAGTTGGTCTCAAAAAAGTTCTCAATTCAGTGATAGCACTTTTATATTTATTATTGGTCATAAATAGCCTTCAGTTTCTTATATATATATATATTCATATATATTTTGTGCATACCAGTGTGCATTTGATAAATAAAGGCTCTCTTCAAATTCACTTAAACTTGATGGTAATTGTGATTTTGGTAGAAATACTACCGTCTGTAATAGCAATTACTTGCAGACTGTCTGAAATAGTGGGATCAGTGCATCCCTTAAAATAAAGTATTTAAAATGATAACATATTGTAACGGTGGCTGTAGCAATTGCAATGAAATGGATGAAGCACCATTACATTGTAATGTTTGCAGGTTTACTTCAATCTAACAAACTCACTTTTTGTAGGTCCACAATGTTGATTCGACCTTGAATAAACAGAAGGGTAAAGACATGTAAGCACCAACCTAATTCCAATTCATCCAATAGAAAAAGCAGTTGGAGGAAAACTGACCTCCATGAATATAGAGTTCATCCCGAATCTCTCTGGAAATTTGACTTGGTGTAATGTATTCTTTTCCGTCCAGTGTATGCACAACATCTAATTTCTTTTCCTCCACAAGTTTGGCAACAATCTCTATGCAATTCCTCTCCGACAGTCTACACCACAGGAGGAAAACACAGGGCAAGGAGTGAGAAAAAAAACTAGCACATTTCGCCATGACATTGAAATGACTCGTGCAAGACTTCCCACCGATCACTTGCGAGTAAAGAATTTGAATTTGACAGCTGAACATTTTCTAAATATGGTGGTTGTTAATAAGTTGCCTGGCCATTATAGACTTTAGGCTATAATGGTTCGATAGTGGTAAGTCGTAGTAGCGTGTTTGTAGAATAGTAATGGAGAAGAAGTAAAAGGGAAGTGGAGCAGCAGCCTGAAAAGATTTTGCCTAAGAGGCTGACTTGCAATGCTTTTGGAGAATAACTTAGTCTTGCCTGGGCTAGTTGTAACTTCGAATGATCTATTCTATACAGAACACTGCATTCAAATCGTAGAAGACTTGGTCACTGACACGTTGTTGTCCTACAACAAACATCTGTTTAATGAAAGGTGGTTGGTTAACATTAATGTTAGTCAACTTTAACTTAGCATTATATCGTGCAACAATAAAATCTGTCGCTAACTAGCCGGCAAGTTTTAAAACGCACCATCATTCAAGGTGTTTCAATGCAATCAGATCAGGCTAAATTGTTTTGGACAGCTGAAAGACGTTATGTGAACACCGTGGTCATTTGTTACTAAAGCAAACGGCACTACACAGACAATCTGTCAGCTTTCAAGTTAGCTAGCTGTGATAGCTAACCTACCGTTGCACAGTGTCTGCAAATTGTGCTCTTTGAAAATCTGCAGCGAGTCGCCTGATTTCTTCCCAATCAGCTGCCATTGTGGTATCTAGTGAGTTTTCTTTTTTAAACTATTCTGTTGTCAGAGCACTGTCGTGTTCCCATCAGCTGCGATATGGTTGTAGAAAGTAGGGTGAAATAGTAAGCCTAAATCTTCATAATGTTGACAATCGGCATGGAAGGCAGACCCACGTCAGCTTAGAAAAACGTAATACGGATAGCCATGAAGTTCAAACGTCTTTCGTATATGCGGTTGGGAATATTCTGTTCACATAAGGTTTTCATAGGCGTTATATATTCTCATATAAGGCCTACTCTGATACATATCAAATACCCTAAAAGTACGAAAATACATTTGATGTAGTGGGCTATTTGACTTTTCACACATTGTTGTGCATAGTGATATTTATTGGCAAAAATCAAATGTTTATTGGCAGAAGATCAAAACCCCAGGATTAGAGATCATGAGCACAAGGCCAGAACATGTGTTTGTTCACAATATGTCTGAACTGCTGTAGAACTAATCACTGATCTATAAAACATAGGCTACAGCATATAAAACAAGCAGTGATGACAAGATACTGTCCTCATGTTTTTGACATTTCTACAGATATTTCAGATGTGGCACAGTCATGTGAAATGTGAAAGTTCATCCTAATCATCAGGGCAATAAGACAAGTGATCCACCAAAGCTTAAGAATATAGCATGTAATGATGCCTGACAGTCACACATGTCTATTTACTGAACAGTTTGAATAAGTGGACTGTACCACAAAACTTCGTAGACATTTTCAGCCTGTGAATAAGTAAAAAAAAATACATATTTATGTGAACATTTGTGTTGAAATTGTTTAGTCCCAAAACCATGTGTCAAGATTATTACACACCTTGTACTCCTTATGGTTTTTAATGTAATCACAGGCCCGGCATGTGTGCTCTGCCCAAAAAGAGGCCATTTTCACTTTGAATTGTTTCCGCCAGTCAAAGTACTGCAAATACACATTGTCATTCTTATCCAGGTACAATAGGTGCTCAGCTAACTCTTTAGGAGTGAGGAAATCATCAACATGTATGAAGGCATCTCCTGGCACATAGTTCTCATAATTCTGCCTAGAGGGCCCAAGGACAATGGGCACTGACCCCACAGAGAGAGGGTTGAAGAGTTTCTCAGTGATGTAGTCTTTGTGGATGGAGTTTTCAAACGACAGATAGAATTTACAACTAGATATTGTTGATAAGAACTCTTTGTCAATGACGTATTCCCCAAAGGCTTGACCATACGTATGTACCTCGATGTGCTTATACAACTCATTGTAGTATTTTACTCTGGCGTGGTCAGCATTCCAGTTACTGACAATCCAGCACACTATCTTTGTCTTGGTTGGCAGTATGAACTCCTTGTCCTCCTGAATGGGCACAACTGACCCATAAGGCATCTGCATGTCCGCATCTTGTCGATAATTCAGAGTCACATTAAACAACTTCTCAAGTCCTGGAATTTTTTGAGAATGAGACGGTGATTCCAGATTCATCCATATCCACTTTTGAAATGATGGACGCTGCAGTGGGGGCAGGTTTGATAAGTCCTTGCTTATATCTCTGTGGTGAATAATGACTCCACTTGATTTATTATATAAACTCCGGTCTGCTGTCAAGTAGCAGCCATCAACATTAAAAAATGTATTACAAGAGTCCAAATCATATGTCTGACCGAATGGCCATAGCCAAATGAGCACTATAGTCTGGTCCACCTCTTTTTTGACAATAGGTAGAGCTTTAATCTTGATTGCAGATGTTACTGTTTCTGTGGGCCCTGAAAGCCAGTTATTATTAGATGGTTTAAAGTACATAAAAAGTACAGTTACAAAACAGCCAAGCAATAGGAATCCAATAAGAAGTGGGCGCAGAATTCCATTGAAAGATGTTGAAGGCATTCTTTGTGCTGTTTTAACAGAGGAGACATAACATAATTTCAGATTAATTTTAATTCATTTGTATGCATAAGACAGATGATAACAAAGATGTATATTGGTGCAGGCTATGTTGGGGTTTCATCCCAAAATATCACATGTCATGCAAGTCTACTGTACTATGGGAGTATTTATACAATACACCAGAAGTTTTACACCAGAAATGGACAACTTACCTGATATCATTAAAACTGCACTTGCCCACTTGGGAACCACATTGATTCATCAGTATACCACTTTATATAGACCTATAGCTTAAATAGAATATTTGAAAAGAAAAGTGTACAGGAGAAAACATTACACAGGAAAAAATATTATTCAAAGTATTAATTCTATAGGTCTTCTGTTTGGGCATTTTCAATTTGATCTGAGTCTGATCTCCATCTGATTTCCAGACTCCCTTAAACAAAAATGCAAAAACATATATTAGCTTTTGAGATAATAAAATGCTTATTTAATGATAGTAAGAGAAATCCAAAGTGATCCATAACACTGATAGTAATATCCTGATTATAACACCTCAGTACACGCATCCAATAGGTTACTGATGTGACACTAAGGACTGTAACAATCTTGTCCAGGTTCGAATTCCCTAGAGGAAAATGCCTTATAAGTATGTGGTCTGCTTAATTACAGTGGTGCAAAAGAACCCATAGCTCGAGAGTTATTTTTTCGATCTATGAATAAATACAATACGCGTGAAAACCTTCTCCATGTTACAGACAAGTTATTTCACATTGCATCACACTCAACGGTAAATGGCAATTTTTCCGATTTCTACCATGTAGGCTGCGTAATTGGCTAATGCAAATCAAAACCTGACGCTTTTGGTAATAAAATGGAATGTTTGCTGACACTGGCAGCGTTATTTCAACCTGACTTGCTGCAGTGTTTGGGAACGTGGTAACGTAAGAAGCAAGTGCCAAATGATTTATGCATCCATCAAGTCCTTGGGAAAACGCGACTGTCGTCTTTGGCCACCATTACGCTGCACAAGGGTGTAGATTATAAAAACCGTACACTAATCACACAGCTGAGCCTACGTAAGAGGTTGCCACTTGAGATTGTGGCAACCCAAGAAAATATTAGAACGGAGTAATATATTTCGCCATTTTTTGGAACTGTAATTGCATGCAAAATGTTTTGATTGCTGCTGTTAAAGAATGCTTAATCAAGCACTTACCTTACGGATATCTTTATAAATGAGACCGGCTACATCTAGGCTTTTATTGCCGTTTTCTCGTGGTGCATAGGCGATTGAAAAGACATTCACCTGCCATCTCCATCCTGCCAGCTCCAGCTCTTTCCCCCTTTAACTTGCGGCAGATGTAACCAGCGAGGACTCGATACCCCCCTTCGTGGCTGTTCCTGGTGCTTGCTGCTCATCTTCAGAGCTGTGTGGCTCTGTCTTTTTCTAAAGTGTCATCTGTTATTCAAATGGATGGAAAAAATATAATGGTGCAGAAACTTGTTCATTTGTGTCATTGCCTATTATTGAATGCTCATATTTGTATTGCCCAAACCAATTCTGATTGAATAAAATTGACTGTGAAATGGCATTACTATGTTCTTCATATATGCTTAATTCTGAGTGTCAGAGGCAAAATGTGCAGTACTGTTGAGATGGGAATGATTAGAACCTTTGAAAATAAATTTAAGTTTAGAAAAAGTTCTTAAAGGCCATGTGAAATGCAATATATACACTGCTCACTAAAATCCACTATAACCTTACAAGTGAACTTAACATGACCTCTAAACTTTTGAATTATAATACTTAAGCTGGTGTTGTAATGTTGAATTTAGTTTCTCATGTTATGATTTCATACAACATTTGGGTTCTATGGAATTGTTTACTTGTTTTCTTATTGGGCAAGAGACAGATATTCCCATAAGTGGGAATATCCCAGGTCAATAGAATAATCTGGTGTTTTAAGGTTAATTTAGTCGGCGGTAGAATTAATGTATTGAATCAACACACTTGTGATTGTGGGGTTGTTACCTTCGCCACTCAACCTCAGAACCTCGAGGTTACAGCCAAACAAAACACCCGTGATTATATCATTACCCAACTCAACTCATACTCACACAATTTCAAATTGCTTGACCTTAATTTCAGCCTTGGTAACTGAATACTAAAATTAAACTTGGTTGATTGTCAGTTATCAGTCTTGTCCCGTGGGTCATGTGCACTGCTGTTATTTTCTTGTAACTTAAATTTGGACTAGAAATAATTAACATTTGTTTGGATTGGATTCTGATAAGCAGTCACTCCACCTCAGCCTCTCCAAGGTCTTTATGCTCTCTGGTTGACCAATAAGTATACCCTGCAATGTGGTTTGTTTGTAGGCCTACACATCACTTGAATTCATGAAACACATGAATTTTACTTCAAATGTTGTGTTAATAGAAATAATTGTCATTTATTAATGTGCTCCCTGCATATGCATTTAAAATAAATTATTCATCAATTCAGTATCTGAATATAATTCATTGATATTTTTCAACTGGGTCAGAGCTTGTAGAAATGAGAAATTTGTAATGTAGTTCTGGATGTTCTGGTCAACATTAATCTCAGTTGAGCATTTTTTGTGGGAATTGAGTCATCACTAGGTAGTAAACAATACAAACCAGTGGTCCATTTTTCTGGCTGGAAGATAATTTGAGATAATTGGGCGAGGTGTGGTTGGTCGTGGTAGTGGGGGACGTGTGCATATGATGGGGGCCTGGGGGGATGGGTGGCATGCAGGTCCTCCTCTCTGTCAGCTCATCGCCATAACTGCCGGGGCTGGGTGGAACTGTGGCCATTAATGGGTGCCCAGGTTGTCAATCAGTCAGGCAATCAGTTATTCTTATTATTACACTCATCTTTAACAGAATAATTACAACTCCTCTCCTCTGAAACCCTCCCTCTCTGTGTTCCAGCTTCTCCTGGCCCAACAGCAAGCCAACCTTACACATATGCACACACACACACACACACACTCACACACATACATCCTCACACACTCACTACCCCTTACCCCCCCCCACCCACACCCCCATCCCAACACCACCTCATTCACACTCTCAGAGCTACCATCTGCACCCCCCCAGCCCCCCTTCTTGTCATTCCGGTCATCAATTTCATCCCTGATAATCATATCTGTAATCATCCTGGACGAAAATCATCCCTAGCCTCTCTGTTATTAATGTTATGTGTGTTAATAAGCCATGTCAATGCGATTTCTTGTTAAGTTACAGTATGTGTTTGTGTAATGTACATCTGTTTGTCCGATGTAGTATTCTTGTGCATGTCGTTGTCGTGTTGCATTTTCTGTAATGTCAATGGTGTTTGCAATAAAAAAATAAAAATAAAAAAAAGAAGTTGCATTAGAGATTGCTTTTGATATAACCTCAGCTAACGTTTGGTGTTTACTGGGAACTGGCAACATTACCAAGTGACCTTAGCGCCACATTGTGGCAACGTTGCTCATGTCACCAAATGGAGGCAACGTTGTGGCCACGTTGCAGGTATGTGGACACGGTCGTAAACACGCAAAGACGCACCTCCATTCACAGACGCACCGTGACTGTCAATATCGATCATAACTGACGATCGATCATAATCTCCAAAAGGATAAGCCTATTCTCCTTCAGAATCAGAATAGGTGAATACCCAAGCCTACCCAAGACTTCATCAAACGTGAACGTTTTGTATAGGCCTATTTCTGCTTCAATTTGTGCAAAACTATGGCCTGCATGCGTCCGCGTCATTACAAATGCACGTCTTGTTTATCGCGTGTAATACAAGTAGGCTATTTCCTGAAAACTTTGTGCAGCGATTTTGGGTTTGAATCAAGCTCTGGGTGAAATAGTGGAGGAGAGTACAAATGAGATTTGTCACCGTACTTGGATCTATCATCTATTTTATTAATCAGTAATGTTTGTCGCAATTAAAAATTCCCTCAAGGGCCGGATTACATTATTATTTTGACATATGTCGTGGGCCGGACGCGGGCCGGGAGTTTAAGACCCCTGCCCTAGGGAGTTAATTTTAGTTAGGCCTATTTATTTATTCGGAGTGTCTATTTACACCCCTGGTACAAATAGCCTTGGCCACACAGCTGAGCTATTCACACCCTGTGACATAACAACAAAAAGACGTTGCTCACGTGCACAAAAAACATGGTGGACATTTGTTTTTTTCGTCAGCAGAAAGTGAAGAATTCTGAAAGGTTTCGCCACTAATATCTGCTTATCAGATTAAGTTTTAGATTGAAAAGTTGTGTTTTATTTTCATAATCTTGGTTCAGTGAACACATACAACCATCAATTTGTTAGTTAACAGAAATTTCGTGAATATGACGTTCAGGCCTATACTATAAGTTTACCTGCAAACACCATTCCCTTGTGGAAGAAAATAGTGCAGTGGTCACAGACAAGAGTTAGCATGTGGGAGACTGGGTTTCGATTCCTGTGTGATGCATTTTGGCAGAGTGAGTGTGCATGTGTACCAACGTCTCTGGAGAAAAGGCGCGCAATTTGAACAAGAAATCGGTTCTCAAACGGAAGTTTTGATTGCAACAATTAGCTAGTTCATGCAGGTGTAAATAGCATGCAGCACTATAAACACCAGGGTACGAATAGCATCCACTTCTAACTGTACATCGATGCAAACAGCATACCTTATTCAGAGTGTTTATTAGCCTACACAGCTGAGCTATTCACACCCTGTTACATAACAACAAAAACATGTTGCTCACGTGCAAAAACATGGTGGACATTTGTTTTTTCACGGAGCAGAAAGTGAAGAATTCTCCGAAGGTTTCGCCACTAATATCTGCTTATCAGATTAAGTTTTAGATTGAAAAGTTGTGTTTTATTTTCATAATCTTGGTTCAGTGAACACATACAACCATCAATTTGTTAGTTAACAGAAATTTCGTGAATATGACGTTCAGGCCTATACTATAAGTTTACCTGCAAACACCATTCCCTTGTGGAAGAAAATAGTGCAGTGGTCACAGACAAATGTTAGCATGTGGGAGACTGGGTTTCGATTCCTGTGTGATGCATTTTGGCAGAGTGAGTGTGCATGTGTACCAACGTCTCTGGAGAAAAGGCGGTTTGAACAAGAAATCGGTTCTCAAACGGAAGTTTTGATTGCAACAATTAGCTAGTTCATGCAGGTGTAAATAGCATGCAGCACTATAAACACCAGGGTACGAATAGCATCCACTTCTAACTGTACATCGATGCAAACAGCATACCTTATTCAGAGTGTTTATTAGCCTACACAGCTGAGCTATTCACACCCTGTTACGTAACAACAAAAAAACATGTTGCTTTTTTTTATTTTTTTATCATTACATTGTGTGATCAATATGCCAGAATAAATGCACAGGGGTGCAAATAGCATACACTGATATTTTTACCAGACGGGGTACTAATAGAATACATTGCTGTGTGCACCGGGGTACGAATAGCATACATTGATATTTGTACCAGACGGGGTACTAATAGGACACATTGCTGTGTGCACCAGGGTACGAATAGAATTCACTTCTTATTGCACCAGGGTACGAATATCATACACTGCTAATTGTACCAGGGTGCAAATAGCCTTACCCTTATTTATTTGGTGGAATATTCATGGTCCAGCGCATGCAGCCTACTACAGACAACCTGACACGTTGTGTTGTAAACCTTTATTAAACAACAAAGTGGAGCATCACAAACATTTCAATTTGAACTTGAGTTAAACAGACGAATCTGCGACCAGGGATCAGAGGCTGACTCATCAGCTGAACACATCTGCAAAAGAATGGGGCGGTTAACTCCAGAGGCAAAGTAAACAGTACCGCCAGTTAACATGATAGCCAGATACCATATAGTATAAAACAGGTGTTGCACCAAATTCTGTGAGCTGACGAATTTTGACTCTAGAGGGCGCTGTTTTATTGGAGTCTGAATGTACTGAGCTGTACTGACACACTGACGAGGCAATTCTGTTATGTGTGTAATTCTTCTAATAAACTTTGTAAATCTTTGAAACATGGAACATTGACCGGGTGTGGGTATATTACTCCACAGACCTGCCTGTGTATCTTCGCTCTCTATACTATGTCTATACAGTAGAGCAGAGCTAAAGCCTACCCCTCACCACTCCTGTGTACAGGTGGACTTCAGCAGGACAGGTCACATACATATTTTGATAGGCTACTGTCAAATTATGTCACTGTAACTCTGCAGACAAATTGCCCAGATGCAAAATTTGACCGGCCCACCTCTGGCCCACTACGTTGCCTCAGAGTTGCGTGAGTGTTGGCCCAGTTCTGGCTGGGCCTCCGGCCCAACAATGGCCCAGTAACTGATAACTGACACAAAGAATTTCCTCTGTCCCAGATGTGGCCCACACACTGTAAAATGACTCTTATTGTTTCTGTTGGCCCATGTGTGGCCCACACACTGTGAAATGACTGTCATGCATTCTGTTGGCCACGGTCTCGCCCACACACTATATAACCTTATTAGACATGCTCTGATATTACTGAGTGTTGTCTGAGTGTCGGCTGGGCCTCTGGGCCTGTACTGACCCACACTACATAACTGGTGTAGCTGAGTGTTGGCTGAGTGTCGGCTGGGTCCCCAGGCCTGTGCTGGCCCACACACTTTAAAACGGATCTGACTGAGTGTTGGCTGAATGTCGACTAGGTCCCCGGGCCCACTTGAATTTCCCCTTGGGGATCAATAAAGTATCTATCTATCTATCTATCTATCTATCTATGTGGCCTATTAACTACCAAAAGTAGGCTACTTGATCATATGAAGTCATGTGGAGACTTATTGCCTCAGTCCTATAGCAATAAAGAAGGCTACGACATTCTAACATACAAAGCACAACAGCAACCTATTGACTGCGTAGCACAATGGTGCAGCCCTTGCACTGTCAAGTGAGTGTGTAATTATGCCAGTAAGACTGCCTGTTCGAATCCCGTCTGAAGCCTCAACGGCAATGGATGTTTTTTGCGCCACCTATATTCACGCTGGATGATCTACCTCCAGTGCACGGGCTTTAGCGATCTGCGATCTACGATTTCTCTGCCAAGTCAGCACAGGAAAGCGGGGCCATCTCCACCATCACAGACAGTTATTTTTGTCTTTTTTATAGTCACAATAAACATTTAAACTTTTATCAGATTATGGGCCCAAGTTCGGTGGCGATATAGATAGCGGGAAGCTACGTCAAGGCGGGGAATCTGAAATGGACGACACCTCCAGTGAAGCTTGTGAAACTGAATAAACCAATCACATGCAACCAGTGTTCGATTCTATCTTTTTTTAATGAACTTCGGCCTGACTCAGTCCACTTTGTACGTCTGACTTTGCTCTGGCCACAGTGTGCATGCACTGTCGGCAAAATACACTGTCAAATTTGCACCCTACAGATGCACTAAGTCTGCAATTTCAACCTCAAACTCAAGAGAGCAGTAGAACACCATTAGTTGTAACATTGTTCACACCTTTTGCAATCCTGGCAATACACCATAAGACAGTGCCATCCAGATAACAGTAAATGCTGGTGTAATCGTTTTTGCATAGTAGCTCCCTCTAACTCCCTCTATGTATTTGATATTAATATCTTTCAAACAGAGACACTGACAATTGAGAATTCATTTCATTCAGTCACAATATATCTTCAGCAAAAGCAGATTTCCATTTTTGTAATAATTGAAGCTTTGAATTGTAACACCCTTAATTCAATAACTTTCCCCAAGCTATCCATTTGACAAATCAAATATTGGATATTCATGTATATGATTCTGTAAGTTGTCACAAGCTTATGAGTGCATAGTTATGATTAAACAATAAATAATTTATTCCTCAGCTGTGTGCAGCTGTGCTTTTTAAACAGCTTCTGCCTTCCTTTGCAGCCGCCCCGATAGATCTGGCTCCCCTCTCTCTGATTAACCCCAGGATCCTGCCGAGTCCCATGGCAAACAGAGCCCACGACTGAGCCATTTCATTTTCACTTGGATTCTTTTCATTTTGCTCCTTAAGGCAGACTCCTCCATCACCTGGAAAGCAGATGAAATATGACCAAGGACTTCAGTCACACTGAGGTAGGGGGAGGATAAATTGAAATGCACTGGCACTGCAACCCTGTATCCTATTCTGTAAAGCACTCAATTGAAAAGCTTAATATGGTCATGAGGTAGAAGAACTTATTTTATTATGGGGCAGCAGTGCAAGGCTGCTTTCAAATGGCTTGTCGCTGAAACTTCTTTTGTTTCTATTTTGATTGAAAATGCACAGCAAAGGGAACGCAGCAACAATGTATTACATTCTAAGACAACAATCTGTCTGTTTCATGCAGACCTCCATAATAGACATTCTCAAAATCAGTCTGTCCATAAACAAAATGCCTTTATACTGCACAAGAGTGTGAATGCATGTGTGTTCTTATGTGAAACTTAATACTTATTGGTCAGTTTAGGTATTTTGTTGTCCTCAGTTTTAAGTAAGCTGCAGTCATGCATCCATCATGACAAATGATGAAACATTGAGTCATTAAGAATAATGAGATTTGATCTGATAGTTTCTATCATTTGTATTGTTTATAAGTGATTAACTCTGTGGTGTAACTATCTGAATTGCAGTCTGAATTGCATTTTTTGTTCGGCTTGTGTTTGTGACCAGATACTGTATCTGTATTAGTTTGTCATTAATAAAATTGTATTTTATAGTCATTTCGACATATAGGATAAACCCAGAACACTTAAAACACACTAATACATTGATTTAGATCTAATCTAACACTGTATTAGAGCAACACTCTAAATACTCTAAAATAAAGTCTGAGAAAGATGCATGTTAAAACTGATAAAAGGGAACAATACAGTTTCATGAGATGCAGACTTTGTATTAGATAAAGGGAGTATTGTTCCAGTTTCTGATAGAATTTCTAGAAATCTGAAAACCCCATTAAGTTGTTTATTATCCAGGGCAATATGAGGAAAAATCTGTCAGTTCATATATAATCTCTTGATTGTTTTAAATCAGAGTGGAGCAGGGTGACTCATGTATTTAACTTTGATAAAGATCATGATAATTCCCCTTAAAACTTAAAGGTTCTTTTTTTGCAATTCCTGACTGAGGAAACGGTTCATTTTCAGTTCCCTCAGTACTTAGTAAGTCCAAAGATCCTTAATATACATGCTTTATCAACCGTCTCTGGTAAGTCATATGAGATATGCTATGTATCTAAGGTATTTTGTTATGTATCCAAGGCCGTAATCATAATATAATTTGAGGGGGGCATGTCTCCCTCAGTATTCAACTATGCTGAAAATGCTTATTGCAGTTGTTTATGGGACACTCAATGTTGTAACACCTACAACATTACACAACATTAGAAGAAAGCAGAGCAAACATTTTGAGATAAATAAAAAATACACTTATTTTCCTATAACTATGCATAGATTTTTGTTCATATCATAGTTATGGTTGTAATTTATTCATTCCTAACCAATGTCATTAGATAAAATAACATGAAAAGGGGAATAACAGAGGTATGTATTATTGGACACTATTTTAAAAAGAAAACATATAAACACATCACTCCATCTGTTCATGACTTTGTATATGGGATATTTGTCCCCCATGTTACTCTATGGCTACGGCCTTGTATGAACCTCTCATTACGTTATGAATAATAATGATTTGTAGTGTGAAGTGTTTGGTTATTATTGTATCTGTATGTATGTATGTATGTATGTATGTATGTATGTATGTATGTATGTATGTATGTATGTTTGTATGTATGTATGTATGTATGTATGTATGCATGCATGTACAGTATGTATGTATACTCTGAAGGGATCTTTTGTTTCCTTTTTACAATGTAAGGGGATTAAAGCCTCACACACCAATCACAATCAAAAATGTAAACAATTAAACATGTGATCTCAGAATAAATGCTTTCAAAACGTATAAGAGGCATATATGTCATGCCTCATCACACAGTGTGCCAACACTGCAAGTGCTTTGCCAGTGATCAAGAAAAGCAACTCAAAAGCAGGGCGCTAAAATATTTAATAAGCAAGACACATACCCAGTAAGCTGCTATCCGCCAAAGGAGGTACAAAAGTTCATGGATCTAGTTCTAAGACTTCAAAGAAACTGTTGTTTTTTCTGTTAAATTCCTCTTTCAAAAAATTAGGTCAGCTTTCAATTTAGAAAAGAAGGGACCGCCTTTTTGAAATGTATTCAAGAATATTGGTTGGAGTAAACACAAGTCATTCCTCTATACATTGGTTAAATAATAACCCCAGTTAGCGCAGGCTGCTCTGCATCTATCATCTCGTATTTTCATCACATCACTCTATGTCTAAACAGGAGTATCTGGTTATAGTGAACAGTGAGGTCCTCATCATGTCCTACACTTCATAGAAATCATTAACACACTTTACCAGTGCAGTGCATACTGACACACGTTGCCTTGATGCCTATGGGCATTTGTGGTGCAAAGATCCCCTTAAGGCTCCCATATCAACTACACAGTAAATGGCTTATTAAGCACTTTTGTTGGAATGATTGATATGGAGCATTCAACACTCGCTGCCTATTGCCTTCATCAATTATGAGCCTAACACTGCTTTTCTCCCACATGCTAAACCACACAAGACTAATGCCACTTACAGTATACGTTATCACAAGTGATGTATGTATGTGTAAGTGTGTAAGTTATGACAATGATGTCATGACAATTAAATTGTATTTGGTCAGTGTGATCGCAAATAATCACTCCTTTTTTCAAACACTGAAATGTTCCATTGATGCCATAACTTTGTTTTAAAAAAACACTGTGAATTGCTGCACAGTACTGAGTCTTGGTGCTTTGTTTGGTGAAGAATAGCACCATTTGTCAGTGTATGTGATGACGTTTCCTGCATTATCTCTGTAGTATGACTCTTTGGTTTGGACTCTTTGCTACATTAGCTTATCATGGCTGGGCTTATTTATTTGTTTCTGTCAAAAGAATTTCAGTTGCTTTGAGAAGACTGAGCTTGACTAAACTATCATTTGTTATGTGTGAAGTCTTTGAGCGAGATATTTGTCAAGTAGGGTGGGAAATGAGGCGTGAACTGAGAAGAGGGGCCATCAGGGAAGGACAACAGACACTTTCACACTATGATTGTCCTTTGATGCATCTTGTGATAGAATGCATCTATTACTCTTAGCTTGTTTCATTCAAAGCTGAATATCTTTTGAACATTGCTATGCTGCTTGTTTTTTTGTTTATTTATTTATCTATGATGGTAATAGGGCTTGTGTATAGTTGGTGTCTTGTGGAGAAAAAAAAAATAGCCTCTTTATCTGCTCTGAAGCATACATTTTTCAGCTAGATTGACTCCAGATTGTGTTTTGATGTTAAACCACATTTGTTGTCTGATAGATTAGCCCTATATCTTTAATTATGTAAAAAGATGCATTCTGAATTCCTACAGTTGATCTGATAATCCTGACCTCTTCCACACCTTATAATGCTCAACCAGAGGAGAGAACTAACCATCCTAGTGATGCCTGTCTACTGTATATCACATAGGTGACATAGGTGGAGGCCCATCCCACATATTTCTGCCTGAAGTGGTACAGCCATGGTCATGGTTTTAACAAAGCTGCGGTTCTTTTTCCACCAGCTTTGGAGCTTGTTTGAGAGAGCTCTCCATCTGCTGTGTGCGCCATGTGAACTCACCAAGGAATTGCATTGCCCACAGCGGGAGCCATGCTGCAGCTCATCTTCCCTCTCACTGTCAGAGTGAAGGTCCCTTGATCCCAGGTATCACCCCTCGCAAACTCAAAAGGCCCCCAGGAGACATCTGGTCAGTCGGCTAGGAGGCCTCAATCCTACCAGAGGGACAGGCATACATGACATGCAGGGTGCCTCTGTGACATATATTTTCACAATTTTGAAACAAAATTTGATATGCAGTGTTGGAATTGAATACATATTTTATAACTTTCATCCAGAATTTTTAAATGGGCCTTCACTTTCCATTTGCATTTGTCATTGAAATATTTATGTTTTCTCCTAAGACAGCTCACAGACACTTGTATCCTAACAGAGATTATGATCCTTTTAATTAAAATCAAATCAGGAACCATAACTCAGAGCAGCTGCTTTATAAGTTCTGATTAGGGACCCTCGGGTCTCACCCTCTCAGTCCAAATTTAAATGAGACCCTCTTTGTCAAAAAAGCGTTATCATGGTTTGTATTCCCATACACAGTAAACTCAAATAGGTCAGAATTTGAATCATGTTAAATTAAATTGTGGTTACCCACCAGATATGTAAATCATAAAGGTCATTTTATTACAAGTCAAATGTTTCAGGTTCTCATGGCGATATTGAAGTCAACAAGCAGAACTGGCTGTCACTTTGTTTGTCTATGTGGGTCCAGTGGTCTGGTCTCTAATGGACAGATCCCCTTGACTGGTCATCTGAATCTAAGAATGTGTGTGTGATCTCATGTGTGTTGCTTGACAGCCCTGTCCCTGCAGATAGTCTGACCAGGACGTTTTAAAACTCCAAGCATTGTAGACTTTTAAGTTAGTCCTACAATTGATTGTGATTTGAAAGTCACACTTGAACTTCCTTAAAAAAATAAATAACACTCCCCCCTTCGCTTACAAGTCCTGTATTAGGACACACAGAATCTTATTCCATTCCATTCCCATTCTAGCATTTTATTAGAATATGGACAGAAAAATTATGGTCAAGATTTTGGTTACTGTGCAAGTTATAGCATAAGTGTACTTCTTACAAAGTATAACCAAAGGAAGTACGTATCTCATGACATGAATATTACATAAACACAGACAGACACGGTTATAAAATTCATGTGTGGGTAGGTATTATTTGTAGAAGACATATTAACTCCTCCAACAGTCTATGAAAAGAACTGTTTGACTCATGAGCTCCTGCATTTCCAATGTTCATTATGTATTGACAAGCCGTGTTTCTGAAACCCTGAATGTGTATGATGCAGCCATGTATTGACACTCACCCCCTCCTTCCTTGGGCTCTTTGTGTTTGTAAGATGGAGCTCAGCATGCCTGCGGTCACTCTCTGTGATATTAAATATTTATTATCTTTCTTACATTACTGACCTATTCCTGTGATGACTACGTCGCTTGTTTGGATCCAAACGGTTTAACATTCTTTGATGTCCTTTTAGCAACAATGCAAGGTTAATGGCAACAATGCAAGGTTATGGGATGCTTTTGCATCATCATCTGCATGCAGGCTTAGAAAAGACACAGAAACGGTTCCACAGCATCATGCACACTCATAAACAGTCCTGCACAGCAGGCTGACGAGTAACGTTAGCGGGTTTGACTTTCCTCTGAGTAGCAGACAGATAGCAGAGGGAGTGTGAAGTTCATTTGGATTTTCAAGTAAAAAATCCAGAACAGAGAGTAAAGCAGCACATCATTTGCTAGGACTGGTATCTAAAATCATATTTGCATATTGATCCATATTTGCATTAAATCTAATCTAAATATTGATTAGTGGCTCAATTCAAGCTGATATAATGCTTTGTGGAATTGATGAGAGAATCATGTCTGGCTGACCAAACCCAGTGTTTAGAAAGAATTGGACCTCTGAGAGGTTACAGAGGAAGGGACAGCCTGGTTTATTTTTTCAGGGTTTACTTTAATGCACACTCATCACAGGTAGGCCTACACAGACTGAAAATAAAACATAGAAAACAGACTGACCATAGTCTAGGTGGAAAATGGTAAATGGATATTGAATAGATTGAAAGTCTGTTCTGTGATTAGAGAAGCAGATTAGACATCTAGTGAGCTCTCAAATATCAAGCTCAAAACAACTGGACAAAGAAATACAGTGTGGCTGGGTTCTGGTGTGCCTTGGTTGAATGTTAGAATTCAGGGGAATTCTTTTTGTGGTTTTCTGACATAACTATGCATGCAGAAATGTACTATTTCAACTTATCTTTCTTGAATATTACACATTTTACCTTACCTAGGTGAAGTAGTATTTTATTTTTTTATTATTCCAGAGAATTATTACTGGCTGGTTTGCAATTATGTCTTTGCTGCTCTTGGCTGAATTTTAAACATGTTTGAGGTGTCTGATAAAGTGCCAAGTATTGGAAAAGTTTCCTCTGTGTGAAAGGGTTAAAGGTTAACTGATCAAATCCCATTCGTCAACAGTTCCTAGCTCTTTTGGATGTCTGCTTTCTGTTCCTTCAAAAAGTTGCAACCACCTTCCTGCTTGTACGAGTATTGTGCTTCCGAGCATAACTAGAAGGGTGTTTTTGCTCTGTTTTGATTATAGTATTATCTCTTCCATGGGAGAACAACTTGCACATCTCCCCAGGTGCATCGTGATTTCGCTCCATATGCTCTGTGAAAATAGTAATAAATCAAATTAAAAAGTAATTCTTCCCAACTGGTCCTTAGCAATGTCATTGCTGCCTCATTTATCATTAGCTTACCTGTGGAACTCATTTATCAAGTTTTATTGTAGGGATACACATTATTCAGAAAAAATGCTGAATAAAAAGCACATTTATGGTTTGATTTATAGACCAAATTACACTTACAAATATGAATGCGCACATACAATGTCACGGAACACCCTAAAGTTCTATGAAGGCTTTTCCTTTAACCGGTTTGCCAAACACCTTGGAACTGCAATTTTAATAGCAGCAATTATTTACCACTTCCATTAGTCTCATTAATACCCACCTTGTATTGCTATCTGTTTCCATGACATGCAGCACACCTACCCGCACCGTGTCCCCACAGAGGAAGCATGGTGTAGAGACTATGTGCTGTCAGCTGATTAATCAAGCACATTTTCAAAGGGAAATCAGGGGCAGTCGGCATTACAGCTGCCTGGTTGGATTAGTGCAGGAGAACATCACTGAAGCCATCAAAGGTCCCAATAACTGCAGCACATTAATGCAAATCCTGTAATCAGTACATGTAAGTCAGTCCTGTGCTTGAGCCAAAGGGCAACAGGACACATAGGTCATTCATAATATGTGTCTATATAACCATTGAATCTGTTCTCTTTTCTGTCCTTGACAACACTAAGGATATGAACCCTAGAGTATGGTAGGCTACAAAGTACATATGTTTCTGTATTAATGAATTTGATCAACTGAGAAGTACACACAGTGAAACTGCTTCTCTTTGATATTAGATTAATTTAAATACCTTAATGCCCTCTAAAAAGTCCTTGATTAATATTTTTTTATCTAAAACAGTAGGTTACTATATGTCAAAAATATCACTAAACTTTCGGAATCCAACCGAGGTAATCTAGAATGGATTTCCCTACCTTTCCACTTACTTCAATTCAATTCCCTCTCTCCCATTCACAACAGCTCAAGTGGATGCTTCAGGCATACAGCATAAAACAGCACACCAGCTATAGCTTGTCGAGTGATGTGTCAACGATAATGACCTAATTGCCTGCGTATAAACAAGCGCCTCTGGTCATTTATTTCCAACCTAATTTGACAGGCACATTTCTTGTTTTGGATTATGTAATGGAAAACAGTGTTCAGTGATAAGCAGTGTGTTGTACCTCAAAGCTGGCAATTAATTTCTATTAAACAGACATGATAAGCTGCAAGGAGTAAACTCACCTTTATTTAGCTGACGCGGAGGCCTGAACAGTGATACATTAAATAGCAAATAATAACACCATTTAAGCATTTAGACAGTAGGTAAAAAAACAGACACAAGCTAAGGGCGCATGAGTGGGTCAATTTGATGTGGTGTCAAATCCACATTAAATAATACAACATCAAAAGAAGTCCGCACACTGTGGATGTATACTGCAGATGATGGCTTTAATGCACTCCGGAGCATTAGTTAGTGAAGCAAGCTAAGCTAAGCAAAGTAAGAAAGTGAGCAGTGAGCAAAGTGAGCTCAGTAAGCTAGCATCCTCTGGCTGTTGTCCAGCCTTTATACCCCTTCAAGTCATCCCAGACAAGACCCACTCTGTTTACAGATAACTGACCAAGGTCATATGGTACTTCATGGTCCTTCACCTTTGCCCTCTCATCCTGTTTTTCCTACATTCTTTAGGTTTTGATTACATTTCCTGGCGCCAAACCTTATTGATGACCCTGTCAGCCAGGTCTGCTCTTTCCCTTAAACCAGTCTTCCTTTCCCACACTGAACATACTACAGACTTCAGTTTCACAAAACAGTGATATTACACAGAATAAAGATACTACATAAAAGATATATAAACTAAAGGATATATGTCAATAAAAGTCACGACATTCCCCCCTTTGAGCATGAAGTGCTCACTTATGCAGCAATATCAAACATTTATCACTATTTTAACACATCCCCTACTATCAAGAAAATACTGCTGCTAAGCTGAGTCACACTACAAACAGTCAGCTAAGCAAACCAGTTAACTCAGCAGCAACTATGACATTAAGCAATTGTCCCCAATACCACTGCTAAACATAAAACACTTATATTAGTACTGTTATTACACCCTTGAACCAACCCTCACTTAAATCAAATCCAATAGTGTAGTGTTATTATCAAATAGAATGGCAAGTTTCAAATCCTCTCGGTGGAAGCGAAAACCCTTAAGGGAAAACCTCTTTTTTTTGTTTTTAGAGGAAAAAACCTTCATAAGGGAAACTCTTCTACTGTCCTGTTTGTACAGCAACACTTGTTTACAACAAGCGAGAGGAGAAACTTTCCTTCAACTACACATATGCTTTTCCATCCCATAAATTCATCAAATGAGCAAACAGATCACATCAGAATTCCTGATGGGTGTTTTCAGATAGAGCTAGTCCTATAATATTCTAAGATTCTACATGAAGATAGGTTACATGCTATAATGACCCTCTTCTCTGAAAACAAAGTAACACCAAACTATTAATAATTCATTCTCATTACACACAGTTTTTAGTCCATTGCTTGTTCCTCGGAGATGGCAGAGTGTAAATGCAAACGCAGATGTATTAGCAAATGTTGGATGCTGCGCTTCAAGTGTGAGGTATGTTACGAATATTGCAATTCCCAAAAACAAAAGCCATTGTCTTAGTTCTGCACTCCATCTCATATGCTCTGAGAACATTAGTGGCTTGGCTGTTGGACGGAGGGAGTCCACACCCAATCCCACTTCATCAATGAAAGAGCTGGTTTTGCTTCCAACCAGCATACTGTATCCTAATTTTCCTCCTTTCTCCAATCCTCTATGAGAAGCATCAGTTCTGGCATCACTGGCATCACTGTCATGTTTCCATTTCCTTGTCATCTGTCCTGGCACTAGTATCTCCTTCCACTAGGGTTGCCATTTGCTTCATTCATCAACAGCAGTGATCCATTTCTCCCAGCCACTGTTTTAAGCACTATGGATCTCAAACAAGGAAGAAACAAAGAGAAAACAAACACAAATACAAGCAAACCTATTCCTACAACTATTCCTATTTGTGCTAGCCATATTTCTAATCCTCCTAATGCCCCCTTAACTAGCATTCTATCATTATTAGTTTTGCCATAGCTATGTTATGGGAATAAAAGTACTGCAATATACTCCTATGTTGACACACACTCCACTTTCTTTGGCTAATATCTGATCCAACATTATCCAGTTGTGCATAGCTACCCAGGTTGCAGCCACCTGTTCTCTTAGTGCTCCAAGCACATAACAGACTGCATTCATATTGGAAGATTCACCAATATTCCAGATTCCTGGTGGTTGATAAGATTTTGTCAGTCAATAATTTCTGTGTTACCTGAGTCTTCTTTGTCAGCCTCACTTGTGAAAAAAAACAGTTGAATGGCTCATTTCCTGGTGATTTGGTGGTATGGACTGGGATCTCTGCCGTTTTCTGTCCATTCCCTGATTGTTATCAGGCAGATGTTGCTCGGACAATGTCCCCCCTTCCTCACTGGATTCCTTGCCTGAAAGTCTACCCTCAACAGGGGAACAGGAGCATACATGCCAAAAACACTATACCCACCACTGCCAGGATCATTTCTGTCCCCAGGCAGTATACTGTAGGTTGTTGACTCTTTTCCTGTAGGTCCATCTGAAAGTCCTTTTCCTGCTTATAGATTGTTCTGTGAATTAATGACAATTATTCCATATAATTTCTCATTTATCCTTGGAGCTGATCCAAAGGTGGGCCTCTGGTGGACCTCTCAGCTTTTATCTTTAATGCAAAAAGTGATTACTCTGGTTTTATTGTAACCTTATTTGCATCAAAGCAATGCGTAAGGCATCAAACCAGTTTAAATCTGTTGAGGCATATATTTTAGCAATTCTCCCTTTTAACATGTAATTTGCCCTTATCATCTGAAAACCCCTACAAACCACTACCAAAGTTTCTTATTTTTATCATATCAATGTAATCAATAACTAAGTGTTTTTATGATCCTTCTGGGACCTAATGGTTTAGACAACACTATCACTTTCCTGATATTATGACTATACACATGACATCTGTTAGACTATCATCAATAACTTCCTGTAACTATGAAAATCCTTCAATAAAAATATTCCTCTTTCCTACTCCCCCTTGGCATAGATCCCAACTATGCAAAAGGAAAGCACCATATCAAGTACTGTATCTGTTGGGAAAGTATCTGGTTAGTATAATATAAATGCCACTAACCATTAAAGTTACAGTTATGGTATTCAGCAGACTCTTTTTTTTTTTTTTTTAAAGTGACATTCAAATAAAACATTAATCAAATAATGACAGTGAAAAATTATAAAAATCTGTAACCCAAGGTAACAAATGTAACAAATCATACAATTTAACATTCTACCAGGGTTCGCCCCCCTTTGTTACTGTGATTAACAGAATAGAGTTGGTGGACCTCCATTCCTTCCATGAAGACCAACATCTTTCCACCAACTTTTCTATTTCTGAAATAATAAAACATTTTAATCTTCTGACAATGACTTATGATAATCCTAATTCCATCTATTCTCTTTTTGCATAGAGATTAAACAAATTTCCCTATAAGCATTGTTATTTTACTTATTGTCAATTTGGGATACTACTTTAAGACTGGTTATTATGTAAGCTATATTAATTAGATGTTTTAGGACATACAGTAATCTCATCATTTCTTCAACATACCTTACTCCAATTTTCTCTGCATGTCATAGACTTTTATAATGTTTTATTCTTCAAAAACTAAGCTTACCTCTATTCCTAATTATTCTAACCCTATACTACTTTATCTAGGCTATCTAAACTATTAGTAAATCCTAGTTCTATTTTCTTATTCTATCAATCCTATTTCTCTGCTTTCTTTATTTTATCTATTGGTTTTTTTTATCAAATGTCATAGTATAGTACGTAAGATCTTTTGGCTTCACATTAGTTACATGTAAAGCAGATATTACATCATTTCAATATTTCTACTAACTTTATTTTTCCCATTAAAGCTAAATCATTCTATTCCTTAGACTTGTTGAGTGTGAGTGACCACTAGGGAACTCCCATGATCTAGAGGTAATATTTTAATATGTAACAGTCCCTAGGACATAGTCAAGTTAGTCTTACCTACTTACACCACCACCTATCCTGAAAAATTAATGGAGTGTCATTTGACATTAAAAATAGCAGTGTTATCACTTTGTCACTTAATTTGATCAAAACATTTGCATTTACAATTAATTAAATAGTAGTCACTTCTATTCAAAATAACAATAAAAATATAATAAAGGTAAGAATAAGAGTAATCATACTTTAAATTTGCTTAACAAAGTATTTACCTACTTACCCTGAGATGTCTTAACTACCTTCTCTGTACCTAGTCAGGGCATCGCTGGGTATCAGGTGGGCTCACCCATAAGATAGTCCCTCATCATGGTTTCCTCATCAACTCCCTTTGATAGTATTGGTATACACCTTCTCTTGTAGAATTTCTAGGCCTCCTTAAAACTATGCTATTTCACAAGGGAAGAGGAAGGCATGCTCGTTGGGCTCATCCTTCAGTGCCTGGGTGTCTCCTCCCTCTCCCTGTCCTGTTTCTTTTGTCCACTTCTTTGACAGTCAAAACAAACTGATGATTGTCTTGATTCAGATGTCCATTCTCACATGATGCCTCCTCTGTAATTGCCTCTCACTCTGCCTTAGTTATTCCCATCTTGTCTTAGTCTCCACCCCCACTGACGTGGAGATTGTGGCTGCCATGGGCTTGACTGTGCCCACTATAATAGGTATCCATAGGCCAGTAGACTGACAGGTTTGGGAACACCTGTGATGGTTGCTCCTACTGCCATAGTGTTGAGGATGGTGCTGCTACTGGTTTCCCCAGACTTGAAGCCTTAGGTCACCATAGGTGCCTGTATTGTCTTTTTGATGCTGCAAGCGCTTCCATTGCACTTCCAAGTTCCCTCTTTGCTCTCCAGCTTGCCACTGTTGCCTTAACAAAGGCCTCAGAGTCCTTATCTCTTTTCAGTTTGTCCATGCTCAGCACTGTTGTGCTGAACTTGCTCAGAACTCAGTCAGGACAGGGAGTACTTGGATTAACCCCTGCACATCAGCATGTCCTCACACGGCTGGTAATGAGCCTTTCCCCCCTTAGATATAAGAGGCAGCATTACATTTACTGTTTAGCTGGAGGGAATGAGGAAATCATGCTGCAGTCAGCTTGTAGTATTTACTAGATTACTCTCTATCTATCATCTACTTTATCTTGCCCTTTTGTAATTTACCATTAACTGTACATTTTATCCCTTATATCTTCCTATAACATCTGCATCTATTATTATTCCTACAGTCATGGTCACTCACTCCCAAGTCATCTCCTTACTTCTGCCTCTTATCTCCTATTGTATTAATCTATCAAGATGTCAAGATGTTTTTGAGCATTTTAAATACCTCTTTCTCCTACTATTTCCACTATGACTGACCTATTCTTCTTATAGCTCTACTATTGTGTCAATTTTCATGTAATCCCTGACCTTTGTAACAGTGCTAAATCCATTAATTCTTGTATAGGCCATAAATCTGTATATTTCCTCATTCTCTCAACCACTTTTCTGCAACACTTTTTCATTGTACTGTTTACCCACTGATTGGTCTCTTTAACTATCAGAATGGGGAATTGCACTTTACACTAAGTCATTTTACTTTAGCCTAGGGTTTCTGTAACACTACTTATTACCTTATAGGTGACTATCAAATTTCCATACTTACTTGGTTGACCATGGCATTCCCTTTACCATTAGTCAGCTTACCCAGTTTCTCTAAACATTACTAGAGTAATTATCTTATATAATTCTATAACTTTGAAGCTCTTACTGTCCATATGCTGCATTCCAAAGTGAATGGTCTAATATATTATGCCATTCCTCACCACCAAAACATACTTCCAGTTAATTGTCTCCATGTATTTTAATATCCTTTAGCACTGTAACTTTATCAAAAGTGTAATATTAAAATCTACTAAATGAATTTTATGAAATTAACTGTATCATACCTTATCATACCTCCTCTCAACATTCAACATTCATTCTTGAATTTCCCCTTTGGGATAAATAAAGCATCCATCTATCTATCCCAACCTCTAGCTATAGTTAAATAAGTATCCTTAAACCTTTCCTTCAGTATACATATACTATACTACATATACAGTCTCTAAGTATAAATCTAAGTATAAGTGTAGGCTAGATATACTTAAAACCCTTATGTATACCAAGTATAAATCAATTTCCCATTTCTATGATTTTTACACAAAAAGTTTAAGCTATGCATATTCTTAGTTAGAAATAAATAGACCCACAGTACATTTCACAAACTAATTTTGCTAAGGGAGTCACTACTCAGTTCCCTCTGTACTGAGCTCCCATAAAACCCCAACAGCAAATTAACTAACACCCCATATAACCCTATAACCACTTAATTATAACAGTATTATCTAAATTATAATATAGCTATGCAAATAACAAATGATACTCTAGGGCCAAGCAGCTTAGCACCACTTTCCATCAAATAACCCCTCAGTGCTAACAACAATTGCTGCCTTATACCATATGATTCTTCAAACCATTTGACAGGTAGAAACTAAATATCCCCAGAGATCTTCTGAAACCATCAATATCCCCATCATCTAGATTGTTAAATATAAAGTAGTAATCCAAAACGTTTTAAGTCAGTCAGAGTCAGTCTTTTTCAGTGTCGCCGTTATTTCAAATATTAACCATTTTTTGATTATTATCATATGTCAGTTGATCTTGGCTTATGCAACCAGTGATGTGGACAATACAAAACCCCTTTTCCAACTCTTAACAAAAACAGGACTATGTGGGAAGGCTATAACCATAGCCTATAGCCATAAACCTTTTCCACATAGCAGGACAGCTCTAAAACCAAATGACCTTGCCCAAACCACCTCTTCAGAGCTAAACAGTCACCTGTACCTTTAACTGTAAATGTACATGGAAACAATACCTGATCTTATTGTATATTAACACCCATAACACCACAAGGTGTTCACTCATAACACACATACTCATGACACACATACCACAATACACCAGACATATAACTGCAATGTGAGTTATTGATAAACCTTATTGAGTTCCTGTATATGTCTAGAACATTATCCAAAGGAGTCTTAAATTCAATTATTTTTCCCCAATAACATTGTGGTCCTCCATGAACTATAATCCATCACAAAATCTTTCTAAAGCATACCTAAGCTTCAACAATGTTACCATGAACCAAATTAACTTCAATACTGCTATCCAGTGTAGTAATGCCAGTTGCTGACCCAGCTTTAGCCTAATAATGCCAACAGCTATCTGAGCCTAATAATACTATGCAAACCTAGCCTAGTCATGCTAATAGCTAAGCTATTTAATTTAGACCTATTATTAATACTACTATCATAATTATCATATCCTTAACAATGCTAATTTAACAGTTGAACCTACCACCTACTGATAAGCTAATATATTGTATATCATTAGTAGGCTACCACTAATATAACCTATCAATTGCCAACTTACTACTACTACTACTACTACATAATATATATCTTAGTCAACACTGGACACAACAACACTTTTCCAACACCTGGAACCGCCATCAGCATTCATCCCAAATCCTGGATCTTAAAACTCTATATTTAACCATGATGGGCCTACTTATGCATCTGTCAGTAGGCCTACTCATCCACAGCATAGCACAGATGTGATTTTTCCCACTAACTCTCTCTAACTTGTAATAATACTCTTATTATAAACAAGGCTAACTTGAAATGACCTTTTAAGCATAACAGAAACCTAAAGAGACTATTAACCAACCAATACACTATACATTATGGGACTACTACCATAGTGAATTATTTATACACATAAGCTATATGACTAAAGTATGTAAACACTAATATCATTTGCCTTTTATAGAGTATCATGAAAATCTTTTAACATAGAACTGTAGAGTATTTTAAAGAAAATCAAAAACTAGCAGAACTGTTTCTGTATCTCTCATTATTGCCAATTCAATTTTTAAAAGGTCAAAGTGACTATGACAGCCCCAGTGTCAAGCAATGAAGCTATTCCTCTTTTGCCTTGCCCATCTATTATGGCAATATTATATTCTCAGCAAGTAGCACTCCACTTCTGCAGACAACTGCCCACTGTAATTCAGAACCATTCTGTTCTGGCGTTACCAACCTTTCAAAACCATTTTCCCACTACCACATTCTCATTATCAACCATTTCTAATATTTTGATCATGGAAGACCAAAACATTCAACCCAACACTTTGCAGTATTAAACATTCCCCAAAAATCTTTCAAAGTGAAATATTTTCCAATATTTCCCAGTTCAACATGCCTTAACCATCTCAGACCTACATCCTTTGTCCCCAGCAGACCTTTGCTCTGTTTACACAAGCCCCCACCTTTTCCTATTTCAACCAGCAGCTCCTCTGCCTGGTATCACACACACACACACACACAGCCTCTTCTCCTTTAATCACACGTTATGCAAATATATGACGCCTTTTACCAATGCTCTGCCATGGACTTCTAATTCTACCAGCCACATATACTAAAAAATCAAGTAACACTTCTTTGTATTCTCTTTTAGCTTTACATCCACAACTTTTACACAACATTATTAAACATTATTCCGGCACCAGGTGCCTTACTTGGCCATCCACTCGCTCTTGGAGTGTTTCAACTTCAACTTATTCAGACCTGATATCAGCTGTACTCAACTTGTTAGTATTATTTCCTCCACATGCAGGAAATGAGGTCTTCACATGCAGACCTGAGGTCTTCACATGCAGACCTTTCAGTTTTTCACATGCAAAACTGTTACTTTTATCTCTCTCATTCCTTCTCATGCAGGAATTGAGTTAGTTCTCCACATGCAGAACTTTAAGTTTTCCCCATGCAAAACTTCTTTGATATGGCTATAGTATTCCTTCACATGCAGGAATTTGCCTAGTTCTCCACATGCAGAACTTCTGATTTCTTTTGATTTTCCACATGCAAAATCATTTCCATTAGTGTACACACAAATGCTTACCATAATCTGCAGTATTAATCCCTTGGTCTTTGTTTTAGCAAGATTCTTTGACTGGAGGACGTTTTAGACAAGTATTCATAACTCAGTGTACAGCCTGATCAGAGGAGTCTAGCTGCTATTAAGCAAAAGTTGCTCACCTTAGTTTAAGTTGCGCATCAGCCTCTCCCCTGACCAAACCCTGGACTCTGAGATGATGCCTAAATATTGTCCTTTCCAACTCCTGGCTGGCTGGCCAATTATGTGGTGTCAAATCCACATTAAATAATACAACATCAAAAGAAGTCCGCACACTGTGGATGTATACTGCAGATGATGGCTTTAATGCACTCCGGAGCATTAGTTAGTGAAGCAAGCTAAGCTAAGCAAAGTAAGAAAGTGAGCAGTGAGCAAAGTGAGCTCAGTAAGCTCAGTAAGCTAACATCCTCTGGCTGTTGTCCAGCCTTTATACCCCTTCAAGTCATCCCAGACAAGACCCACTCTGTCTTCTACCACTCCCACTATCTATGTTTACAGATAACTGACCAAGTAACATATGGTCCTTCACCTTTGCCCTCTCATCCTGTTTTTTCCCATTCTTTAGGTTTTGATTACATTTCCTGGCGCCAAACCTTATTGATGACCCTGTCAGCCAGGCCTGCTCTTTCCTTAAACCAGTCTTCCTTTCCCACACACTGAACATACTACAGACTTCAGTTTCACAAAACAGTGATATTACACAGAATAAAGATACTACATAAAAGATATATAAACTAAAGGATATATGTCAATAAAAGTCACCTTGAGCCAGCACTACTCAGTTGACTTCAAGTCAGTCAGTTTCTGAGCAAATGCTCTTTAGGCATTACATGCTGTTCAGCACGTATGTTTGAGTTACTATTGCTGGGTGATAAGTGATACGTGTAGTATTTTACAACTCTGTGATGTGTACACTTAAAGCCATGTTCTGCTCTCCATTTCAGCATACCCCCGCCTTAATGTCAGTTTAGCCATTTACCTCATCAATCCATCTGGAGGCTGAATTAGCAAATTGCTTCCAACGCAACTCACTTTTGACAACCTCTTTGGTCTTAACATCAAAAGCTCCGGAGGAGAAAAAAAAAGTGCAACCCAGGAATTTGCAGTGTAATGCAAATTAAATGATGCAGTGCCCCCTCTCACCTCTCCAAAATAGACACATTTTTTAATGTTGATTAGCTTACTAAATAATATCAACACTGTTTTGGATAATTTCTTTTTTGTTTATTATATTGTGTACTTGAGTTTGAGTTTCCAACTTAAAATAGCCGTCCTGGAGCCTCTAAATCTATTATATATCCAAATCCTCATTTATACTGCAGTAAATAGAGCAGAGAGTGTATGTCAAATACTCAGTTTTTTCCAGAGTGACTGAGGGCGCATTCACACTAGACTCTTTGCGCCGAGCCGCAGTTCGTTTGCACCGATGTGGTTATTTTTGCTAATGTGAACGCAATCTACCGAACCCGGGTGTGGACCCAGGACTGGACCAGAGTCCACCAGATAACAGTGGTCTGGGGTACGGTTCGCTAGAACTCGAATACTCGAGTTCAAATGCTATCTGTTCCAAAACCAGGAAATAAAGAGAGTCTTTTTGTGATGTTGCCAAGTAAATAGAAAACTATTCTTTATGACATAAACGGACCTGCAAACAAAATAGTAATGTGAACGGAAACCAGCTGGGTCAGGTCTAGGGGAAGTAATCACACTCGGGTTCGGTCCAGTTAAACGGACCATGGGCTCTATCTTGCACACCAGCGCAATTGACTTTGTATACTCGCGCTTTTGTCTTTCCTATTTTTCAGTCATCGCATATTGGAATTTTCCCTCCACAGGTACATGTGTGCCCACGGGGGCGTTTCAGCGAAAAGAGGGGGCGTGTTACGGCGCAAACGGTCCCTGTTGATATTTTGCAGTTTCAGAAAACAATTCCGCCACAGACCAGGAACTTCCTGGTCTAAAGTCAGTGGCGCAAATTCAGATGCTATTTTATGTCAGCCTAATAGGAGTAGCTGTGGGACAAGCATTGTGGTGGAGTGATGTCTAATTGCAGTGCTCACATTTACTGGACTGATAGATTGCTGTGATTCTTATGCTTATATTCACTGTGTGACTGGTTGTAGTGCTCACGTATATTTGCTGTGCTCCTATTGATTGTATGCACCGTGTGATGGAAGATTGCTATTACCCAGACTGTTTCCTACCGAGGCTCTCAACTAACTCTTAATTGCTTGACGTGGACAATTATACTGACTATTACTACCCAGCCTATCCACAATCGCAACAGACAGCGAGGAGGAGTAGAAAAAGAGGTGGTACAGCACTTACCGGGAGAGACGGTGGGGAGCCTGACGCCACATCGGCCTTGGAGACGCCGCTAAACCTGAGGGGGAAGACGCGAACGACGGACGAGCCAACTACCTGGGCTACGAAGATTCGATCCCAAACAGCGATCAACGCTCACTATTTCCAGCTAAAGGGACGTAAGTCTGCCTGCTTGTTTGCGTGGTTGAACTTGTTTGAATGACCCACGGTGTCCTGATCCCTTGCCTCTTTGCTGTTCGAGGTGTGTTGGTTGCTGGTTCCGGGTTGCTGACAACGTCACTGGGAATTCGGGGGAACCCCTATCGTCACACGGAGGCGCGGCCGATGACGTCACACACCGTAGTTCCTGACCAGAAGTCAATTGAAAGCTACAGACGGTTTCTCCGTCTACTACACCCAGATCGTCTCAGCTTAAGCTTGAACTGTGAACTTTAACTCACTATTTTTAACTAGTTTTAAATCTTACAACTATATATTAGAAATAAAGCAACTTGTATTTTTTTATACTAAAATTTGTTGTGAGCTTCTGTGTCCTGGGCATTGGTGAAAGGTTATGGGGAGTGTCTGAGCAGAAAGTTACCAGTTATACAGCCGTAAGACGGACACTTACACTTGCAGGAGCGCTTGCTTGGGCGCCTGTGTTGCGCAATGCACTTTGCTCCTCTCATCTATACGACACAGTTCCCATTTCTCCAAACCATACATAATTACAAGGACAAATATATTAGTGGACTTAATGAGACGTGATGTTGAACTGCATGCCGATGCCATTTAACCCAAATGTCCCAGCAGCAGCACGGGAGAGGAGAGCTTATCTGACAGATCTGCATTGTCTATAGTGAGGTAATGTTAGATTACATTGCAAAAATATCACCATGCATTCATAACCTCTTGATTCAGTGAGAGTGATCTCAAAACATCGGAAAGTGACATTTCTGTATTACATTTTGTCAAGAGGAAAAATCAATAGCAAACTGTTCCCAACTGACTATAGCGCTGTGAACCGTTCCTGGCTGCGCCTGGCAAATCCACCATCATAATAGCAATCCGCTATGGAACAAGCGTGCCTGTTGTTAAAGGGAATGTGAGATGACGCTCTGATTGGTTTATTGCATGTTACTTCCAAACCACACCCATGAATAATGTAGCTACTACAGACCACCCCATTTTAGATTTGTGTCGGGCACAACAGTCATAATCCCGCTGCTAAAATAGAAACAGCGCCCAAGATCCGCCCACAAAGTCAATTGCGCTAAAGTGTAAGATAGAGCCCAAAGTGTGAAGGCAACCTTAGTTACTGGCATGAACCAAGTGCACTTCACAACTTTAGACCTAACCTAATGGCAGAGATCTTCCTCTCCTCCTCCTCTTCCTTCTCCTATCTTCTACGAGCCCCAGTTCTTCCCCTAGACTTGCCATGTATTTAGCAAAAGACAACTGACAGGCAAACATTTGTTATGCACATAAGGTTAAGTAGGAGTTGAAGAATGTTGAATGAAAAGAAGGAGAGGAGAGAACAAGCAGATGATTTCATACACGTCTGAATAAAACATATTAGCATACATGCGGCATACATGAATCAGTCAAGACACATGTCACTATTTAGTAAAACGTGCGCACAATTTACTAAATCGTACGCACAATTTACTAAATCGTGCGCACGTTTTACTAAATCGTGAGCACGATATACTAAATTGAGAGCACAATTTAGTAAAATGTGCGCACAATTTAGTAAGACGTGCGCACGATTTTGTAAAATGTGCACACAATTTAGTAAAATGAGTGCACGTTTTCTGGATATATACCAAACAATATCTTGCAATGACACCTCCTGGGCTCCGTACATAACAGTTTGGTGGGAATGAACAGTTGTAAGAAGAGGCTTTCTGCAAGTGAATCAGGTGTATACAGGAGTAGGAACACAGGTTAAAGTAAAAGTAGGAGTTGGATATGAATGTAAGGTAGGGTAAGAGAAAAGGGTTTGGGATGGGTTTCAGTCCTCAGGGTTCACAAACCCTGATTGGGATACGAGAAGCTGACATACCTCAGTCACCCTATAGGCACCCAAAGAGACAAACATAAGTAATATAATTTCATGAGTATCAATGCCATAGCACAATATGACACAGAGAGAAGGTGAGGTAGAGGGAGAGGTTGTGCTGGGAATAGTGGGAAGTTGCGGAAGGTGTGAGATCTTGATGCATTATTCTGAAGGTTGTGTGATGAGAACTACATTTAGTTTAGATTTAAAGATGTAAAGAATGTCCACTGCTCAGATGGAAAAAGGAACATTATTCCACAAGAGGGTGTCTCGATGGCAAAAGGCTTTGCTTCTTGTTGTGCTTTTTGATACTGTTGAAATTGCAAAAAGACCTGCACTCTGGTAACAAAGTGGTCTTGTTGGATGTGGGGGGGCAATTAATTCCTTAATGTAATTTGGAGTTATGCCATTAAAAGCTTTCAATATTAGAGGGAGTACTTTGAAGTCAATTACTTGTAGCGGGAAGCCAGTCAGGGAAGTATAAGAGAGATATATCTATTATAGGTCTACTAAGTATATAAGCAATTTTATTCTGAATAAGATAATTGAACTATTCTTACATTTGGACAGGAGAGCATTGCCATAGTTTAGTCTGAAAGTAATAAATGTGTGGATTTGATTTTCTGCATATTGAAGGGATGGATCCTTTGGTAATATGATGTACATGGAAAAATGTTTTGAGATATCTTTTCATTTATAACAGCCCCCACTTTTGATACTACAGGAAACAAGTGTGTGCAGATAGATACCAAATACCAAATACCAAAAACACCAAACAACTAATAAATAGTTACAGTTATACTAAAATAATGAGGTATTTTTAAGATATTTGGTGAGGTTGTGTTAGCCTGGGTGAATTTAGACCACAGAATGATAAATGCATGTACGCTGGGTAGCAGAAACAACAGATATGTGCATTAATCCAAAAATGTGCAGTCACAATGAACTTAATGTTGTAAGTGTTCTTGTGTGTTTACAATAACTTACTATTTTGACATAATGCTAATTGATTAGCACTCTTCCCTACTTAGCTGCACCATGATGAACTCTGAAACAGTGTGAAACACAAATAGCAGCTGCACATGTAGATGTTGATCGATTAATTTATTTTCATAAACTAATGTAATATTTAATTCAGTTAGAATGTGCATCTGTCATGTCTCTGAATATTGAATCTGGTCTCATTCAGTGAGCTACAGGTAATGGTAATATTGGATAAGGCAAGATGAAAAGGAAAATGTACACATCTGTAAATTAAAAACATGTAAGACACTAAAAAGTTCAATGTTTTGTATAGGCCTATAAACCACTGAAAAGAGAATGGGTGACCTCTTGCATTTTAAATTCTGATCACTATGCTACTTTATAGAATGTTCCAGTAATCCATGCTCTATCCACTGACAAACTGTTTGAAGAGCTCAGGGCTTTGCAGGCAGACATACACTCTGATTAGGCATGTGGCCACACTCATCATATGCCTTCTTGCTGACTCCCCCCTAAGCCCTTATGTATGAAATTGGCATTAATGGAAACATGGCTGTGAGAGAGAGATATGGAACTGAACTCTTGTTGACTCTCAACTCAGGTGTGCTCCTGCATTTCAAAAGAAGGTAACCTTGTTCATGTCTGGGTTAACTGAGTTGTTATGCTCATGTATTATACTGTGCTTGTTCCAAGCTTCATTTCCATATTCGGTGGGATGTGGGAGGTCACTGATGGTGTGTGCTGCTTCACCCAACCCACTCAACCTATCTATATATCTGCAATAACTAAATAAATATACTTACAGTAACAGACTTGCCTCCAAGGGAATTAAACAAAGATGAAAGCTGTCTGGCTGCACATCATGATGTGAATGTAACTCCCAATCTACATCTTTAGGTTGAGTTCTTGGGCAGAGGTAGCCTAGAAATCTATACGCACCCTAGCGGCTGCAAATTACATTTGCTGCCAGGGCTAGTCTAGCAACTCTCCGTTAGCTTGTGAGCTCGAAAAATTTAATTTCTATCAGGCCAATCAAATCGTGTATAGAGTTGTTAGGCGGGCTTAACATAATGATTGATGGCAGAGTTGCAACGGTTTGGCTTGAAATCCCTGCTACTTGAAAACAAATAAGATAATGTTGCTGTTGGCGAACAGTGTGACACGAGTTAAGCTTTTATTAAGTTGGCAAAAGTTTGAACTAGCCAACTAGCTCCGCTGGTGGGAAACCATGGGACTCATAGCTGTCCTATTATGCAGAGGAAATTTGAAAGACAACCGATTATCCCGCCCCTCGGACTGAGCACTGCGAACAGTGAGTGCCCAGACCCTACATTTTAATGTGGGTCTGGCTCGTCAGGCTAGGGCAGAGGCTTATATGCTAAAATTGCCACTGTTAGTTGATACAAGAGTGTTAGATGAGAAGATTTGTTTAGATTTGTTTTGTTCGTTTGATTGTTCATTTGTGTTTTGTTTTAAAAAAAAAAAAAACACTTACTTTTCCTTTCATGACTGCGGCTTGCCGCTTGCCCAATTTAGGTTTGGGTTGTGCAAAGTAACACAAACTAAAAATATGACTCTCAAAGTTGTGCCTCTCAAAGTCATCGATTTAATAACTAACCGATGTGTGCCTTCCAAATGAACCTGCAACTTTGTTGTCATACACCTGGGAGAGAGAATATATGTACATGCCAGATTTCAACAGATCTTTTGATGACTGATGACTGGCTTTGAAAAATATCAACAACATACTTTTCAGATCTGCCCAAAGTAAAAAGGTCTCTTCATTAAACATACCATGAGGGCACTTTATCAGCTCATAGTGGCATGAATATGATACTATTCTCAGAGAAGTGTTTAGTCACACACACTCTCTCTACTATACCCTCCCTCACAATAGCTTTGAGATACATGCAGCACTTACCATTCACCACTTCAGTAAGGCGTAAGGTTTGCAAATCATGAAACATCAGATTGAATAGAATGCAACATCTCTCAACAGCAACTTGCGAGCTGATGTCGAGTGGGACTCTTATCGAGAGAGCACAGGTAAGTCACTCAATAATGTGAGCATAATCTCAAACACTGATAGCGTAGTGACATTAAACTCCCCTCGATTCCATTACCTGATAGAAGGGACTTGAGAGGACGACAGGCCACTAGACTTGAAGTGATTGGATCAAGGTTACACAGCCACATCCTACAGTTGGTTTGACGGAGAATCTGTTCATCAGTCTGACGGTTCATGCCGGCGGGAGATAATGTTTGCATTAATGTGGGAATGAGCGTCAGTGCATCCCCTCCAACCTCAAAAACAGCCATGTAAACACACATAAACACACAGCAGAACCAAATGCAGATAAAGCCTGAGTTTCAGCCTGTAGCCTCTAATTCAATGAGTGTCACTCACTTCTGTTGGGCTTGATAACATTCCCCATGATGCCCAACAATTCTGGCAAAGTTTTCAACAGCTGTGACCCGGAACACACTGTACGAAGCCAGACAAACGCTGCGTTTCTTTTGCTGGATGTGAGAGCACCTGCCTGCAGAAGAGGTGGAGATTGTGGAGGCCGATTCTAATCTACAAAAGCATCTCCCTGGAGACAGACAGGGCACCACGAACACACCAGCGGTCCATGGGAACAGCTTTCATTTACTCCACTTGTGCAGCTTAAGATGTTTCCCCATGGATGTAAGAAGATTAACAGAGTGGTGCTGCTCGGTGTGAGAAAACAGCAGGCAGATAATAAGATACAGTGCCACTTACTATTTACTTTGCAGGTTTAATGTTAGAGGCTTGATCCCTGTGTCCTATTGTTTGGTTTCGCTGTGTGGGGCACTTTTAACATTGGCAGCTTGGCTTAAGAGGAGCTCTCAGAGGTGGCCTGGGGGTAGCAAGTTAGCAGGTGGTTCCTTCCTTTCAAGGGTTTATATCTAACCTAAAGCAAAACAACTGCTTTACCTAAGTGTCTCTCAATGAGTTGAATTATAAGTAGCTTCTGTTGGTTTGTGATGGAGAGCCTTGAGTCAGGTTTGAAAGGGTGGTAAAGATTGATTGAAGTGAGGAGCCTGTCTTTGCCTTGGTGTAATCACAAGAGTTTACAAACATTTTCAGTTATCAAACTTTGCTAGACCTTAAGCAGTCTGTTTTTGTGACCATTCTACTGAAACTACTCTCCCCTGGATGACTCCACAATATCAGCATAGATTTCTGCATGCCTCAGTGATATTTCAGTCTGGATGAGGGATCGTCACCTTCAGATCAATCTTTCCAAAACTGAGAAACTGGACTTCCCTGGTGTAAACAGACCTGGTTAATCCTCATTGACCCTAACTAAAACTGCTCTATAACTTTTGTGTTAAGATTGATCGGCAGCTTAATTTCTCTGAGCATGTAGCTTCTGTTTTGAGGTCTGGTCAGTTCACACACTTTTATAATGATTGAAATATCAGACCCCATTTCACACAATATGCAACACTTCTTCTTGCGTGTCCTGTCAGACTATTGCAATGCAATTTGAATGGGCCTGCCAGCATGTGTAGTGGGACCGTTGCAGATGATTCAGAATATGGTGGTAGGCTACTACATTTGGCCTTTGATCAGCCAAAGAGGACACATGGGACTCTAGTCACCCTTCCTTAACTCCCTGTATGTTCAAATTCAATTCAAGTAACCCCCTCTCCATCACTTGAGCATCTGTTGTCTCTGCCTTTACTCATGGTACCTTGGTGGTAAAATGACCTAGAGCTATTGCCAATCTAGACCATTCCAGCCACAGCTTTTGTTTGGTTAGTTTGAGGTTTATATATGAGGCATATGTATATTGCTTTGAGTCATAACAACAATAATAATAAAATAATAAAAATAATAAATAATGATAATTGATATCTTTACTTTAAAGCAACACCAAAGAGTTTTTTTATACCTTAAAATAATGTTTCCAAAATCGTTTCAGTGGTTCATCAACTCGTAACAGGGTGAACGGCAATTCTGCATTCGCTTCGCAGCCCTCATCGGCTATAACCGCACTATGTAAGTTTGCCAGATCAGGTAGCGGATCTGTAGTTCGATGGAATGAGACATAAGAAATTACAAATCTGACTTGCATCTGTTGTCGCAATACATCGTACTTTTATAAGTCATGCAAAATATTCTATCTTGTCTGTGGACATCGTTATTTGCAAAGCCGGTGCTGGATAAACAAATAGTGTGCGTACTTGATATTTGTTAATTTCCTTTTTTCTTATGTAATGCTTTGTAAGTTGCTTTGTACAAAAATGTCAAACTACTACTGTGCTACTGGCTACTGTGACTAGCATCATAATGCATAGCACAGAAATGTGAGTTCTGAGTTTGGTGTGGTTGTACTCCACCACATTTTTAAGATGGTAAAAAGGTTGCTCTCCCTTGAAAAACAGTTCTAATGTCTTTACCACTGTCTCCTTGTGTAGGAATCTATGAAAAAGCCCAGCTGCAGTCTGAGTGGTGGGGATGGAAATAAGTCACAATGTCAAAACCGGATGTGAACAACACAAGGATGACAGGCCAGAGAAAGGGCTGCAACATGCTGGCCTGCTTAAGCTTGCTACCAAGCATTGGCTGAGTATTCGGTTGCTATGGGAAGACACTGTAATTATTTTGACACCTGCCACTACGCCTCTGATGGCGGTTATCTCACTCCCTCCTGTCCACTTCTCCTCCTGTGACAAGCTTCCTCTGGCCTATTCCCTGCTCCACACTTAGTTTGGCATTACTGTGATACACAGCTAATAATATGGGAGAGAGCAGATAATGTTAGAATTTGTCCCTCAGCGTGAATTGATGTGAATTTTTTGTCCCACAGCTGTGGCACGCTGTGCTTGTAGTATGTCCTTACAGCACCTCATTTACTATGAGGAAAGGTCAATACTGGCTGGGGTGGAAAAATCCATGGCTATTAGAGTGATGTTGTCCATGTCAATAACCTCAGAAAGACCTCCTGTCTCATGAGCCAAAGAAGGGCAGAGGACAAAAGACCATCCACTGTGCAAACCGGGCCTACAATTATACTTAAATATATATAAGTATAATAATAATAATAATAATATATATATATATATATATATATATATATATATATATATATATATATATTCTGAATATGTGTAAGTTTCTGTGTCTGAATTTTCACTGCGTTTGTATAGTTGTATACGTTTTTTCACTTGACGAGTCGATGGAATGCTCCACCTAGACTCGCTGTTGACCAAAAAGGGGTTAATTCTGTGGACATGATATCATATTTTTCCCATTAGTGCCCTGCTCCCTGTGTGGGCCTGGGGGATATCAGATGGCCGCGCAGGGCTGATTAAATAAGAGCAAGGAATACACAAGAGTGGCCAGCACCAGAGGTCTGAAGTTTTTGGGGTCACCTAAAAAAAAAGTTGTTTAAATTGAGTTCAGTTGCAGTGTCGGCACTCTCCAGGGGGAGCTCAGCTGAATTTATGATGTGGTGTGTGTGTGTGTGTGTGTGTGTGTGTGTGTGTGTGTGTGTGTGTGTATGTGCGCCCGTCAAAGGAGGAAATCTGGACAGCGAATCAAGCCTAGGATCCTCATCCATTATCGACAGACAGCAGGGTGTCTTTATCGGCCGCCATGCACAGAGCACTCCACTCTGGCAGTCTGGTGGGCACCCCAGTTGCACTGGCAGGGCATCACAGCGCCAGCTTTTGGAAAGGGCTGCGCCCGCCGGATCCCCCTGGGCAGCGCTGAACTCCTGACCCCCTCTGTCCTGCAGACGAGTGTCACTGCGCTCTAAATCCCTTAATCCGTTACACAAAGAATTGTAGAGGGAGAAAATGCCAGTAAAGGTGTGGGCGATTTAAAGGAGGAAGGAGAAAAAAGACCCCTAGAAGGGACTCAGCGCCTCTGATTCTTTGTGATGGAGGTTGTGGTGGTGGGGGTGTGCAGTAGGGGTGGTGGAGGAGGATGGGGTAGTGCATTGTGCTGTGTTTTGCCTGAGAGGGAGTGTGGAGAGAAAAGAAAGCCCATTTTAACTGTTATTATTCACCATCTGCTGCTGCCGACGCCATGCCTGAGAGTGTGTCAGTGTTGAGCTAGATTGGCTTGTTAACTGTGCGCTGTTGAATGAGCATGCAGAAAGCAGTGCAGATGAGCAAGTGACCGGCTAATCTCTTTAGCGTATGGGACGATGCAGGCACCCGCTCTAATTGATTCTGAAATGACTGAGGCTGTGTGTGTGTGTGTGTGTGTGTGTGTGTGTGTGTGTGTGTGTGTGTGTGTGTGTGCATGGGGTGCTGGTTTTGGAAGGTTTTACATTCTTGTGGGGGTTGCTGTCTCTGAGCCAGGATGTAAGTTGTATGCGTGATTCACATCAGATAAGAGGCTTAAGTTTGTACAGACAACCTGAATTGTACACACTGAAACCATAGCCTCTTGTTTGCCTATGCTGTGGTGACTAGCCATCTGAATCTTCTCCACAGAGATGCTGTTTAGATTAAAGAAGTTGTATAGATGTCTCAATTCCTCTCCACTATTGCCTATTCCACTCTTCTGCTGTTTTACTGAATCTGTTTCAGGAACTGGAAGGCAGAAAAAGAGATTATGGTGTCTCTATAGACAGTTCTCGCTGCCAAATATTTCCCCCTATTTCCTCAAACTCAGTAATTAAGCTGAAAGAATTATTTTCTTATGTCTCAATAGTTTACTATGGTGGATGGAATCATCTGTTAGACCAGTGTTTCTCAAACTTTTTCAGACGAAGGACCACTTAACCAATAAAAAAGAAACGCACGGACCACCTAGCTAAAAAAAATTAGACCTACTTGAACAGTATATTAGCCTACACAATAGGCCTACTCACTGAACCACCTTGCTTATTGTCTTTGCACTTTGCTTAGTGGGTCAGAGGATTCATATTATTTAAACTGGCATATCCTACCTAGACAGTGTGACAGAACTGTTTGGATTTACATACAAGTTGGTTCAATATTGCATACAACTCATCTATATTATATTTTACCACGTCTGCTCGCAGACCACTTGGGATAGCTTGCGGACCACACTTTGAGAAACACTGTGTTAGACAATGAGAGCAGAATAAAAGAAATAAAGTTGATGAAATGTTGCATGTTTACTTGTTTACGAACACCAGATATAAAATAAATTCAGTATTGACAATTATATTGTGAATAAATGTGTTCTCAATTATATTGTGAATAAATGTCTCCCCCCCCCAACAGTTGCTAACATTTTGTGCCACGCACTGGTGCCCTTGTCAGAATGCTGTCCACTTTACTCCCCCTAGTGGAGAAAGCTGTCACTCCTGGACAGGCAGACATCAAGTAAATGCAGGTCTCTAGCAGTCATATTGCCTCAATCAGGGCTTTGCTTCCTGTTAACCATCAACCTTTTGAAACAGATCAATAGAGAAAATTATTCTTTGCCAACCCCTTTATTGACAGACACATGGAAAGTAATTACTATCTGGCATCAGGATGGTGTTTATCACAAGAAGAAAACACTATTTAGGCCTACATGTTTTAACACGTGATTTAGCATACTAGTAAGATCATATATAATCTTAATGAAGATATACAGCATAGGCTACTGCTAATGTGCATATAACAGTTCCATATTGACATATTTACATTGACACAATGCAGTAGCCTGTAAGGAACAACACATACCACATTTCAGCTGCTGCTGTGCTGTGCAGTGTGGAGATATATTAATTTAAGGATAGGTACTACAACAGCACATCTGAGTGTTGCTATTGATGTCTTGCAGTGATGTGAAATAATCATTGAAGAGAAGATTAAATGCGATCAGCGGTTAGACAACGGCTGTGTATCCCCTACAGCCAGCTGCAGGATCAATAAACACAAGTTATGGGCAGTTTGCAGCTCCATGCACATTCTCAGATTGTGCATATTTTCTATAAAGTCCACGCTCAATGCTTGGCTGTAGGTGTTTAAATTGGGGTGTGCTCTGTCATCTGCAGTTAATCGTTTGAGAAGGGAAAAAATCTCATTAGAAGTTATCTTTTAAGGTGATTAATCCTCACTTGTTAATCCCCATGTTAGAACTTGATTTAAAACAAGCAACAAAAGCTCACTAGGGATTTAAAACAACTGAAAGGTTCTCACCCTAGAGCCATGCTTTTTGGATCAAGTGTTGGATCATCCTTTTTAAATTCCCAGAGTAAGTCCCATAGAGACCCTATAATGGATCTGTGCTAGAAGAACAATAGAGGTGCTGGTACAAAGTGGAGTGTCAGGGCCAGAGACTGCAGACTAAACATACACTAATGGGACTGATGCCATTTGCTATCCTGGAACAAATCGACTGTGCTAGTCTCTTGGAATGACACTGGGTACTTTTGAAACATAAGTTTTGAGTTCCCACATTTGACAAAAGCACAAATACAAATTTGATCTGCAATCTGTTTACTAACTTGAGCAAAATGTGTTTGTGCAGTGGGTTAAGAACTGGGTCAAGGTTAAATAATGCAAAGTACAGTTCAAACAGTATCCTATTAACATAACACATTGCGTAGGTGGAGGAGCATAGTAATGTGCAATCAGGTCATGGTTTGAAACCTTAAGGGAATGCTCAGAAAATGAACTCAGACCAATGGAACTTCAAAGACTGCAAAACAAGGTGAAAACAAGTTCATTTATCAAACAATTGCACCGAAATATATGAGGAAATTCCTTGAATTTCCCCTGGGGATCAATAAAGTATCTACCTATCTATCTATCTATGAGAGCTGGTTGTGTGACCTCTGAATGATCTTTTGTTTTTATGTTACATAAAGGTAGTGTGATTTTAATTTCAAATGTATTGTCAATGCCTGTGGCCTAAACCCACTGAATGGATACAGGACACAGCCCCCCCCCCCCTTCCATTCCTCTGCTTGAGGTGACTCTGAGTCTAGGTCTGAGTCTGGCTTTTGCTTTATCGGCAGCTGTAGCTCTGCTTCGTATATTTAAGCTCTAAACTGGAGATTTTTTTTTTTGCTCGTCGTCTGTGAGTCACCATTGTAAGACTAGAGAGAAAATAACAAACAACTTATGCACCAAAACAGCTGCTGTTAATAATGTCATGTGCGTTTCATTGGCCTACTCTTCTTCAGACTGCTTTTACTAACACAAAGGATGCCATCTTAAATACATCATAGGACAGTGTAATCCCAATTTGCATAATCAAAGCTCATCTTACAAGACAAATATTTACAGTGATAAGACAATGTACAAGATTATTAAAAGTGCATAGAAATGGATAGCATTTTTTGCCAAATACTATACATTTTTATGTGAAAACATCAATACAATGACACAATATTTGTAGAAAAATCAACACAATAACACAAAAACATACATCACAAAAACGGTTGGGTATCAAAATCCTCACTGAGGCCATGAGGAGCTAGAGTCTCCCTGTGAATGTTCAAAAGTGTTATCTTTTAAAAAGCAGAGTTTGTGTCTTCTCCTCTGTGTGCATGTGTTAATGTTTCTATCCCTAAGTATCAAAGATTAGATATATTATGTTTTGAATGGCTTCTACATTTTTTCTTGGAACATGGAAGGGAATGTAACCCCTCTACACTAATTTCATTGGACCTCATTAAAGAGGTACTAACATGTTTTTGCCAACATTTACAATAAAATGATCATTTAATTTAAATCGTATTTATCATTATTGTTTAAATTCAATTTCTACAAACATGCAACTTATATTTAACATTTGCATATTGTCTTACCAGTGTGATACCCCTACCCCCAGTTGCGATGCTGCATAACAACATCATGTGGTATTGCTGGTGGTATTCACTCTCCCTTTACCATTTAATGTGTCTGTACAGCCATCTGCTAGATCACACAAAATGAGCTACACAGGGGCAGACATCTTCATCCAGACAAACCACCAACAGGGCTGTAGCAGTCTAGAATATTCCATACTCTACCAAATCAGCCCATCAACTCTTTTGCTGTTTAGTTTATGTACTTACAAACATACTGATAATCCCATAAAAAGTGAAAGATTTCATAGCAGTGCCAAAGGCTGCCACAAGTTTATAATACAAGATCAATGGGATCAAGACATGCAGATAATCATTTATTACAAACAACAAAGAGTTGAAGGCACATCCTAAGTGTGATTTTAAAAGAGGATTAAACTTATAGTTATACTTATAATATAAACCTATATTAACAATATAGGCAAATCTATATTTAGACAGTGTTGTACATATCTGTTTTTGTGAAAGTCGTTAAAGCTCCAAATGGATAGGGCTTGTTTGCCCTCTGGGGCAATGAGAAGGCTAATATCCGTACACCTCTGACCTACTTGTGTAACAAATGTTGAAAATAGGATTATCTCTGTCATATCATGAAAATAAGGTATGGGGCTCATTGCTTTGCCTGCAGATGTGTATTCTCTTCTGATAACACCAGTCTGTTTTTTTTCTTTTTCAAACAGCAAGCTTACTCTTAATTTATGTTGTTAAAAGCAGTGTTTTTCATTTTCAGAGAAAAAAGGCAAGGCAATAAATACATTTGAAGAAAGCCATGCGGACTGGTGTTGGACGGACTCAGTCAGAGAGGAAAGTAAGCCTTTATCTGAGAAGTGAAACGAAGCAGAGCATCTATGGGTGGGGGAATGAAGATACTGTAGGAAAATAACAACCAGTGAGAATATGATGAAATGTTGCATCCACATGCCCTTTGTCTATCTTGTCTGGATAAATTGTTTATACTATGGCAGCAGCATTACTATTACACTATACATACGTTACAAATATTGCATGACAAGTGCTTGGTAATTGGTGAAGCCACAGATACAGTATAATGATTGCCAAAGGAGGCTTTGTGTCATGAGTCTTAGTGCTGTAGTGGTGTTTACCATGACAACACAGAGACAGTGGTGCTGAAGCACTGTCATGCTCTAGGCACATTTTCACCAAAAGAAACTGATAGGAGAATAGAAGGAGAGAAATAATGAAGGGGTAGCAATTGTAATAGTTTCTCTCTTCTGTATTTTCAAATGATAAATCCAATGCTCATGTCAGTGTTTTAAATTAGCACAATATTATATTGTTCTCACTCGACCCCTTGTTCGCTTGTTGGCTCTGTACTAGTCACAGTGAGACTGCTGGGAACAAGACTATCAAATCAAAGCCTTGTTTATGTCTGTTGCATTGCTTCAGGCAGGAGCTGGAAGAAGAGTGAACCAATCCACCTAGCTTTGAATCTACATGCAATAACTGGAGATTTACTAATGTATGTCCAAATGCTCTATTGTTATTATGAAAAGCAAATTCACAGTCATCAATGGAACACAGTACTTGTGACACATTGTAGCTATCTCACCAAAAAATGTATGTAATCGCTTTACACTGATTCAACCCAGATCCCAGAAAAATAAAATATTCATTTTAATATTCATTTTGGTCTTTGGTCTTTTGGTGATGTTGAACGAATGTGTGTGTGTGTGTGTGTGTGTGTGTGTGTGTGTGTGTGTGTGTGTGTGTGTGTGTGTGTGTGTGTGTGTGTGTGTGTGTGTGTGTGTGTGTGTGTGTGTGTGTGTTTGTGAGCATGCTGGTGGGTCAGGGTAATGGGGGCAGACACACAGTAATTTAGCTTCTCTGCATAGTTCTAAAATGGAACACCTCATGAAATTTTACCAGACCCAGTCTTGTGATGCAAAAAAGAGAAAGAGAATGAACAGCCATGGTAACCTGTTGCTCATGTGGATGAGGGGGAGTGGAGTGTTGCAGACACAGATGCATGCGTCTCACTAGCTGAAATAATAACTGGCAGCAGTAAAGTGCAGAGAGGAGAGGAGAGGAGTAGAGAGGAGTAGAGAGGAGGGGAGAGGAGAGGAGAGGGGCTGAGTGAGAGGCGGCAGCCTGGCAGGGAGCTCTCTGAGTCGGGCCCCGAGGAGCGGGGAGAATGGGACACCTGGAGGATAATTAAGTGAGCAGGCAGCAAGTGTAGAATTGACTGAAGTGAAATTATTTCATTAGCTGTATTGAACCTCCTCATTGTCCCCCAAGAATACACCTGAATCTGGTGTTTGTGGAGGAAAGATGGAGGCAGTGGTGAGGAGGGAGAGTGGTGTGTGTGTGTGTGTGTGGGTGGGTAGGGAGAGTGGTGTGTGTGTGTGTGTGTGGGTAGGGAGAGTGGTGTGTGTGTGTGTGTGTGTGTGTGTGGGTGGGTAGGGAGAGTGGTGTGTGTGTGTGTGTGTGTGTGTGGTAGGTGGGGAGGGAGAGTGGTGTGTGTGTGGTGGGTGGGGAGAAAGAGAGGGAGAGGGAGACAGAGTGAGAAGGAGAGAAATCAAGTTGCTAAGCTGTCTGTCTGGCTGACTGGAATTTTAAGGTTCTCAATCCAATTAAACAACGCTCTGTATGAAATGGCATTTCCTGGAGAAGACCATAATGTGTCGAACTTTCACTGTGAAGAGCATCAAACTTTGCCCTTCAAATAAGTGCAGCCATCACAAGCACAAATCATTATCTTATGATGGCATGCTAAATATGTCAATGTATCCTACAAAGGCAGTTGTGAAACTGAGACCTAGAGCTGTGATGCCAAAAATATAATTCTCCTTTCCTTTTAACATTTATCCAGACTTCAAAATCATTATTTGTCTTTCTTGAGCAGTGCACATTCAACTGTTTATAAAACTCTCCCCCATAAAATCCTTCAATAATTCACATGGATTAAACAATCTGTCTGGAGTCCATGCTGTGAGATAACTAGATCTGATGATGGAAACTTAAAAAGTTGTCAGTTTTTTAGATAAAAAAATGACAAAATAATGAAAATAAATTAATATAAATGTTGAATTAAAATGTGTTGTCCCAAATAAATCACTAAAACCGTATTACCGTTAAATGTTACACTCAGTTAAGGAAGCTTTTAGCTGATAAATGTGACTGTGAAATAATGCATCATCTGAATAACCATATAAGAGTCTCTAAGATATTACCGTTGACACAATGTCCATACAGTTTGCAGTCTGAAGTTGAATAATTCCAAATAGTAACAGCGACATCCTGTTTCTCAGCATGGCATGGCAGCATGTTTATCAGTTAAATATGATGCTGAGGTTGCTTATGATGATGGGGTTTAGGATGTTCATCTCAGGATAGTTATTTGCATAATGAGGAAAATGCATGTTTTTGTGTATGTCAATTTAAGTAAAATTTGATTTGATGCTGCAATAGAAACTACAGTAGAGTCATTTAGAGTCATTTTCAAGACTTGGACATAATAAGTAAACTAAAGACAATCACTTGAGAGTGGACCATCAGTTGTCCATCATTTACTGTACCATGACAACAAGTGTAATCAAGCATCAGCTGTGGCCTGTCAGTCCACAGACTGCATCTACGTTCTCTGTGTTTGGAGCATCAGCTGACCTGATCCCCTCACACCTCTCTCTCCCTGTCTCTTTGATTCATGACCCAGGGCTGACCCCGGCTCTGTCCGACACCTCAGCACGTTGGCCTCTGGCTCACCACGTGCTCGTGAACTAGCCGTGCCTTGGGGTGAGCCGCTCTCTCTCGCTCCCTCAGTGTTATCCATCCACTGGACTCCTCCAGCCCGGGCCTGCAGGCTCAAACAGGTCAAGTCTGAGCCCTGACACCAACACCCACCCGGTAAGAAGCTGACCAATGATGCGCAGCAGCAACTAACTAATCCATATCTAATTCAATGTGCAATGAACCATAAGAAAAAGGGAAGTCATAATTTAATGGCTCTCTTAAAACTCTGGTATTGCAACCCATTTCAATACATTCTGGTTCTTGCTTGGTCCAATGCTCATTACAGATACTCTGTGTTATGCTAGAGACACCCTGAACCACAGAACACTATGGTCCTAGTCTTCACGTGCTAGAGAAACCAGAATGATTGTGTCCCTCATTTGTTTCCTCTCCTGTGGTTTTCAAACTTTGAGTCTGTGTGGATGAAAAGCTGCATTGTGGCCTCATGTAAAATACAGACATCAAGTCTCTCTCCTGTGCCCTGTCTCGGCTCAGTGTCTCTCTTCTCCCTCATTCTGTTGCGTTGCTGTGTGAAGCTGGCACACTTCAAAGCGATGGGATTGACGGCGTTGCACACTGAAAGATCCTATTCATCTGCCGAGTGGAATTACGCCGCCGTCTCCTTGAGCACTACTTCAGAAACCAGCTCCCTTTCTTAAAATATTTGGCCTCTGTATGACTCTCTTGAACAGACAGGCACACACACACACACACACACACACACACACACACACACACACACACACACACACACAAACACACATTCTCACACAAGCACAGACACAAACAAGCACACACAGAGACAAAGATACAAAGACAACTTTATCTCAAGAGCTGAAAGAAGAGCAAAAAAGCACATTAACTCTGTACCTTAAGCCATGCAGCAAGCTCTTAAAAGAAGTGGTATCGCTGTTTTGGTGCGATTGTCCTGACTGTCATGCCATTTGTAGGGCAGGAGATAGCAAAGCACAAGGAGCAAGAGAGGAGAGTGGAGGAAGGAGGGGTGTTGGAGAGAGAGGGAGACTGCCTGCCTCCTGATTCCTACATGGAAGCCTAATCTTCTAAACTAAAACCTGAGGGTATAGCACTGTAGCAAGCCTGGGGCCGCTAGAGAGCCCACAGAAGACACAGCACTCACAACATGTTTAATGAGTTTCCCACTCTATTGTCTCAGCATCCTCAAACTCTGTGTTCCGCTAATGCAGGACACACTGTTCTGTACTTCAACTGACGAGCAGCATGTCGCTCAGTCCTCTGAAGCGCCACTGGCTCTAGAGAGTCGGCCATGACCCCTGCTCCCTGTGAGCTCCTTCGTCCCTGACCTGACTGGTAGCCCTGCCCCGCCCCTCCCCCCCTCCTCGTGTTTAGAACCAGTCCTGTTGTCTCATCTTGTCATCCATCACATCTGTCAACTGTCATCTCTCTTCCGATCATAAACAAACCGTTGAGTGTCGAGGGACTTATCTAAACAACAATAGAGTAGCGAGAGGGGACAGGGGGAAATGCAGGGCAGTTCTTCAGGTGCTGGTCCAGTGCATGTCCACTGAGTACAGCTCAGTGTAGGTCAGCCTTTTTTTTATTATTTTCCTGAGGCCCTGTGTTTAATCCGTGGTGGGGTTGCAAACACAGCTCCAGCCTTTTCAAGCAGCAGGGTGAGATGTCTCGTGGTTGCAATATCATCCGCCGACTTGGCAGAGAAATAAATCACTACAATTTTTTTTCCCAGGGCCGTAGGCCTATAGGGGTTTAGATTCCTTTACACACATATGCATGTGTATGCATACACACACACACACACACACACGCACGCACGCACGCACGCACGCACGCACGCACACACACACACACACACACACACATGTGTGGTTAATGTTTTGCTCTCCTGACTCTCGGTCCCTAAAGCACAGGGAATAGAAGGAGGTCTCTGCCATTTAGGTGTGGTAAGGCACAAGATGTAGTCTGTAAGAGGAGTCCCTTAAGCACGCTGCAGATGCAGCACAGTAAGCATGTTTTGGTGACGCTTCCCAACAGCACACCCTGGAAAGATTTGTTCTTGATCTATTTTCCCAGCTAATCTTATCTCCCATGCTGAACGCTCGCAAGACAACTATGCATTGAAAAGAGGCCGACACAAAACCCTGCTGGAACAATATGCGGTGGGATGCAATTACAGCATCTGGGGGGGGGGGGGGGGGGGGGGGGGTTACCCAAATGGGAATAAAAGATTAAGGCCAACTACCATGAATGGAATCAATGTGTTGCCACGGATGCTTCTTTGTAGTATAAGCTACAATTGCTGCTGCAATTACTGCAGCCTGATTACAAGACTAATTGGACATAGCAGAGTAATCGGAACTTAAACCACCAAAGCCTCATTGGGATGAGTGGCATTAATTGTTCTGGGAGTGGGCTAGCGCATCCTCTGTGCGAGGCTGGAGGTCTCCAAGCAGGCTGTGCTGGGCTGGGGTTTGTGGGTCTGGGAGGAGAGTTTGCCAAGCCAGAGCCCTGGTGGCCATATGAACCCAGGCCACCCCCTTTGGTAGCGCCGAGCATCTGCTTGTGAGGCGGACCAGTGCCGGAGCCAAGGAGCGCTCTCTGACTCCAACCCATCGTGCATCCATCACCGCTGACAGGCCTCCGTCTCTAGAAGACATTTCACTTCACCGCTGATAGATTCGGGTGTTTCCCCCCAGCTCACCTATCTGTCTCGCCATATGTGCTGATTTGCGGGATCACATCCTCGCCAGAAGCCCCTGAGCTACAGCCGCCCAGGAGACACAGATGAGTAGATTTGTGGGTCAGGAAGAAAATGTATTGGGACTGTGCAGGAATACATAAAAACTTCTCTTTCCCTCTCACTCTCATTCGTCTGTTTCTCACTAGTCACTTTTTAAAGTGCAACAGAAAAGTTCTCTTCTCAATGATGAGCATGTATGCGTGCATGCATGTGTACATGCATGCATGTGCGTGTGTGTGTGTGTGTGTGTGTGTGTGTGTGACTGAAATTACTTTTTGGTATGAGAAACGTGGATTGGCTAAGCCCTCAAACTCTTTCTCTGTCATATATAAGGTTATATGTTTTAGGGTCAGAGGTCACATGCTTTGGCTACAACAGAGACATTCATTCCAACTTATAAATAACACCCTTGAAGACATATAGCTACATTGTAATTTGATCATAGCTTGCTCTTCTCGGGTATTTTTGTGGTCTATAATATTTGGACCAAGGGAGCTGACCTACATTTGCACAGCACTGAAAAAAACAGGAGAGGACAAACAGACAAGACAACCCAGCCAAGACCTAAATATTTTCTCTCTAATTAGAGTAATAACAAATAAGATAGAATTCTGTATGTTCTCAAGCTCACTATACTACTCTTCTCTGGATGGTGTAGCAGTTTAGCTTTAAGGTCTCGGATGTCTCTGTTTGATGTAGATGTGACTGGAATTTAGCTTGAACTTCGAGGAGAACTTTGAAAGTGTCTTGCTCCTCAAATGTAATCTCCTGTGCTTGGATGAAAAAGCCAGTTATAACGGACCATCTCCTGTTCATAAGGGCTCTTTTGGAGCAGGCCTATGGCTTAGACAGAGATTACAATGGATTTAGGCACTCATCTCACACTCGCATGCAAAAAAACAAAACTCCCACTCCTGGAGAACCGAGGGAGGCTGCAGCCGATTGTCACTGGCTTATGGCAGGTATGTGAGGCTACGCCTGGGACTGCGTGCTACGAGATTTAGAGCTTAGCTCAACTGAGGATTTTCTCCTAATCAATCAGTGGGAGTTCAGCGCTACCCAGCAAGCCCCTCTCTCTCCCTTTCACAGTCCCGCCCCGACAACAACAGAGGAAAGGCGAAAGGGAGCATTTTCTTTTGGCTCCTTGACTTCAAAAGAGACACAGAAGAAGAAATGTGGGTCAGTTTGCAAAGAAGAGACAAATATCCAGTAAATCTGAGAGGGCATTTCTCAAGCATGATGAAAACGCTTGCTATCTGAGCTGCTTGGTGTTGATTAATGGTGGTAAGTGTGGAGTCAGGGTTAAGGTAATAAATGCCCTGGCTCTATCGGGAGGACGGAGACATGAGCAGGGCCACACTAATGAATAATTTAATCACAAAAAATGTTTTGGGGGAGACTCTGATGTTTGGATGTGGATCACATGTCTTGGAAACAGCTACTGTTGTAAAGGTCACACACCTGGGGAATTGGCCAACATGGAGGCGATTACTCATGTTTATTACCGGAAAAGACAATAGGATTTCCCCTAAGACTACCCTCAGAATGGGTCAGAATGATGACTTATTTATTTCTTCTTTTTATCTGTGACTTCCCCTCAGTAAGAAATTCATCTTCACATGGATTTTTGCTTATTTTGCACAGGCCTTGTTTTATGCAACTCCATTAGTTCTTGGAAGACATTAATGACAAACAATACCCCAAGTACGGTGTTCTGGAATGTAATCTTACACCCCCCATACACAGCGCACACTGCTACATGTTCCAGGGATTCAAGCCAAGGAATCCATCTAGCTCATGCATGTCAGATGGCTGTGATTTGTGGAGACATTACATTTTGAGGAAAATTCACTTGTAATGCGATATCAAATATCAGATTGTGATGAACTATTGACTGAGGGGACAAAGTGAGCATTAAAATGACCTTACCCAGCACAGTGCACCATATCTCAGCCATGTGATCCAAGACGGGTGTTGGAGAGAGCCCCATCTTTCCTGCTTAGCCTTGCTCTCCCATAACTTTCACTGTATTCATTGGGGTCTGGAGACTCTACACTAGATTTTCTTTTGGTCAGTGCATTGGAAATGGGGGACGCTTAGACATCAACTTGACACACCTGAACTATCCCTCTCAACTGTTACAACAGAAAACCTTCCCATTCTTGCCAGTTGAGAGGAATGTGTATTACGAATGCCTCATTGGTTGTGCTTAGATCATGCTCATCTGGTGAAACACCACTGCACCCCAGGTAAAAAAGTAGTATACTTTAGTGTGTTAGAAATATGATTAAAGTACATGAAGTATAAAGCAAGTATGCTTACACTTTTTGTACTTTATGTAAAGTATGTTTAATGTGTACTTTTAGAAAGTATACTTCAAAGTAGATGTTATTAAGTTCAACTTCAGTGTACTAAAATTAAATATACTTATTGTGCAATATTCAAAGTGTTTTTGTAATGTACTTTTTAAAAGTGTACTTTGTTGTTAGTGTATTTTAAATGGTAAAGAAGTTTATTTAGTTTAAGTGTATTAAATTGCTAATACTTAGAGTTGTAATATAGTGTACTTATGGAAAGTTTATTTTTTTTTGTAGGCCTAATACATTGTTTGTATAGTTTCATAGTCATCTCACCTTTAATAAAATACTAATGTGTGTAGCTTTTAGGCCTGATATGTCAGCCGCATGGATGGCAATGTGCAATAACCTAGCCTAGACACACTGATCTATCAGTTTTGGTCATCAAATAATATTTGTTCTTTTGTTGATTTTGTGTCTTAGCAAGGTAGTAGCCTATACGTTTGTGATGTAGTAGAGGTTGTGAGAGGATGAATGTGGCATTTTGTTAAATTTATAGGCAACACAGTTAAATGTATAGGCAGTCCAGTTGACCAATAACATGGTTGTTTGAATTTGAAATGGAGTGGGGATCTGTGCAGCTTTCGAAAGCAAAACGTGGTGTGAGCAAACATTAACGTAATTTTATACAGTCTATGCTTGTAACTTTATTTGCAAGACAGATGGACTGTAGAGACCAGAAAATGCATAATGCTTACGGTCCGTATTGTTACAGGTTTGTCCAAATTAAAGATACCATAAATTCTAGTCATGCCAGAGACGTTGGTCCTACAGAGCCAGAAGGACTCGTCATATGAGATAACAAGGGCTGAAGCCAGTTGGATCTAAAGTGCCAAGTTATTCGTTATCAGGTGAGTCCCAAAGCATATTGTTAAATGATTCTGATGTAGCTTACTCTTTATGACCTTCGGTAGTCTTTGGAGAAGTTAAATTGATGGCTTAGCAATCTTTCAAGAGTTTGTTTTATCCTTGCTAGTACAAGCTAGCAATGACAGATCACGCTAGCTAATTTAGCTAACGCTAACGCCATAAACGTCGACCAGATCCCTATCAAGAAGAAAACTAATGTTACATTAGCCTGCTTTGTGTATGTGGGATTATTGACAAGCGCTGGCTAGCACTAACGTTAGACAAACTATGATGGAAGAAAGTGTGTTCTTTATTAAGTAACGCTTTGCCTAAAAGTTCACCAATGTTCTTTAATATTATAGTGTAGGCTAAGTTAACTCACACAAAGGAGGATGGTGCTAGGCTAGTCACAGTTCACACTTCATATTCATTAGGCATGCTAATGACATTGTAGCTGTTTTTTTCTTTAATCGTGGAGACATCTTTTAAAATGAGTCTACAGGAGAAATTACATGCATTTTATTAAGTAGAACGTTTTTTTCCACCATTGATATTAGAGGGGGAATTAAACCTGGTGTTCTACTAAGTTAGTGCTATGAAGCTTAGGCTACATGATTGATATTATGCCTTGGTTTATGCGATAGATTTAGATTTTTTTTAATTATTTGTGTTTGACAGAGCATTCAAGTTCATTTCATAGTAGTGTTTGTAATTTACCTAGTTTTAATCTGTAGCCTAACTATGTTTTTACAGGTGTTCCTGGACAGTTTTGAAACCGAGATGTCTGAACGCCTCAAATAATCAGCAGTAAAGGTAAATATTCTTCATCCAGGACCTTGTCCCATTACTCTTAAAGCAACCTAGGGTCTTTTTGTGAATGTACCTGAGTCAAACATTCGTTTGAAAGCATAATTAAGTCAGAAGCGCCACCATTAAGCTTGACTGTATTGTCGTTTCTGGGTCAAATGCCATTTTGAATGGGAGTCGTAGGGGCAGAACTATTTTGATACATGATGATTTTGATTCATGCATCAAAATAATAGGCTAGTGCCCCTACGACTCCCATTTAAAATGCCATTTGACCTGAAAACGATAATACGGTTGTATTGGAAACAAAGGAATCTAAGGTAATCAAATGCAGAAAACAGGGTGGTTGCACTCATATCGGTGCCAAGGTGCACAACGCTTTAAGGAAAGACTACCTGGCCAGGTCTACCCATACCAGGATGGCAAACAGATGGTGTCAATACCAATTTGACCCATAAAAAGTAAATGGCAAATAGGTACAGATAATCTGTATTAATCTCATCATTGCCAATGGATTTCTGTGTAAAATATTGTTTATCTTGTAAAATGTTGTCCATCTTCTTTCTGTTCACAGACATCAGAGACAAATTCTCTAATACCAAGGTCAATGCATTTGACTGCTGTCCAGCCCCGGGTTGCCACCGAAAACTTTATGCATCTTGGACTGGAAGATGGTTTGCTAGTAAGGAAGCTAGCTACCACAGCCTTTGCCACCACATCTCAGTGTTGGGAGGGAAGTTCACTCACTGCACAACTCTACCAGTTGTACCTTTCCTCCTCAGCCATGATCCGTAACAACCATGGTTTTCTTTCTGGGCCAGAAGACTTTGCAAACAAATAAGCAATAAATTATCATGCATTACAAATTTATGTTAGACTGTTAAGTTGTTGGCTTGTAGGCTGGGTGTCCAGTAAACAATTTCAAGCTTAGAGGGCAAATTCTCTCACCTAGGAGGGTAAACAACTTTTGTTTTTCATGAAATCTGCATTTTGAATTGATGGATAAGAGTGTATTCAAAATACACTACTACACTATTATTAGTTATACTGTAATGCCTTTTAAGTACATTTCCAATACACTTGGGATGTTACAAAATTGTACTGCGACTGTGTTTTGAATGCTCATAAAATCTCTTTTTGTATAATGTACTTAAGAACACTTAAAGTTTGAAAAAAGTTGTTCCATTTTAGCACACTAATTACACTCAAAGTATAGCCAAGTTGGTATTAAGTTGAACTTAATACATAATTCAATACACTTAATTACACTTGGATTTTACGAAAAAAGTACAAACGGTACTTAGTACGCTTTCAAAAAGTATACTTTTAATTGTTTTTTTTTTTTACCTGGGACTGTTTCCTCTTCTACTGGTGCTCTCATGCTTTTTCACTAACAGCTTTTCCCCTGTTTAGCATATTTGGTTCAGAATTTGTGTACTTTCCATGACTTTGCAGCACAGTGTTAAAGTTTCAAGCAAAAAAAAAAAAAAAAAAAAAAAACAACCTGTTTAAATTTTCATTACATCAGCCAGTAACAAATAGCGTGATTCCTGACGACATTTCAAATGTTGGCATCTACTCCTAAAACAACAGATTGCAGCTGTTTGGTGCATATAGGAGACTTTCACTGTAAAATCTCTTTACGTTTGTCACATCTCTTGAGAGAAGTGACAGACGTAAATTATAGAGTCAAATTTGAACCTTTGAGTATTTTAGATAAGATGCTCTATTGCTGTTTTGTCTATGTTTTCGTTGTCTATGCTTCACTCTGTGTTGGTTCTCTAATTAGTTTCCAATCTTTGAACAAATCTGAAATGCCTTTCCTTGTGTATCCCCATCTTATTGTCTGATTCATGTTTCAAATCTCAACTTTATCATTAAGCCTTCAAAGAGATGCATTTAATATTCATTCATAGACAAAATAACATGGACCTAAGTGGGGTCCTATAAGCATTCGGGCAATTATAGTGGTCATTTTAACTCTTACTGCACTTATAAGGCTCCGGGTTTAGGCCTAATGAGAAAATCATTCCCTTGGGACCAATAATAATTGAAAGCGTCTGTAACACAGAGATGGAGAGAACAATGAAAGAGAGTGAGGTTGGCTGTACCAGTCTGCACTTTATTAGGATAAACTGCCACTTCCAGACATTAAAGGAACATCAAAGATCGGAAGAGATGGAACGGATCTCTTCAACTGATGAACTTACTAATCACAAAGGGAAGAAAGGAGATGAAAGATTCAGTATGTCTTTGAGTTGACTCAGAAGAACAGAGGAACATACTCATTTTCAAATAGTTACATTTGCATCTTGTCTCTTTTTCAACAACATTAATTCATACATTCAAAAGTAGTTATTCTCAATCCAGAACCGCTTTCATTTTACACCTCAAATGTTCTCATTTTCTGCAGCATTAAGTTATTACCATTTATTTTTTAATTAAGGTCGCCAAGGAGTAAAGCAACTTTTTCCCTTCAGTCAATCAGTAACTATTTTGGTTTGTGGACCAAAACAAGAAACTTAGCAGGACTTTGTTTAAACATCCCACATGTGGTTGATAATTAAGAGGTAATTAGGATATTGATATGATGATGCGTCACAGGCTGAGCTGTGACGTGTGCAGAGTGCAGTCGGCCATTTGCCAGCCCAGCATCTGCTATTTCCTATTTGGGTTTATTGCCACTACTGTTTACCCTGTTTCATATTTCTGTTTGCTGTGCATGTTGTAATAAACCACCATTTGCCACAGATGTATTACTGTTTTAGTTTAGAGTGCAGGGAATGGCTTACCGGCATTTTCTATGCAACAAATGTTTGCCGCTGCTTACACAAAATACGAAATCTAAATGTGTCATGTTCATTTCTCATCTGTGTAAACTTCAACTGGTATCAATAATTGCAAACATTCACACTGGCTATTAAAAAACATTCTCATTTATTGGGTAAAACATTTATACAACTCTGCATACAGTTTACTCAGTGCCATTTAAACATCAGTTTACTCAGTGCCATTTAAACATCAGTGGCACACAACCCTGCCCGAGCCATAGAGAAAACCCAGTGATGTCACTCCCATAAGAGAGCATGGGGACAGAGGGCAGTGCCTACTTGGTCAGTAGCTATAGTCACTAGATTATACTCCCATAAGAGAGCATGGGGACAGAGGGCAGTGCCTACTTGGTCAGTAGCTAATGAGTCACTAGATTACACTCCCATAAGAGAGCATGCACAGAGGGCAATGCCTACTTGGTCAGTAGCTAATGAGTCACTAGATTACACTCCCATAAGAGAGCATGGGGACAGAGGGCACTGCCTACTTGGTCAGTAGCTAATGCTTGGTCAGTAGCTAATGAGTCACTAGATTACACTCCCATAAGAGAGCATGGGGACAGAGGGCAGTGCCTACTTGGTCAGTAGCTAATGAGTCACTAGATTACACTCCCATAAGAGAGCATGGGGACAGAGGGCAGTGCCTACTTGGTCAGTAGCTAATGAGTCACTAGATTACGCCCTCCATCATCAGAGATACATACAGGCGTTCATCACAAGCTTGGTGCGTAAACACCTGTATCCTGTAGCTCACACAGCTCCACTTATTCTATCAGCCATTTCACTTTGATAATACACTATATTTCATCAAAAAAGATATACCAAGAATCACAGAAATCTGTGATTCCAATCTTGAGAAATTTTATTAAACTGTCAGCCGTCTGGCATGTCCATTCTTTTGACTTTTGCTCATCCAATCTATGAGAATTATCACAAGCAAAAATGTAATTTGACAATACACAAAAGGATATATACAAAAGAATAAACTAATTGTATGCAATGAGGTTCAAGGAAATAACTGGATTATTTCTCCATGGGCACATATTAGATGTGTCTGAGGCTTGGGACAGAGCTCTAAGAGGGAGAATTACTTGTCCATCAGTGGCATGCTGCCTCTTATTGGGATGCCCGCACTTAATCACTGCAGGTGTGCCTGTGATTGGCTGTCCCTATGAGACCCGCCTTTCTTTCTCTCGACATCCAACCACCGGCAGGCTCTGAGTGATAAAGCATGGAAACCCCATTGATTGGCAGCATGCCAGCAATGGACAGGTATTTCTCCTAATTAACAGGTAGTCAACGAACACCATAAATCGAAGACTAGCAGTGACTAAATCCATAATAAGGTGCCATAATAAATAGCAAACTAGTAATTACCTAACCCTTTGTTAATATTTGTTAATTGTTACTAAAATATATATTTGGCACAAGTTTTTTCATCATTAATTAAATATTAGTTGTTTGCATAAAATCTGTATGTTAATGTTTTAACAAATCTATTAACTAATATTGTATTAATATTTGTTAATAGTTAACTAAATGTCTTTTTGGCACTAATTAACAGTTATTTCTTACATCATTTAAATGTTAAATGTTTATTTACAAACTATATACTAATATAAAAGTTAATGACATATTATTATTTATCTAGCTTTTCTGATTAGCTTTGTGGAGAATTTATGGAATGTATGGTGTATGGCTTTATGGTCTTGTGGGGTGTATAAGGCACCCTACTGCCATGGTTGGTTGTGTGAGAGTTTGCACACCTCTTCTTCCACTTCATCCTTATTGGATACCTTTGTGGTTGGCTGTCCTGTAATTGGTGACCCTCTGTCTAATGTTTGAAAGTGGTGTACTCTTTGCCATTGGAAGTACTATTTGGTTGCTGCTTGAATTTGGTGAAATTCAGGGGGCGTTTTGTCCTTGTATTGTTGCCATAGCTGATCAAAAGCCGGTATGCTTTGCATAGGGTAGGTTGACTGTATAAAGCACTCTCCACTTTGTTTTAATTTTGTAACTGTAAAATGTTGTTAAAGTTGAAAACTTCGATATACCACCTGTATTATATTACTTTACATGTATTGTTAGGATTTGGGTGCAAAATATTTGGGAAAGTGCAATTCAGTCTAGCAGGAAATGAATGTACATTTAGTTTAGCACTATGTTTATGCATTACCTCCGTATGGTCTACCTCTGTGAGTGTTGTCTCAGTGAGTCTCAGAATATTAATGAACTCGTTCTGTGCACCTGAACATTCCATGTCGCACGTCTCCCTTGCTACCCTGCTGAAAAAAACCAGCTAGAAACCAGCTTATGCTGGTAGCTGGTTTTAGCTGGTCTTTGCTGGTTTTCTTCCAGCTCTTGCTGGTCTTTGCTGGTGTAGCTGGTTGGACCACCAGCTGGATATGCTGGCGTGACCATCTGAGGAAGCTGGTTATGCTGGTTTGACCAGCCTATCGTGTGGGATACAGCTGGTGCAAGATGGTCATGCTGGTGACCAGCTTGCCAAGCTTGACATTGTTGGTGTAAGATGGTCATGCTGGTTTGACCAACAAAAGCTGGCACGGCCAGTTAAACCAGCAGTGTAGACCAGCAACACCAGCTAAAATGACCAGCTTGAGGTGGTACGACAAGCAAAACCATCGTTAGGTGGGTAAACCAGCTGAAGGTATGTTTTCGCAAGAGATTTGCTGGTCTAGCTGGTCAACCATCATAGGGTGGTCAAACAAGCTGGTTAACAAGCTGGTCAACCAGCAAACCACTTTTAGCTAGTCAGGCTGTTTTTTTCAGCAGGGTAGTAGGGCTGACAGTGATGGTATAGGAATCATGCATGTAATATAGCCCATTCAACTACTTCTTTTTATTTTGCTTGTGCAGATGCTGTTTTATGTATGCCAGTGCCTGATGGCATGTTTTGTTTGAACTTTTCCTAAAGGAATAAATGTGATAAGCCAGTTTTTGTCTCAGTCCCTTCACCGTCTGACTCATAGTTATATATTACTAATATATTAATAAAGCTTAACCAACTTTATTATAAGGGTCCCCCATACTGATAGTTATATATTACTAATATATTAATTAAGCTTAACCAACTTTATTATAAGGGGCCCCACACTGATAGCTATATACTACTAATATATTAATTAAGCTTAACCAACTTTATTATAAGGGTCCCCCATACTGATAGTTATATATTACTAATATATTAATTAAGCTCAACCAACTTTATTATAAGGGGCCCCACGCTTATAGCTATATACTACTAATATATTAATTAAGCTTAACCAACATTATTGCAAGCGTTTCTGGCGCCGACAAGAGTGGAGGCATGTCAAGGTAGCTCCGTGTTTTTTTCTTGAATTCCCCTTCGGGATCAATAAAGTATCTATCTATCTATCTATCTATCTATCTATCTATTGTAAGGGTCCTACGGGGAGTGGTTCATATTGGGATAGGCAGAAGCAGTTTAATAACAATTCGTTAAATAACTAGATGTACCGCATAGCGGTACAAAATATGACCGCCGCTCAGTCCTGTACATCCGTTCCGCGAAAATAAATCACACTTCAATTTGTCTCCATATTTTACTCCATCCCCCACTCTTGAAACTTTTGTGTATGCTTGTTTGGCATGCCTGTGTGTGTGTGCGGCTACACAGAAAGTAGCCTACTGGTGCTGAAAAGGTGAATAGATTGTAGAATAGCCAAAGAAGATGTAGCATTGTTATAAAACCTTTAAAATCTCTAAACAATCACAAGTAGGGCAGTTCATCACAGTTCATCCATTGCAACTGGATTGATGAAAGGTCACTTACACCTGTAGGCTACATTGTATTTGGGAAAAGCAAAAGGTATCAGCATAATGTTATTTATTTATGTATTTATTTATTTATTTTTATGTATTTTTTAAACAAAAAACATCTCTGTCAGTTCCATGCCGTTTTCAACAGCTATCAAAAACAAAGGTCATTTTTGGATGGATTTTTTGTGAATGTTTCTTCTTCTACATAAGATTTTAGTCATCTTTAGTTCATGTAATACTTTATTGTCAATGCACAAATTAAGTAACAGTAGTCTGAAACGTTATTGTTAATGCACAAATTAAGTAACAGTAGCCTAGTCTGAAACGAAATGCTGTTTTACATCTAACCAGTGGTGCAAATAACTGACATGTCCAAATGGGCCTTGATGAAATGCGTCGCTAGACTGTTCATACACATTTTAACGGGCCAAAGTTGAAGAGCTTTTGTTCGTTATTGTTCGTGCAAATATAGGCTGATTCATGTTCCCTTGCATTGTGTAACTGAGGTCCATGGCTAGTCTGGCTTTCATCAGACCAAGCTCAATCTTTTAAGAAATCAAAAATAAATAGCGGGCAGATCAGGCTGGGTTCACCCAGCCTAGTCCATAGGCACCGATATTGTTTAATTTTCCGATTGAGATATACACGCCTGGCTATTCTAAATGCAAAAATGCATCAGGGAGTTATGACAAAACGGTAACTAACAAACTAGATCCTAATAGAAAGCTGTTAGCTTCCCTAAGCTACAGGTAGGATTATAAGGTAGGCCTATTTACAACATAAATTGTCAATAGGCTATGCTGGCTGCACACAAATAAAATCTCCTTTGAAACCAATGGCTTACGCCTTACAGTATCAAGCGGACTTAAACTGCCATATCGTGGGCGAAAAATTGTAATAACATTCAAGCAGCTCCATGAGTCAAGGAAAAGCGAATGAAGTAGCCACTTCTAGATGGGACCCACTACACAGTAGCTTAAGGTGTGTTGCTAAAGCAGCCATAATGAAATGAAGGTGTCATTGTTTGGATACTTCACACACACGTGCTTTTAATTTCACAAGACTACAACTACCAAGCTGTAATCAAAGCACATCGATTCCCCTCTCACACCATGCACGCAAAAAAAAACAAAATAAACAGCGCCTCAGTCTCACGCATGTATAGGCAAAACTGTATCAGACCGGTGTAACGTTGGTAAATCTTCCTTTGCACAGAATGATTTTGTAGCACGTGCAATAAATGACAGTCGAAAGATACAATTACAGTGCTGCTATCAATTTGCTTGGTATAACCGCATTTATAGTTTTCTACAAATGCAATCAATCAAATGCCTCCATCACTCAACTAACGCTAACGGTAACATTACCTAGGTCCTTATTGATATTACAAGATTAACGCATCTGCAGTAAAACCAAGCATGTCCGATAAACATCCTCAGATTTATTTCGGCTTCAAGAAGAAATGGGAATTACACTTCATGTGAACATCGTCCTATCCTTATTAGATGTCCGCTCAAGGTAAATTACAGTCCTTGTAGGAAGCGTCCATTGTTTTTTCCAACCCACTTTTAACTTCCAACAAAATTACGTCTCACTGCAACGATGCGCCATCTAGTGGGCAAACGACTACTTATCGCCAATACTGAAAATGCAGCCATGATGATGATGATGAATATTTATTTTGGCTTTCTTTTTAATCCTACTGAATTTGTAATTATGTATCGGCCGCTCTAATACCGATAGTATGTGGGTGCCTGTGTGTGTGCATGTGTATATGTGTGCACCGCCATTTACAGGCCAATGAGTGTACAGTCACTAAATGTACACATAACCTAATTTTTTAGACCCCCATGGATGAAATTCTACCTAAACTTGGCATACCCCGGGACCTAAATGACATTTTTCCGTAAAAGTCTAGTGGGGCTACATACCCACCAAATTTCATGTACCCCGTGGTTCGGGTGTCCCGGTATCAATGACCAAAAATTCAGGGAGTAGATGAAGGGAAAAATTTTGAATTATGTGCATGTGTATGCGGTACAAATTTATGTTTATGTGTGGGGTGTGTGTGTGTGTGTGTATGTGCGCGCTTGTGTGTTTGCCTCGCGATGTGTGTTTGTGCATGTGCATGCATGCATTACATATGTCTACTGTGTGAGTATGTGTCATAATGTATGATTACTGTAAATGTATGTGTGTGCGCAGGTATCTGTTTATGCACATGTGTGCACATGGAATGGGTTAACATGACCCCTGGAGGCAAACATAATGGAAAAAAATGGTCAACCTAGGCCCTACAGTTCTCAAGATATTCACAGAGAACTGTGTTCGCCCTACCCTCCTTTCGGGGTCCAGTCCAGCGGGGGGGCTACAGATCAAAACGAAGAATGACGGTTCCATGCTATCCATGTGGGGGTACATGCCCACCAAGTTTTGTGTACCCCGGTCTTTCAGTGTCCCGGGAATCCTTGTTAGTAGTAATTATCATGAACTATCTGTCAAAATAAGCCCCGCCCCCTGAAACGTCATAAATCACGTCATAACCACGCCTCCTTTTTAATGCAAATTAGCCATGTGGTTGTCACCACGTGTTGTTTGTCATGTGACAGTCATGTGACTGGTGTCAAACCCCTGGGCAGCCATATTGGATGTAAAGTCATGTGACAGTCATGTGTCTGGTGTCAAACAATGCCACGCCCCCTTGGCATCCATATTGGTTGTAGTGTCATGTGACAGTCATGTGACTGGTGTCAAACCCCTGGGCGTCCATATTGGCCTCCAAACCCCCATGTGTGTTTTGTGGATAATGGGGAATCAGATAAACTTTGTAAGAGTTGTATATGTTTAGTGGTAAATGGGGCTAAATACAAAGTGTGCTGCTAGGATGGCCGAGTGGTTAAGGCGTTGGACTTAAGAGCCACTTGTATCCTCTTGGGACTTGTATGGACTTGTGTGGACTTGTATCCTCGTGGGTTCGATCCCCACTCCTAGCAA